>NC_077232.1:295653498-295953498 GCF_027887165.1 Monodelphis domestica | reverse complement strand
GAATACTGAAAAACTGGGAAGGCATGAATGAACAGTAAGACATTTATTTGTTCAGCACTTGCTGGGGATACAATACAAACAAAAAGAAAGGCTCTGCCCTCAAGAGGCTTCCACTCTAATAGAAGACAACACGTAGGAAGGAGGTACAAGTATGTGTCGGAGAGAAGAGGGAAGAGGAATTGGTATGAATGATGGCAAATTTAGAAATGGCAGAGAAATTACATGAGCCCAGGATAGTTCTAGGACTGACATGAACTGATATAGAATAAAGCCAACAGGACTAGTTAAATAGTATATAGAGTGATGATAACTATGTAAATGGAAAGAACAGAAAGGAAAAGAAAATGGAAGCTCTGATCATTGAGCTTGGCTCTAGAAGACAGTGGAAGAAATACACTACCCTTCCCTCTTCTTTGCAAAGAAGGAAGTTTATTGGGGTGGCGTACTGCATCTTTGGTTTTACTGGCTCCTTTTTTCAGTCTTTGTTACAGAGGATGGCTTGTTGGATTGGGAAAAGATGGATTCAGAAATGAATGGGGATGTTCAAATGAAAGATATCAATACACATAAAAGAAGAGGTAGCCAACCCTATGGTGTCCTTTTAAGAACCTCAGTATCACTGAGCTACAAATCCCCAGTCTCTTCTGGTTTCATTCATAGCAATCATGGCAGCACAGCTTGTGCTAGTTTGATCCACTTATTGCACAAAGATCTCTCATTTAGTGCACCAGCTGCCAAACTAAGGTTTGAAGATAGTCTAAAAAATGTTGCTTTTTTTCCGCCATCCCTGTGGAGGCAAGGGGAGTGGGGCACCTTGTAGGACCAAGGACCATTTTGTATTTTTTTCATGGGTTCTCTGATCAAAAAACCCAAGCAGCCAGCCTAGTAGAGAAGAGGGGTTGCCAGCTTAGCTGGTCCTTGGAAAGTTGACTTCACGTGTGGCTGAGACCATCCTTGAAGGCTTTCCAGCTTGGCCAGACCTCCCAGAGCTTGTGCCCTCCTGGCATCACTTTGAAGAATACAGGCCCCTCGATGCCGGGTTGCTGCATCAGAGGAAGGGCTCAGTAGATTCTGGTCAGGACTCTGGTCTACTTCAAGGAACTATACAAAAGGGTCACATAGATGAACCCCAATAAACATGGCAGAATGATAGCTGCTGCCACAGATTTAAGCAGAAGTACATTGTTGGAGCAGGAATATGACCCAGAGACAGGAGAGCTCTCACAAAGAGGGGAGGGATGACTTTTAAGAGAACTTGGTAGCACAGTGGATAGAGCACAGGATAGGCCTGGAGTTGGGAGAACCTGGGTTCAAATCTGGCCTCAGACATTTCCTAGCTGTATGATTCTGGGCAAGTCACTTAACTCCTTTTGCCTAGCCCTTGCCATTTTGTCACTAGGACAGAAGGAGGACACTAGGAGGGAGGGAGGGAGAGAGAGAGAGAGAGAGACAGAGAGAGAGACAGAGAGACAGAGAGAGAGGGAGAGGGAGAGAGACAGAGACAGAGAGAGACAGAGAGAGAGAGAGAGAGAGAAACAGAGAGAGACAGAGAGAGAGGGAGAGAGACAGAGAGAGAGAGAGAGAGAAACAGAGAGAGACAGAGAGAGAGGGAGAGAGACAGAGAGAGAGAGAGAGAGAGAGAGAGAGAGAGAGAGAGGGAGAGAGAGAGACAGACAGAGAGAGAGAGACAGAGACAGACAGAGACAGAGAGAGAGAGAGAGAGAGAGAGAGAGAGAGAGGGAGGGAGAGAGAAACAGAGGGAGAGAGAGAGACAGAGAGAGAGAGAGAATGAGTCCTGTTTTTTCCAACGTTAATTTGAAGACCATTGTAGTTAGATTATAACATGATTCATTCCATTGCCTAATGTAGAAGAGGGAACGTTGTGAGGGCAGGAGCAGCTGGGTGAACAAGTGGGCTCTTCTCCAGGAAATGGGCATTAAATTAGATCCCTGGATTTGTGCCATGTAATCCCTAAGTAGGCAAAGCATTGTCATTGTAGCCACTGAAACTTGACAGTGTTTAGCATTCATTATTAAAGATCAGAGTGGAATTTCCAGCAGGAAGATCGAAATGGTTTTATTTTTCCTTTCTGTGGGACAAATGTAAACAAGTGGCTATAGAAGAATGGTACACTTTTCTCCCTTTTGGACACCTAGTGAAAAGATACCCTTTGATGATGATGATGGATTAGGGCCCCTGTAGGGCTTCCTCTGGATGGGCTCCTGTTCCCTTATCTCTGGGGATGTGGGAGATACTGAAGGGGATCGATCAGCAGTATAATGGGACAGAAAAAATGCTCAGAACTAGAATGATGTGAGTTCAGATCCTAGCCTTGACACTCACTAGCTGTGAGGCCCTGGTAAGTCATTTAGCCTCCTATGCCTCAGTTTCCCCATCTGTAAGATAGGAAAAATAGTGAGTGTCCTGTCAGGCTCCCAGATCAATATGAGGAAATCACCTAATGAACTTTCCTTCTTTGATACTTCGATGGATCCAAGAGCTCATTGGTATGGATTATCCCTCTAGGGACGCAGATGGCAGCCCATCCACACCCCACCATCTCATGTGGGACTCTCATCTAGCTTCTCCCAGATGTCTCCTCAGGACGCCACTCTGGAGTCCTTCCTCTGGGTCTCTTGATGATACATGGAAGCCCCTTGGCATACATGCCACCCACCAGGCATATCCCTCCTCTAGCTCCACAGCCTTTGGGAGTCTTCACCTCTGCTACCTCTGGGGCATCTAGAACCTCCCTCTGCACTTCACTCAGAAGGCTCACTTGTCCTATCTGTGAAAAGTACAGCGATCTGGATGGTCCAGTCACCCCAGGAACCCACTTGGGAAAACTAACCCTGCGGAACTGAGGGGAGAAGTTTCTCCTCTCTCAACCCTCATGAAGAATGCTTCTGGTCTATACCAATCAATACAAAAGCAAGACTGAGAAGAGAGCCCTGGAACTGGTAGCCTTTGCCCTACTGAAATCACTGTATGCCTCTCCCTCCTGACCCCTGCCTCAGCCCCTGCCCCAGGCCCTCCCAGAACCCCTGGGGATGGCCAGGCCACATAACCACTCTGTTCTTGGCACAGACTAAGCACTAAATAATTACTTTTCCATTCATCCCCTACTCAGAACACTATCCAGATCTGGGTTTCAGGCCCACTCCAATCACATTGTACTCTCTCTGGCTACCTGATGAAAGGAAGGAAGGGAGAGAGAAAGGAAGGAAGGAAGGAAGGAAGGAAGGAAGGAAGGAAGGAAGGAAGGAAGGAAGGAAGGAAGGAAGGAAGGAAGGAAGCAAGGAAGCAAGGAAGGAAGGAAGCAAGGAAGGAAGGAAGGAAGGAAGTTGCATGCATTGGATAGCAACTATATATTAGGCACTGTGCTAAGCAGTTTACAAATTTCATCTCATTTGATCCTCTCATCAACCCTGGAAGGTAAGCACTATTATTTTCTATATAAATATATATCAAATGAGGAAACAGAGATTAAATGACTTGACCAGGATCACATAACTAGTGAGTATCTGAGGTTAGATTTGAACTTGGGTCTTCCCAACTGCAGGTGAAGCTCTCTATTCACTGGGCCACCCAGTTCCCCAACTTTCTCAGTTCCCTGTGACCTCTATCTCTATTCCAGTCTCTGACAGATATGTCATGCCTGGACTTAAACAATAAGACTGCTTCTACTTTAAAATAAGTTTTGGTCTTTGGACAATTACATGTATACTGAAAGTATAAGAAAATAAGTGTTTTAGTCCTGGCCTCCTACTGTCCCCCAAAGTGCCAAATTCCCCACTCTAATAACCTATTCCTGTCCTTCCCTTTCTCCCTCTGCCTTACCCTTCCAGGCCATTCCTTAGTCATCCTTTATCATCCCATGGACCTTTATTACTTCCATCCCCAGCCTCTTTCTCCAGCTTTGGCCCCTGCCCCAGCCTCATCTTCCTCCCTTTGGTGAACCAGTTCAACTCTACACCCTTCTACAGCCCCTGAGCCCCTTTTCCTGCTGCTATTCACACTGTGCCAAACCTTAGCCCTGGGTCATTCTGCTGCCTGAAACCTAATGATATGGAAGACGTACCAGGAATGTGCTGACAGGTCCACTACCAATCCATGTTCGGTCTCCTCTGCAGGGTCCTCACCACTGCGTGGTAACCCTTTCATTCTTCCCACCAGGATTCTCAGTCAGCCTCCTGATGATGTTCTCTTCTCTCTTTGCAAATCCCAGATGTCTAATTCTTCCCATTTCTCTCAGCCAATGACTTTACTTCAAAAACCATGGCTCCCTGCTCCCCCCACCTCCTATCCCTCCACATGTACATTCTTGTCCTTGCTTTGGCCTCTAAGGAAGACTGCCTTTAAGGCCGGCCTTTCTGGGCAAGACTGTCTTCTCCACCTGGGCCACCAAGCGTCTCCTCTTCTCTCTCCCTCTGTGTCTCAGCTTCAACCTCCCCTTGTCTACTCTTGGCTCTGTACCCAGTAGATTAAAGCCTGCTTAAGTTTCCGTGTCCTTGATACTGCCTCCCCCAAGCTAGCATCCCTATATTTCTCCTTCCTCTCCCTATCAAAGTCCTAGGAAAAGCCAACCACATTCAGTAGGATGTTATCCTGAATGCCTCTCACACCATTCACTACCCCCAAAACCTACCCCTTTTCTAGACTTCCTTATTTCTGTGGTCACTGACATTCACCAAGATGCCCAGGATGGCAAACTTAGATTCATCTTTGCTTTCCCTCTCCCTCACCCCTATCCATCCAATCAGTGGCCAAGGCTTGTCACTTCACATAGAAGCCCCCTCCCCACCTCCAGGTCAGGTTCTCTCCCCCACTAGATAATTATAATATTGTAATAATTAACTAGACTCCCTGCTTTTCCAATCCATCTTCCACACAGGAAGCCAAACTAACCTTCCTAGTCAAAACCCTTCTCTCTCTCTCTTCCCTTTTGTCCCTCTCTCCACTCTCTTTCCCCTTCTCTCCCTCTTCCCTCTCTTTCTCCACTCTTTCTCCTTTTCTCTCTCTTCCCTCTTCCCTCTCTTTCTCCACTCTTTCCCCTTTTTTCTCTTCCTTCTTGTCCCTCTCTCCACTCTCTTTCCCCTTCTCTCCCTCTTCCCTCTCTTTCTCCACTCTTTCTCCTTCTCTCCCTCTTCCCTCTCTCCACTCTTTCCCCTTTTCTCTCTCTTCCCTCTTCCCTCTCTTTCTCCACTCTTTCCCCTCCTCTCCCTCTTCCCTCTCTTTCTCCACTCTTTCTCCTTCTCTCCCTCTTCCCTCTCTCCACTCTTTCCCCTTTTCTCTCTCTTCCCTCTTCCCTCTCTTTCTCCACTCTTTCCCCTTCTCTCCCTCTTCCCTCTCTTTCTCCACTCTTTCTCCTTCTCTCCCTCTTCCCTCTCTTTCTCCACTCTTTCCCCTTCTCTCCCTCTTCCCTCTCTTTCTCCACTCTTTCTCCTTCTCTCCCTCTTCCCTCTCTTTCTCCACTCTTTCCCCTTTTCTCTCTCTTCCCTCTTCCCTCTCTTTCTCCACTCTTTCCCCTTCTCTCCCTCTTCCCTCTCTTTCTCCACTCTTTCCCCTTTTCTCTCTTCCCTCTTGTCCCTCTCTCCACTCTCTTTCCCCTTCTCTCCCTCTTCCCTCTCTTTCTCCACTCTTTCCCCTTTTCTCTCTCTTCCCTCTTGTCCCTCTCTCCACTCTCTTTCCCTTTCTCTCTCCCTCCTCTCTCCTCCATCTCCTTCCCTCCCTCTAGTCCTGAAGCCTAGGTCTGCCCACATTCCTCCCATTTGTCTCTGGAGCTGGTGTCCCCCACCTTGGGTTTTCACCCCATTCTCCCATTCCCCCCTCCCCCTCTTCAGTATATAGGATAAGGAAATGCAATGACTTCTAGAGGCTAATGGAGTCATGATTTGCCCAGTATTCATCACAGCTGTTGGAAAGCTTGTCTAAGGGCCTCCTCGTGGTAGTCAGTGCACTTGAGCTCCTTCTAAGGCAGGGAACGTTTCGTTTTGATCTTGAGATACTCAGGGCTCAACCCAAGTTCCACCTTGTAGAAGCTAAAAGATTTGGAGAAATAAGCTGAATTTGAGCAGAAAGAGCCATTTAGCCCTGCCCTTTCAATTCCGGAGGAGTGAACTGAGGCTGAGAAGTGGTGAACCCCTGAGGTCTCCCCACTCATAAACGAGGGGCAGGCTGAGTCTAGAATCTGGGTCAGCCAGCCCAGTGCCTGTCCTGCTGCTCTGAGCACCTGCTCCAAAAATATCTGCAGAAAACTCACATGAGGCTGAGCTGAGCTATCCTCGGATTGCGCCTCTCACAGTTCCTGTGATGGCAGCCTTTGGGTTGTGCTCTGCAGTAGCATGGACCCATAATTCTTGGCCAGCAACCCCAGCTTGCAGCATCCCTTTCCCAGTCCCCCCAATGGGCTGTTTTCCATTCTGTCTCCTACTGGGGGGTGGGGGGTGAGAAAGGGCTCTATGCATGAGAGCTATGTGCCCAAGGACTCGTAAGATCAGGGCCCGGAAAGCATCCCCTGGCCTTCCTGGCCAGGATTGGAAATGACCAGACAATCATTTCTGCAGAATGGGAAGCTCTCATGGTTTCAGCTGACTTTTTAAGCTCCATTCCATATTCCTCTTCATCACGTACTCTGAATGGCAGCCAACCTGGACTTGGAGCCATTTCTTGAACTGACCCTCCCATCTCCCATCTTTTCCCCTTGCAGGCCCTTCACGTCTGCCTCTCAGAATCCTCTAAGGGAGCAGCTGGGTGACTCAGTGGATGGAGAGCCAGGCCTAGAGACAGGAGGTCCTGGGTGCAAATGTGGCCTCAGACACTTCCCAGCTGTGTGACCCTGGGCAAGTCACTTGACCCCCATGGCCTAGCCCTTACCTCTCTTCTGCCTTGGAGCCAATACACAGTATGGATTCTAAGTCAGTTTCTCTTCCTTCAGGACTCAGTGCAAGGGCCATCCCCTCCATGAAGCCCAGGCTGACTTGTCCCTTCCCTTTGTTTGCACACGGTCGGTCGCGTCCCTTCAGACTGGAGCGTGTGACGTTTAATGACCGATTCTTTTATGTCTAAGCCTTTGTTCCATTTGGGATTGATTGGAATGAATGGGGCGAGATATGGATGGAGTCCCCCTTTTCAGCAAACCGCTTTCCCCCCCCAGTTTGATGGATGCTTGGATTCCTTCCCCGCGGTTTACGATCTGAGGCTGATCAGACGCCCGTATATTGGGGTTTCACTTTTCGGGGAACCCGCTCTTTTTCAAAACCAAGTACCAGATCATTTTTACCAGCGCCACATCCTTGTAGAGGTGGGACTCTGGCTGTGCAAATGTCCCTTCTCTTCCCCATCCATCCCTCACTTCCTCCTCTGCTCTGTTTGTCCTTCCCCAAGGCTCCTTATTTTATGGGATTACCCAAAGGCTCCTGTGGGCGTGGCATTAGACCCACCCTTGAGCTGGGCCCTTTTTAGGATGGTGGCCCCGCCCGCAGTCCCTTTATTTCTGCAGAGAAAACAACAAAAGCCTTTCCATTTCTCGGCCTTGTGGGTGTGGGTGTCCAAGCCTGCTAAGGGAAGGAACAAAGGGAGAGGCGGTAAATGCTTTTATCATATCGTATGCCAGCTGCTGTTCTACACTCCAGAGGCTGCACGAAGTGCTGTGGATGCCAATATAGACCCTGCCCTGGAGGGACTTACAGTCTAACGGAGGGAGACCTCCCAGGTAGGGACATGTTGCACTTTTTTCTTTGCAGCATCCAAGTGGCACAGTGAAGAGAGCATGGGACTTGGAGTCAGGAAGACCCGCGTTCAAATCATGCCTCTGCCACTTACTGCCCAGGTGACTCCGGCAAGTCATTTCACGGTGGTTTGCCTCCATTTCTTCATCTGTAAAATAGGGATCAGAAAGTCCTGATCTCCCAGGGTGGTTGTGAGGATCTGATGAATTAACAAATGTAAAGGGCCTTATGCCACTTTTTAAATGCCAGCTCTAATTCAGTCATGTGGCCCCCTGGTCTCCATAACCCCTGGCACCTTCCTGGGGTGGCTTAGCTTACAACCTTTAGGGTGACTTACATGGGAGGTTCTGCAGAGAGCAGCAGCTCTACCAGAGATTTGGAATTCCAGCAATGAGACCCAGGGGTCTACACTGCCCAGACTTATGCCAGTATGTTCAGAAGATGTGCAAACCCAAGGGTTCTAGCCTTAGGCTAGAAAATATTTGTTCCCTCTGAGACACCAGGACTTCCTGTTTTCCCTGCGCCACCGCCTATGTGTGACATTGTCCCAGAAGCTTCCGGGATTTGTTTCTATTTGGGGCACTTAGCTTGGTTAAATTGTTTCTTGGTCCATGGTAGGTGAGGAAGGGAAGGGACAGAGGTCAGTCCCTCAGGCACAGTCAGGCCTGTCCATTCAGGACAGGACATACAAGCAAAGACCTCTGGAGACTTTGTTCCTCCATCCACCCTTCCCAAGGTTCAAGACCTTAAACAAGGGTTTCACCTTTCCCTGCCTCCCTTCCTCTGCCCCAGGTTTTCCAAAAGCTTCTGAGAACCAAGGCCTTTCACATGGATTTTTAGTTTCTCCTGTTCTGCCTTGGTTCCCATGTGGGGCAGATCACTTTTCCCTTGTCCTTTGGGAAATGATTTTAATGCTGCCACGAAGAGTAACTGATGATAACAGTTTCTTTTCCCTGATGCTGGTTTAGAAGCAGAGCTGTGCTGTACTCCATCAGCTAGTATTTGTTGGCCCCACACCCAGTGTGCCCAGATCCTTCCTCTCTTTTGTGGCCGCTTTGTCCCTTTTAAGTGAGGGGTAATCTCCCAGAAGTCTCCATCTAAGGGAGATGAGCTTATTCCCCCAAGGCTAAACTGAGGGCTGCATGAGGGTCCCCCAGAACCCAGCCTCTGTCTCCAAGCAGCACTTAATAAAATGTCTGCCTGTATGAAATGCCAGAAAAAGGTTTCCTTATGCCTACGACCCACATCTTCTCTTCTGGTAGAAAATCACCAAGAACAAGAAGACCCAGAGCTGGGGCGCAGTGAGACTGAACAGTCCTGCCCCAGCTACTCTATACCCCTTGGCACACTTACTCCTGCCCTTCTCAGGTCTCCCTCATGGAAGGGAGACTCCTCCAGGGCTGAGACCAGCACTGATCATCTCTGCAACTTGATAACATTGGTTGAATTCAGTTAGAGTTTCACAAAAACCTTCATGATGCACCTGCTGTGTGCATGGTACTTTTTTTCTTTTTTCTTTATTTGGTCAATTTCAAACATTATTTCTTGGTTAGAAGAATCATATTCTATTCCTCCCTCCCCTACCCCCACCCTTCCCATAGCTGACGCACAATTCCCCAGGGTATTATGTGTCTTTTCCATGTTGTTGATGTTTGCACTAGGATGATCATTTAGAGTGTACATCTCCAAACATATACCCTCGACCCATGTACTCAAGCAGTGTTTTTACTCCCACGGTGTTTCCTCTGAATGTGGATAGGGTTCTTTCTCATGAGTCCCTCAGAATTGTCCTGGATCACTGCATTGCCACTAATGGAGAAGTCCATTACATTCGATTGTACCACAGTGTATCAGTCTCTGTGCACAGTGTTCTCCTGGTGCTGCTCCTTTCACTCTGCATCAGTTCCTGGAGGTCATTCCAGTCTCCATGGAATTCCTCCACTTTATTATTCCTTTTAGCACAATAATATTCCATCACCAACATATACCACAATGTGTTCAGCCATTCCCCAATTGAAGGGCATCCCCTCATTTTCCAATTTTTGGCCACCACAACGAGTGCAGCTATGAATATTCTTGTACAAGTCTTTTTCCTTATTCTCTCTTTGGGGTACAAACCCAGCAGTATGCACTGCACTTCTGATTTTTAAGACATTTATTCCAGCTTCCTGGGTTCACAGGAGATGAAACTAAAGGGGGGAGGACAGAGAGAGACAGAGAGAGCACTTTGGTCTCACTGTGATGGGTGGTGGGTTCTTCTCTTCTCTTTCTAAAACTTTGCTTGGCCAATGTTAACTTTCTCCCCCACTCAGCTCCCAAGCCAGTGACATGTGGAAAGGATATGTCTAGACAGCTTCCCATCCCTTTAGTCATGCTGACCCTGAGTTGGAGCCCTGATTCCACAGTTTGCCCTTCGGTTTTTCTTGCTTAAAGATGCAAGGCCCCAAGCCTTCTGGGTACCCAACCTCATGCTTTATTTATGGACAGGGATGGGAACCACACCTCTTATGTCACTGGTCTAAGGAGCTTCTGAGAGAGAAAACTCCCTCAGCCGGTTTAGACTGACACTTTTGGGATGACTGAATCCTGGAGAGCTGCCTTGACCCCTGAGATGTCCAGGGACTTGCCCCACATTACAGCCTATGTGTCAGAGGAGGGACATGATTAGAGACCTTTAGTTCTGCCTTTAAACATTTCATTTCTTCTTTAAAACTAAATGGTGAGGGTGGAGGGAGACTATGGGTGTGGCATACATCATACAATGGCAGATTTTTTGATGAACTGGGGGGAGGTTCCCCTCTTTGTTCTAAGGACCAGTTCTGTAGGAGGAAGTAGCTTGAGAATCATTGGGAAACGGTGAGACAAAAACAAAAGATAAAAAGTTTATTTTTCTTAAAATAAATTAAAATGGTGGCCTTAAGCCCCTCGTGACAATGCATTGTTGGATCCCAGCAGACCAGAAGTAAGGTGTGGACCCTTTTCTGCCAACTGGTCCACAGCATGATCTAAGGGGAATCCTGAGCCCTGCATTCATTTCTTAGTGTTTTATTTCTTTTTCCCTTTTTCCCTCTTGTTACCCCGAACCTGATAAAGTCAAACATTTCCATAAACAAAGGAAGAGCAGGAAAAGAAGACTGTCCAAAGCTACAAACCTCCCTGACCCCCAGCTTGAGTCTCAAAGCTGTCCCAGCACTCTGTGCCTCCCTCCAAATGGCCCAGATCTGTTTGCCATGCATTTCTCAAAGGCTTCAAGGATGCTCTGTCCTTCCTCTCCTCCTCTCTTTTTTATGCCTCCTCAGAATTGAAGAATAAAATGAAAGAGGGGGGGAATATGGCAATTTAGGAAGGCTAACCAAGCTGTTGACTGGCAATACCATGCCGTGGGGAATGCCCACCCACTGGCCAGGCACAGGGACATTCCGTGGCTTTCATGTACCACCATTTGTTCAGCATGGGCATCCACTTTGTTTCCAGTGCTTAGCTATCATCAAAAGTACTACAATAAATCATCATCATCAGAGCTAACATTTGTAGAGCTCTCCCTATGGGCCAGGCACTGCAAAGCATTTCTAGATATGACTGTATTTGGTCCTCACACCACCTTGGGAATTGGGGGCTATGGTGATCCCGTTTTTAAAGAGGAGGAAACTGAGGCAAACAAAGGTTAGGTGGCTTGCCCATAGGCCAAGGTCATAGTGGAGGATCTTCCTGACTCCAGACCCAGAGCTCTGTCCACTGAGCCACATAAGGCAGCTACCTGGATATGAGATCTCTGTGCCAAAGGGTATGGCTGCTGGCTCTTTTTGAAGGGCATGGACACTCACCTCTATAATTCCTGCTCCCCAGGGAGCTAAGCCTGGTGGGTGGCTGCCGCTCAGCAGCCAGACGGGTGTGGGACACCTAAATGGCGAGTGCTGAGCCCTGTGAGTGGCCCCAACACTCCCAGCATGCCCCAGACAGGGAGATCCAGGCTCCAAAAAAAGTCACTAAACTTGGAAGGGTACTAGCGAAACCGCTCCGCTTATTGTTGTCCATTCTGCACTTGTTGGGCATTTTTTTAGATGCACCAATGGATGCCCTAAACAGTCACTAATTTCCCCTTCTCTGGGGACCAGGTGCCAAGAGTCCCTTCCATCGCTCCAGGCCGGTGGGAGCCAGGCTTCCTCACTCATGACACTTTGGAAGCTTATTGTTTGCTGCTGTGACCCGGGACCCCTCAGGGTCATTTTTCTCCATCATGGTTGGTGGCTTCACGTAAACTGTCCTAGTCCTCCTCCCGTCTCTTCGTATCTGTCCTTCCACGTCTTCCCAGACTTCTGAAGCCATCATTACTTTCACGGCAACACTGGTCCGTTATGTCCCTCCACTCCAGGCCTGCCCCCATTTGCCAGAAGCTCTTTTTTTTATCGTTTTCAGTTTTTTAATCATTTTCATTAGCATCAACTTTTCCCAGAGTCCTCTTTCCGGAATGCCCCAATTAACAGGGACATGGTTTTTTCCTTTACAAAACAGAGCCTGCTGTCGGTCCAGCCTCAGTTGTGTGAAGTGTTTTTGCTGACCCACACTTCTGCCTCAGTCGCCCTCTTTCTGATCATTTCTGTGGGGATTTTTAATAATGGCGTCACTTTCCACTCTAGCCAGGTGCAGGAGTTGTCTTCTGGACAATGGCACGCTTCCATGCAGTTCTGTTTTAATTAGGCGGGTCAGGGTTGTCCCTAGTGGAGAAGCCCGAGCGGCCAGTGGCTGTCCTCCCCAGTGGTCAGGGCCATGCCGTCTCTCTGATTCCGATGCAGAAATGATTGGAGTGGTGGCTTCTCCTTGGCTGGCCCCAGGCGCAGAGACAGGGCAGCTTCTGCTCCTTCTCTAACTGCATCTTGCTGGGGTCGGGGAAGGCCCTTCTTCAGGCAAGGTCAGGGCTCTCCTTGAGTTGGGAAAGTTGCATGTTGGCTCACTGTGGCCTGGCCGGTCACTCACAGAGGGGACCCCCATCAGGAGGGATGCTTGTGTGTCCTTCAGAGACGGCTCCTCCCCGCAGAGGCCACCAGAGCCTCCTGCGCCTGAAGCCACATCCCCAGTTTGCAGTGCAAGCCTCTGGAACCCGAGGAAGCAAAGGAACGGGCCCAAGAGGATGGCCTCTGGGATTCCGTCCTGCCCCGACGGCCTCCCTTGTTGGTCCTCCCTGTCCTCTGGCTCCTCCCAGGAAGGGTAGGCCGATGCCTTGGGGGGACAGTGCTCTCTGGGGACCTCGGTCGGCGGGCAGCCCCTGCCCCAGTTCTAGCGGCACAAAGCTTGCAGGGTCCCAGCCAAGCTGAGCCTTTTCAGGACCCCCCCTCCCCCCATACATCCGTGTCACTGGGGTATAGAAAGGCTCCAAGCTGGCCAGGCTCACAGCATGCCCAGGAAATGAATCCACAGGAATCAAAGCTTGGGACTTGGTGGAGAAGCAGCTTCCAGCCGTGGGCAGCAGGAACCTGCTGAGGTTTCTTTGAAACAAGCCCCAGAAGGGCCAGGCCCAGCCCTGGGAACTGCACGTCCTCAGCAGCCAACAAACGGCCTAAAATTAACTCTCCAGGCCCCCCCCCCAAGGTCCACTTGTGTCTCCTGGCCCGCAGGCAGCAGAGGAGAGCCACCCTTCCCCCGCCCCCATCTGGGGTCTGGGCCGGCCCCCACCCCACCCCAGGAAGCCACAGAGCCTCCTCCTGGCAGAGCCCCCTGAGTGCCAGCCCTTCAGCCAGATACTTCCAGGGCACAGAAATGCTTTTTAATTTTTAACTAGGAGCCTGCCCAGCAACCCCAAGCCTGGAGGGAGTGGGGGGCGTATCAATATTCATAAATGCTACGAATTGTGTTCCATTGTCATTGGTGGTCTCATAAAAAACCATCAAGGGCAGAGGGGATCTGGATCCCCTGGGGGGCGGTCGGGAACCATGGGCAAGGCACTGGCCTTACTTCCTCCTCTGCCAAAAAGGAGATTTTAATCCTAATTTTAGTCCTGACTTCCTGCCAGGGACTCTTTTAGGAAAGCTCTTTTAGGCACTCATCATCCTCATCGTCAGAGAGTACCAGGAGGGGAAGGGGGCAAGCTCCCAAGTGGGCATTCACCCTCAGTCCTCCTGGCTGGGGGCTCAGAGCCCCTTCCCGAAGCCCCCTGCCATGGGGAGGGAGAGCCGACTCGGCTCTGGGGCGGTGCAGGTTCATGCCACTGAGGCAGGACTGTTTTCCTAGATCCCTGATTCCTAGGTGGCTCTCCTGGCAGCTCTCCTGGCTTCTGGTCCCTCTCATGCCAGGGTGACCTAGACCCCCTGACTCCTAACCTCCTGCAGTCCTCTCCCCACGGTCCCCAGGAGGTGAGCCAGGCCAGTGCCTACTTGTCCCAGGCAGCTGGGTCATCCTAGTGCCTCATGAGAAGTCTGTGGTCCCCTAAAACTCCCAGACCTTACACATCATCATTGTCAACTTCAGGAGGCAGGGTGGTGTGCTGGAGAGAGCCCCAGATTCTGAGTTCAAATCTCTCCTCTGCGATTTACTTCCCGGGTGAGCCAAGGCAGTCACTGAAACTTCTCAGCCCCAGGGTGCGCATCTATAAAATGGGGATGAGCCAGCATTTACCTCCCAGGATTATGGTAAGAATCAAATCAGATCCTGTTTGTAAAGCCCTCTGCAAACCTTAAAACACTATAAAAACGTTCCCTATCATTACCTTGATGCCATTCCTTTACCCTCCCAGGCCCCTGTTCCCTCATCTGTCAAAGGGTCTTGGACCAGATCATCTCGGCGACTCCTGGAGGGCAGACTCCGCCTCTCTCTGCCCTACTTGGAAGATGCTTTTATCTCATGGGTTGTCTCTTGTTGCAGAGTTTTGCTAATTCAGACTTTTTCACAGGCCTGGGGTGTTTTAGAACAGGAATCCAGGGACCGTTGGGTCCACCCCCTCGCTTTACTGAGGAAGAACGGAAATGATTTTTGTTGTCCTTACTCTTCGGTGCCTGCCCTGTCCTCCCTGCTGGAGCAGGCATTCGTCTGTCTACTACATAATTAGTGCCCTCTGGAAATCCTGGTCTGCATCAGGGGAAGTAAAAAGCTAGAGTTCAAAAGTTCTTTGGCCAGGGGTTTCATTTTTTATTTCATTTTAGCTTATATTTATTTATTTATTTTATTTTCCTTTTTCCCCAATTCCCTATCAAAGCAGTGTCCAACATTTTCCAAAGAATATTGCGTCTTGAATTCTCTCTCTCCCTCCCACCGCGCTTTGAGATGGTAAGCAATCTCATAACAATTCTACCTTTGCCATCATGTAAAACATTTTCCCATGTTAATCCATTTGTGGAGGAAAACTCGAATTCTTAAAAATGAAGAAAAAGGGAACAAAGTTTGCTTTGGTCTGGATTCAGACTCTATCCATTCTTTTTCTCTGGAAGCAGGTGACATTTTTTATTATGAGCCCTTTGGGATAGTTCCGGATCATTGTGTCTGAGTTGTTCACCATTGTTCATGGAACAGTATTCTTGTCACTGTACACTGTTCTCCTGGTTCTGCTTATTTCACTCTGCTTCCATTTGTGGAAATCTTCCCAGGTTTTTCTGAGCTCCTCTTGCTTGTCATTTCTTACAGTACCATAGTATTCCATAACAATCATCTATCACAACTTCTTACACCATTCTCCAATGGACGGACATCGTCATAATTTCCAAATCTTTGCCGCCCTAAAAAGAGTTACTTTAACTATTTTTGTACATAGTCCTTCATCTTTTTGTTTTTTGTTTTCTGGTTTGGGGTTTTATCTCTTTGGGATACAAACCTAGTAATAGTATTGCTGAGTCAAAGGGTACGCACTATTTTTTTAGCCCTTTTAACACAGGTCTTTACTGTTCTCTAGAATGATTGAATCAGCTCACAACTCCCCCAACAGGGCATTAGTGTTTCAGTTTTCCCATATTCCCTCCAAATTTTGTCATTTTCCTTTTCTGTCAAACTAACCAATCTGATAGCTATGAGGTGATACTTTTTAGTTGCTTTAATTTCTCTAATTAATAGTGATTTAGAGCATTTTTTGCACAACTATAGAGAGCTTTAATTACTTTATCTGAGAACTGCCTATTCATATCCTTTGCCCATTTATCAATTGGGGAATGACTTGTATTCTTATACATTTGGTTCATTTCTATATTTATTTAAGAAATGAGGCTTTTATTAGAGAGACTTGTAAAAAATTTTGCACCATTATGACTACCATATATTATTTTCCATTCTATTTCCCTCTGTTTAGTTTCTGAACTCCACTTCCCCCAATTTCCCTTTTTTCAATCAGACCTACTCCCCTACTCTTATCTCCTTCCCCCCCCCCCACTTTCATGTAGGGTAAGATAAATTCCTGTGCCCAACTGATTGTGTATGTTCTTCCCTCATTGAGCCAATTCTGATGAAAGGAAGGTTCACATGCTCTTCTCCCCACTGCCCCCATCTTCTCCTCCATTGTAAAAGCTCTTTCGTGCCTCTTTTATGTACAATAATTTACTTGATTCTATTTTCCCTTTCCCTCTCCTCCCAATACATTTCTCTTTTTCATGCCTTAATTTTATTTTTTCCTATCATCCCATAACATTCAACTCACACCATTCCCATCTATCTATGTATATTCCTTCCAACTGCCCTAATGATAAAATTCTTTGGAGTTATAAGAATCATCTCCCCATGTAGGAGATGTACGCAGTTTTAATCTTATTCAGTGTCTTTTGATTTCTCTTTCTTGTCCACCATTTTCAGCTTCTTTTTACTCTTGCATTTGAGAGTCAAATTTTTCATTCAGCTCTGGTCTTTTCAACAAGAATTTTGAAAGTTCTCTATTTCGTTGAATACCCATTTTTTCCCTGAAGGATTATGCTCACTTTTGCTGGTTAAGTGATTCTTGGTTGAATTCCTAGTTCCTTTGTCCTCTGGAATATCATATTCCATGTCCTCTGATCCTTTATTGTAGAAGCTGCTAAACATTTGTCATACTGATGTGGCTCCACGATATTTTAATTGTTTCTTTTTGACTGTTTGCAATAGTTTCTCCTTGATCTGGGAGTTCTAGAATTGGGCTATAATCTTCCTGGGAGTTATTCTTTGGAGATCACTTTCAGGAGGTGATTGGTGAATTCCTTCCATTTCTATTTTGCCCTCTGGTTCTAGAATAGCAGGATTGTTTTCCTTGTTAATTTCTTTAAAGATAAGTCTGAGCTCTTTTTTTTTATTGTGGCTTTCAGGTACTCCAATAGTTCTTAGATTAGCTCTAATGGATTTATTTTCTAGTTCAGTTGTTTTCCCAATGAATTATTTCACCTTTTTTTCTATTTGTTTTTATTCTTTTCACTTTGATTGTTTCTTGATGTCTCATGGAGTCATTAACTTCAACTTGCCCAGTTTTGATTTTTAAGAAATTATTTTCTTGAGTGAGCTTTTGTACCTCCTTTTCCATGTGGCCAGTTCTACTTTGTAAAGAGTTCTTTTCCTCAGTAGATTTTTGTACCTCTTCTTCTATATGACCAATTCTGCCTTTTAAGAAGTTCTATTCTTCAGTGCATTTTTTAATATCTTTTTTCCATTTGATAAATTCTGCCTTGTAAGGAATTCTTTTCATTGGATTTTTGTGCCTCTTTTACCAATTGGCCTAGTCTGTTTTTTTTTAAGTATTCATTTCTCCAGTATTTTTTATGCTTCCTTTACCAAGCTGTGGACTCCTTTTTCATGTTTTTCCTCTATCACTCTCATTTCTTTTCCCAATGTTTATTCTATCTCTCTTATTTTATTTTTAAAGTCCTTTTTGAGCTCCTCCATTAATTCTTTTGGGGCTTGAAGGCAATTCATATTTTTCTTGGAGGCCTTTGATACAGCAATATTGACTTTGTTGTCTTCTTCTGAATTTGTGCTTTGGTCTTCTCTCTCACCCAAATAACTTGAGTATTATATGTTAATATTATAATGTTATATGTTAATATGTTGAGTTTCTTTTTATGTTTGCTTGTTTCTTTCTTTGCTCATTTTCTAGACTTCTCCAGGTTCTTTGTGCAGCTGTCTTCAGAACTGGTTCTGAGGATTTATTTGCTTTCAGTTCTTCCAAGGTGGTTTGATGTGAGGAGAGGTCTCTGTTTAATACTCTCTTGACCTGTGCTCTGATCTGTGAGTAACCCCCAGCACTCTTTACCCCTTGGAGCTCCCTTGTGCCCACAAGCACTGTGTATGCTGGTGCTCCTCCTCTCCCACTGAAACCTTCCCCCAAGACTGCCAGCAAAGAGAACCCTGCAATTGCCTTCTAAACAGTTGCCTGATGCCCCCTTCCCATGGATGAGCACTCCTGGGGCCCTATGGGGCAGTGGGGCCTGCCCTGGCAACCTCTTTGGGGTCCACCTTCACCCAGGTGCACTAAATCCTTCGTGCCAGCCTTCTTCATTGTTTCAGACTGAAATTTTACTTTATCTTGCCTTTTTGTGACTTATGCTGCTCCAGAACACATTCTGAGGCCTTCTAGCATAGTTTTCTGGAGGGTGACTTGGTAGAAACCCAATGGGTCTGTGTACCTTCTCTATCATCTTGACTCTACCCCCCCGTTTTATTTTTTAAATTTTATCATAGGCAACATAAGCTCTGGTTCGTTAATGATAGCAAATGAAAGCAATGAGAAGTTTCTGAAGAGTGTTGTGAAGTGGGAGCCTTTGATACTTATTAACTGTATGTAGGCTCTTCTCCCTCAGCCTCAGTTTCCTTATCTGCCAAATGAAAGAGGCGACCTGGATCATCTCCAAGGACCTTTCAATTGTGCAGCCTGCGATTCTCAGATAATAATGTTTTCACAAAACCTTCCTAAGCAGTAAGAGGACTTGGGCCCCGGGGCCTATTTCGCAAGTGACCATTTGCTTGCCTGCACGGGGTTAATATGAGCAGACTTTCTCCAGGGACTGGAGCGGGAACTTGCATGAGATCTGCTAAATTCTTCACATGCCTGGGGTTTCGTGAGGGCTTGCTGGAGATAGGCCAAATCCTTTTATAATCCCAATGGGATAATTTAAACATTGCTGACCAGTTGGGTGTTTTTTAGGCTTAGAAAACAAACCATGCGTCCCGTGAGTTGTAGAAAATCAGACTGATTAATGAAGAGGGATTAATGATTGGCCTGGGATGCGTCTCCTAGCGTCCTAGCTGCTCTGCACTGCGAGGGGATACAGCGTGTCCAGCGTCCCTCAGTGTGAGGGCTGCCAGAGAGGGGCCTTCATTTGACACTGCCGGGAAGGGGAGGCCCAGAAAGGATTCACCGTCCCAGGCTGCCCCCTCCTTTGCTTTGATGTACTCATTTTTGGTCCGATCTGATTCTTCATGACCCAATATGGGGGGAGGGGGGTTCTTGGCTAAGATATTGGAAGGGTTTTCCAGTGCATTTTATAGGTGAGGAAACTGGAGCAAACACGGCTAAGTGACTTGCTCAGGGTCACACCACTAGTTCTTCCACCACGCCACTTGGGTGCCCCCTTCTTCTGGTCTATAAAATGGAAATCGCCTGGGATGAAGTCTCAGAATCTCCCCAAGGAGATGCGGGGGAAGTGGGCCAGCAGCCAGCGGCTCTCAGCTGCCCACCACCCCTTACTCCTTGCTGGCATTACTCCCCAGGAGCCGTCAGGGAGCGGGCCCCAAAACGCCTCATCTTCTAGACACGTTGGAGTGAGGATCTCAGGAGCGCCGTGTAGTCGAGCTGCCCCTGCCCCATCCACGTGTCGCCCAGCCCGTCTCTCCCAGAGTCCTTTGCGGCTGCCCCAGCGACCTGATGACTTCTTGACCTGGATGCCAGTGGGCTGCTTTTGAGGAGCTAACTTCCTGTCCTGGGAGCACCGCCATGGGGGCTTGAAGCCCTTCTATGAAGTCTCATCATGGACATGGAACCCCCTCTGGACTTCCCATCGGGCCACTCCAGTCCCTCCTTGATGACCCTGAAGATGTCGCTGGGACTCTGAAGACAGGATGACACGTTAGCTCTGGAGAGGCCATCTCACAGGGCAGAGCAGAGGTTCCTCTTGTGTTCATCATGACCCTTCAGGAATCAATTCTGCTGGCCTAGATGGACTCCATCCAGCCTAGCTGGCTCCCCTCCGGGACCCTGGGGGTGCAGAGGCGGTGCGGGGGATCTTGCAGGAAGGGCCACTGTCAGGCCTCATGCGGCCTCCGTTCTTCTGGAAGGCCCAAAGAACTCTGGACCTGGATCTGGAGACTCTGGTACTCAGAGGCAAGGCAAGTCCCTTTCCCACTCTGTTCCTCTCTGTCTCCTGGGAGCATGGCAGGCGGAGAGGAACAAGGTGGGCTTGGCATCAGGAAGGTCTAAGTTCCAATCCCTCCTCTAGCGCCTAGCTACGGGACCCTAGCTAAGTTCCTTCATTTCTTGAGCCTCCGTTTCAGCGCCTGTAAAATGGACCTTGTGGGCCTGTCACACCTGCCCTTGGAGGCTCAGATGAGATCATGGATGGTCCAGGTTTTGAGGAAGTTCTCCAGAATGTCTGTCGTCATTGCTATTGACTCTTGGGAATCCCGGGAGATCAGGCAAGCCTAGATGCCTGCCTGGTGGCAGCATCCTCCTCCCCTAGAAGCTCAGGGTCCTCCTTGAGTCTTTCTTCCCCAGCTTGCCAAAGCTACACCCCGCCTTCCTGACTATCCACAAGGGTTGTCCAGGCCCTTCAGGCCCCAGCAGGGGAGGCCCTGCTCCCCAGCTCATCCCAAGAAGGAGTCTGGGCCGAGGCTCCCAGAGCTGGGCTCAGAAGGTTTGTCCACGGGAGTGCATCTCGGCAGCTGTGGCCTTCCCGAAAGCCTGGGCTGCTGCGCTCTCCAAATAAGGAGTGAGGCCTTCCCCAGACCCTCCACCCGGGCCACAGAGCAAAGAACGGCTCATCCTCCTGCCCGGCCCTGGAGGCTGGGAGCTGGCTCCCCCCTCCAATGGCGCTGGGCCCCCTTTGATCCAGGAAGCGTGTCTGATCCCTGGCCAAGGCGGCTGGGACTTTCTCCAGGACAGAAAAAAGGGAAATAGTTTTCCTTTCTTGGGTGGGTTTGTATTTATATAAACCCTCCATAGTAAAACACAGCCAAGTGTCAGGCTGCAGAGGCTGGGGGGAGGGGGGGCTCATGAGGCAGCTGAGGGCTGGGACACCAGCTCACTCAAACGGGGGTTACCCTGTGGGGTCAGCCGTGTGGGAGCCCGGTGGGGCCTGGGGGAAGTTCAAGCAGGAGGGTCCCGACCCCAGCTAGTCCAACAGAGCAGAATTGCCTGCAAGGAGCATGCACTGACCTTCACCCCTCCAGCACTGGCTCCCAAGGGACCAACAGTGGTTCCTACACCGTCTCTCCAGACTCAAGGGAACAGTGTTTGCTGAGCACCTACGGGATGCAGGCACAGCCCCAAGTGCCAGAGACTCGGGAGGAGCGCCCATTCCAATGGGGGGAGATAGCTGGCCTCTGTCCCCCCATGGCTGCTCCTGGTTCTGGAAAGACCTCACACCCACCCCCATGGGCCCAGTGCCTGGAAACCAGACTCCTTTCCCCCTGAATGCAAAGCCTTCCAGAGATGAGGCCCCAGGCCACCTTCCTCTTCTCCCTACCATGTCACTCCCCAGACATCTCTCAACTACCACTTCCAGGCAGCCCGCCATATTTGTCTACCTTACTTCCTGGAGCGTCAGTAATGTACATCACCAGAGGTGCTCCAGCCCTCAGAGCCAGGCAGAAGGTGGCCTCTTCACACTGGAACCCTTTTTCCTGGGGTGTCCTGCCGCCCCGTATCACTTGCCAGGCATTCCAAATCTTCCTGATTGGCTTTCCCTCCATCCCCATTCCCAGAGAGCCGTATGCCCTGCCTAGCAAAAGTTGGGGAGGCCATGGAAGAACCACTCTTCCTTTCCCCCAAGACAACTGGCGCCTGCTCAGACTTCATCGTAGGCGCATAGATTTAGGGCTCCCGGGCACTCAGAGCTCATCCAGCCTTCACAGGGGACTGAGGGAAGGCCAAGTCACCTGAGTCATCCCAAGGTCACATGCCACTTAGAGGCAGAACTTGGAGCTTGGAGCTCCCAATCCAGCATCCTTTCCTTGACGCTCCGCACCCTCCCATCCTGGCCCAAGCCAAATGCTCTCACTAGTTTATTTTCCCCAGCATCATCATAAGTCAAATGAGTGAGTGTGAGTCGTCATCCAATCAGCAATGGCTGTGCCCGCCATCTTCTCCCGGGAAGGGCTGTGCAGTGTCTGTGCATAAGAGAAGAACCATGGCCAGAGAGGACAAGGAGAGGCAGGGCCAAGACAGTCTGTGAGAAGAGACAGAGACCAGGGTGGCAGCACCTCCCTTCAATTCAGGGATTTCCATTTTATTCCCTCAGATGAGTTTTTGTTTCATGTTGAATTCTAGCATCACAGCTCCAAGGCATTCTACAGATGGGGAGAGGAGAAGGACTTGCCCTAGGTCCCATTGATGAGTCTTTCCCTCGACTTTGTCTCCTGTAAATTCCCCTGTATCCTGAGTGCTTTCCCCCTGCACAGGAGCTCTTCTCTCTCGTATCTAGAGATATTGTCATCAGAGCCCGCCTGGGCAGGAGGGAGCCAGGTCCCAAGGGACGAGACGAGGGCCAGAATCACAATTGCATGGTGATGGAGGACTTGATTTATCCAGACTCTCTTATGCTAGAGCATGCTCTTTTCCCCTCAGCTCCCAAGTTCCAAGCAGAACTACTTGCTCATTTCTGGATCTGCCCTTCAAAAGGTGAAGAAACCAGTGAGAGGAGCATCCTGCTCTGCTTCTCCTCACTGACAAAAAGACATGGGTCCAGGGGGTTCCCAGCGAGGATGGGGACCTCTAGCATTCATGAAATCCTGGTCCCACAGCAGGCAGTGCCCCCCGATTGGGAACACAGAGAAAAACAGATTACAATGCCCCTCTCCTCGAGGAGGAGCTTCCATTCAATCCAATAGCCACTGACTTGGGCCTCCTGAGAGAGGAGAGGAATAGACACACAGAGAGAAGACTTCAAAGGGTTCATTTAGGAAACGCACAAGTGGGATTCTCTGAGATACAATTCTATCTGGGAAGTCAGCCTGGAAGAATGGTAAGCTATGAAGAATAAAAATCAGAAAATCAAATGAAGATTCTATATAGAAATCGAATTGATATTAATATTTATTTATATTATTGTTTTTATTGATTATTCATTAATGTAATTAATAATAATATATAAATAAATGCATATACACACAGGCATATAATGTGCTTTTCCAGTTTTAAAGTGCTTATAAACACTAGCTAAATTCAGGTGAGGAGAGAAGAGGAAGAGTTGTCTGTAGAGGTCAATGTGGATGCAAAGGGAGCTCCCCAGCCAGCTCAGATGTAAAGTATGTATGTACAGAACAGAATGTGGAGGGGGCAGCTGGGTGGCTCAGTGGATTGAGAGCCAGGCTCAGAGCCAGGAGGTCCTGGGTTCAAACCTGGCCTCAGACACTTCCCAGTTGTGTGACCCTGGGCAAGTCACTTAACCTCCATTGCCTAGCTCTTACCACTCTTCTGCCTTGGAACCAATTCACAGTATTGATTCCAAGATGGAAGATAAGGGTTTAAAAAAAAAAAAAGAATGTGGAAGCCAGGGAAGATAGGCGAAGGAGCCCGGTACAGTCCTGCAGGCATGATGTCAACTGTGTTAATACTCAGAAGGAGCAGAGGCTGCCAGGGAAGCTAAGGACAACAAAGGGGGCAAGGGCAGATCGAATTGTAAGCGATATTGGGAAAAGAGGAAAGCCAAAGAAGAGATAGCACTGCTGATGGCAGGGATGGGATGGTGATAATGGAAGATGGAGAGAAGGCAGAGCTGTCAAGCAATTACTCTGATTTCTCTGCCCTGGAGAATGGTCTTTGTGCTTGAAAAGACAGAACAAAAATGGCTAATGGAGAGGTGAAAGCCAGGATAAGTAGGGAGATTGTAAGAGCACTTGGCTGCCATTGGTGAGCTCACGTCATTGAGGCCAGACGAGGGTGCTCAGGGAATCATGAGCTGTGGTTGCTGAACCCCTATCAATGATCTTTGAATGACTGGGAAATAGGAGAGGTATCACAGGATTGGAGAAGGGCAAGGGTGGCCTGATTTTCAGAAAAGGTAGAAAATGGAATCTGCCAACTCTGGGGCAGAGATCTTTTGATTCCTGGCAAAAAGTCCAGGTCTTTTAAAGGGATGGTTGGCAAATAGCTTGAAAAGGACAGAGCAGCAAGGCTTGCTCAAGAATAGACCACCCTCATCTCCTTTGTGGATATCCCAGGGTTATTAGTCTGGTGGGATCCAGGGAACATTGTAGATAGATGGGAGATAAAAGAGTGGAGCCATAATTCCATTGGCATAGGGAACCCCAGAGGAGGAAGGTCCCTTTACCAAAGTAGTTTAGCACTGAGAGGTGAGTAACTTACCCACGATCACCCAGCCAGGATATGTCAGATCCAAACCTTGAACCCAGCTCTTCTTGGCTCCGATGCTTGCTCTCTACCTTACTCTACCATATTGCCTAGTTGTAGTTTACTTAAACTTCAGTCTCTCAGAATATATAATTCATGTTTGCTGATTTCAAACTTCCCTTCCTTTCATCCCTTTCTAAATTCTCTATCCTGATTTCAGACCCCATTATTCAGCTGAAACTGTCCCAAAGTTTCCATTAGCCTCTTGGTTGCCAAATCTGATGAGACCTCATCCTTTTTGTCCTCTCTGCAGCCTTCACATCTGTAGATCACTCTCCTCCTGGATAATCCACCCTCTGAGATTCCTGCTGGTTCTCCTGCCACCTATCTGACCTCCTTGGTCTTTTTTCCTGGCTCGCCATCCCCTAACCATGTGTGATCCTCCAGCCTCTGCCCTGGATCCCCTTCTCTACTCTCTCCATTCTCTCACCTGGTGGCCTCACCTGTTGCCATGGGTTCAGTTATCATCTCTCTGCAGAAGAGCCTCAGATATCTCTGTCTATGTATCTCTGTTTCTAGGTCTAGATCTATGTATGTATCTCTGTCTATCTACCTTTATCAATATCAATATCCTTCCAGGTGTCATTTCTCTCTCCTTCCTCCAGTGATCTTACAGTTACTTTTCTATGTCCCCAAGGTAATCCCACCATAATGGAAGTTCTTTGAGGCCAAGGTCTGATGTTTTGTTTTGCCCTGTGTCCTCAGCACTGAGTACCATTGTGTCTCTCTCAGCTTTTATGGGGTCTGGGACTATAAAGTGATTGGCAGAGGGGACTCCCAGAGGAGGAAACTCCCTCCACAAAGGTAGATCATCAGCTCATAGTGTCTTCTGTTTTGTGGCCCCTGGGCAAAGCTGTAGAGACCAGGGAAGGACTGGAGAAGGATTTTGTGGATGGGTTATTTTGGTTTCCCTTCAATATAAGAATTGACAATAGGTCTAATGTCAGGTCCTGAGTTCCACATACTACCTGTGTGGCTTTGTGCCTGTCTCTTCTCCTTTCTGGGCATTGGCTTCTTTGCACATGATTTCCAAGGTCCCTGTCATCATGTCAGAAAATGCCCAGTGGGTCCAGTCCTGCTGTGGGGTGAGCCAACCTCCCACAGGGGATGGAGTCTTGGAGGTGGGATGGTGTCGGCAGAATGATGGATGGGACACAGCTTTCGCATTCAACCCGCAGCACAGGTTTCACAAGATAAATTGCTCCTCCTTGACTGAGGCCTGGCTTTATTTTATACCCTCATGATCACACATCTACTTGGCACACAGTTTCATTCTCAACATACATGTTTCCATGGAACCTAACAACAGACAGAAAGCCTAGGGAGATAGTCAACAAAACATTGTTGCTAAGTGCAGGATCAGAGGGTAGAATCAACATGACCCAGATATAGATTAGGAAATTCAAAGCACAGATTTGCCAGAAGTTTTTATGCCTAGAAAAGAGGGTCCTATCTAAGTGGGTATATAAGAATCCTTAGGTTTAATTTTGTAAGTGGGATCTCCTGGTAATATCCTGGGGGGACAGAGTGGGACATCTGTATTAACCCTGGAAGCATATTGCTCTCATCTATTTTTCCTGGGGCTAAGTAAGAATAATTCCAATAATAAGGGGATGTTAATAAGGAAAGTCACTTGGGGAGGGTGTTTCAGTGGGTATTTCCATCCTTCCTGGGGGCTGCTTTGCAGTCCCCGGTTTCCATGAGGACTGTGTCAAACAGCATGGTCTTTGATGGCTCCTGGCACAGTCCTTTGTTGGTTGCTTCATGATGAGATTTCCACCTCTCCTTGTAGACTCTTGGGTCCTGAGCTGACCAGGCCTGGCCTTCCTGGATTGCCCATTTCTTTGGCAGTCTTGATCAGTGGTCATAGTGGCTGAAGCAGGCTTGGGCAGGGAAAGCTGGTCCTCTCACTGCAGTGAAGAGGTGGAAGAGGAAAAGGAAGAAAAGAGAAGAAAAAGGAGGAGGTGGAAAAGGAGAAAGAAGAGAAGAAGAAAAAAGGGAGGAGGAAAACAGAAGAAAGAGAAGGAGAGAGGAGAAAAAAGGAGAAGGAAGAGGAGAGGAAGCCCCAGCCACTGGCTTCCATGCCAAGGAGTCCTTGCAGGGAGGCAATGGGATGGGGGCTATGGCTGAGTGCCTGGATGCTGGCTTGGGCTCTGACCCTGGCCAGACCTCCCTACACCTCCCCCCAACACATACATACACTCTGTCCCGCTACTCTGTTTCTCCCAAGTTTCACCAAACCCTTTTCTCTCTTCTCTCCTGCAGGGGAGTTGCTGAGTCAGCCCAGGCCAGAGGGTGTCACCGAGATCATCTGCCCCAAAAATGGCAGCGAGCGAGTGAACGTGGCCTTGGTCTACCCCCCCACGCCCACCGTGATCAGCCCCTGTTCCAAGTGAGCTCCAACAGATCCCACCTCCCGAGCATCATTTGCCCCTGGAGGTCTCTCTTAAAAGTGCCATATAGGGGCCAGCTGGGTGGCTCAGTGGAAAGGCCTAGAGACAGGAGGTCCTAGGTTCAAATCTGGCCTTAGACACTTCCCAGCTGTGTGACCCTGGGCAAGTCACTTAACCCCCATGGCCTAGCCCTTACCTCTCTTCTGTTCTAGAACCAATACATAGTATTGACTCTAAGAAGGAAACTAAGGGTTTTTTAAAAGTGCTATGTAAGTGCTGGCTATCATTATTATTATTATTGTCATTTCAAAAACATTTTTTCCCAAAATTTGACTGCCTTTCTGAGACATCCAGATCTCCCCACAACCAGGCTCCCTGCCATTGTCCCTCTCCAAGCAATGTGCTCTGAACTCAGCAATGCAGGTCTAAGGAGGGGGAGAGGGAGGGAGGGAGGGAGGAAGAAGCATTGATTAAGCGCCCAGTTTGTGCCAGGCCTTGTGCTGGACACTTTTACAAAGATGGCCCCATTCAATCCCCACAACCGCCTTAGGGGGTCAGGGCTCTTATTATCCCCATTTGACAGATGCATAAACTGAGACCCAGAGAGAGCACTAAGTATCTGAGGTGGATTTCATACTCAGGTCTTCCTGACTCCACCACACCACCTAGCAGACCCAAGTGTTATTATGTAGTGACCAGAGGGTCACTTGACTTGACTTGCAGTCAAGAAAAAAGACCCTGAGTTCAAATCCTCCCTCAGACACTAGCCACGTATCTCCAGACAAGTCACTTAATCTGTGTCTGCCTCATCTGTAAAACTGGGGTTATGATAATAGCACTTAGCTTGCAAGGTTATTGGTTTTTTATTTCCATATTATTCATTTTTGTAAGTGAATAATCTTATAAAACCAAATCCCCCAAACATATACCCAAATAAGCAAGCGATAAATCATGTGTTTTCATCTCACAGGGTTATTGTGAAGATCAAATGAGTTAATACAGGTAAAGCTTTTTACAAACCTTCTGGTACTACATAAATATTAGCTATTGTTATTCTCCCCGTTTTCCAGGTTAGAAAATGAAGTCTTAGAGGAGGGTAGTTCTCCCTGAGCCCCCTGTTTTATGGCCAGAGGACCCCACTGGTTCTACTCATTCCCTGAGCCAGAAATGCTCTCTTCAACTCTCACTCTTCCTAACAGCATCTTCCCTCTCTCCCTCCTACCCTCTCTGTCATTCACAGGAAGAATGTTGGCGAAAAGCACAGAAATCAGTAATGGCAGGTGGGGCTAGGAGGTGCCCCAAAGAGGAAGACAGCGCCGAAGCCTTCTGGGCAGGCTTGGCTGGCCACGAGGGGATGGAGCCTTTGCTGGCCTCCCAGCACGGACCAATGGGGAAGGTACTTCCAGGGAATGGAACTGACAACCAAGAGCCCTTGGAAATGGAGCTGGGAGGAAGGAGATTGGGGAGAGGGAGGAAGGAAGGAAGGAAGGAAGGAAGGAAGGAAGGAAGGAAGGAAGGAAGGAAGGAAGGAAGGAAGGAAGGGAAGAGACTCTGGAGCAAACATTTTACAATCTGAACCTCAGAACTGTGATCCACCAAGGAAGAGCTACTTGAAGAGGAAAGGGGGAAAGCAGAAAGAAGGAAGGAAGGAAGGAAGGAAGGAAGGAAGGAAGGAAGGAAGGAAGGAAGGAAGGAAGGAAGGAAGGAAGGGAAGGCGAAATGGCCACTCAGGGATTTTGTTTTCTGTGCACACATAAGCCATAGCTGCTGTCCAGATGGCTGGATCAGAGACTCTAAAAGTCAATTCTGTTCCATGGGAAAGAGAGACCCTTGCCTGAAGCTCATTGCTGCTGCAGAGTGACGACCAGTGTAAAATATGTATATGTTTATCTTTATTTTTATAATATGAAAATACATTTAAATTTCTACAGTGGAAAGCTTCTAGAATTAGTTCACACTGGGTGCAATATTCTGCATGAGAACCGTGCCAATCTGGGGCTGGTTTCTTGTTTTCTTTCATGGGTTGGGGTCTCTTTCTTTCTCTTGACTTCCTGGTTTTCTCATCCCTCACATGCAAACACGCTCATGCTCACATGTGCAGCCATGGTGGTTTATGTGGGATTCAAGGTTCATTCTGTTCATTCTTTGCTGCTAGTCTATCATCATGGAATTAGAGAGTAGGGATCCTTGGGCCCTAGTGGGCCATCTGTCCCCCTTCCTGCCGCCATTTTGCAGGCTAAGCATAAAGCAGACAGCCCATCTCCCCTTGGTAACCAGAGCTTCCTGAGAGCTGGCCAGACCCCCACCCCACCCCTCCCTTAAGGGTCTTTATGAGTTGCTTCATCCTCAGGCAGCTTCTCCATGCAGTGGGTCCTCAGCCTGGACTTAGCAGACCCTCCAGCTTAAGTAGAGGCCCTTCCAGAGTCGACTTTCTATGGGCACAGCCTTTGAGAGCCCAGCATCCCTCAGAAGCCCTCATGGAGGCAGGACAGGCTATGAACAGAAGGTGCCACCTGATGAAAACAAAAATCCTTCCTACAGATTAAGCCCCAGATCCCAAAGTTTCAGCAGCTGGAGGACACCGACCTATAAGCGCTGAAATTCTTCCTGCAGGTCAGGGTCAAGTGAAAGGCTGGCTTCCTCAGGCTAGCCAATGGCACAGGAAGTCTGCCTGTAGGGCCCCATCTCTCCCGACTGTTCATTCACTCACTGAGGTGGGCATTCGCCAGGAAGAGGAGGAGTGTACCCGGGGAAGGATGGACCCACCTCAGCTAAAGACCTGCCCCCATCACTGCCCAAAGAAGCGGCCTGAGCAACCTTACAGCCCCCAAATAGGCTCCTAGGGGCCCCCAAAGAGAGTTCGTCTTAACCATCAATCTAGGACTTCTCAGGAGCCACCAGTCACCGGCACAAGCGTACACCCAGAGGCCTCTGAAAATGAGGAGGGGAGCTCGGGCCTGCGAAGAGCCCCGTTTGGGTCCTCCTGCCAGGGAACAGCAGTCCCTGGAGGTTATGAGGAGATTTCACAAGGGTGTCCTCCCGCAGTTAGCTGGGCACCCTAGAGCCCCTCCAGGGACAGAGGCCAAGTTCCATGAGATCCAAGGGGCAGGGGGCCTAGCTCTTCCCTGCGATGGGGCCACGGGCATCCTGGGGAAGGAAGAGGAGCGGGAGGAGGCCAGCTGGAAATGCAGCTCCATGAATGCCAGTGACACTTCCAAGTAGAGCATCTCTGTGACGGGCATGCCTCAGGGAGCAGAGATGTTCCCAGCCACGAGAGCCAGCCGGCGGATCGGCTTCTCCCTCTCTCTCCCACTCTTAAATACTTGAATCCGCTAGATTGCTCCAGTGCGAGGTTCTGTCCCAGTTCTGTGTGTGTGTGTGTGTGTGTGTGTACAGCGTAAGTGGGCTCTGACGGATCCAAGCTGGCAGGCAGGCGGGACGCTCTGGTGTGGGTATCCATATCTATGCATAGAGGTCTCTCTCCTTTATCTCGGCATGAACGGTGCAGAGTCTGTTGTAGATAGTGTGTCTGGGCTCCCAGAAGACAACTGAGGCCTCGCCGTTGGAGGAGCCGGTCGGGGCACCCGGACGCCCATGCTCTCATGGTGGTTTTGAATGTGTCCTGTGCGCCCTGTGACCTGCACTCTCAAGGAACTCTCAGGAGAACATCTGAGCAGGGGAAGGGCCAGAAGCGGAGACCCGATGTCCTGGGAGCACGTTCTGCCACGCAGGAACGTTTGCCATCTATGCAGGGAGCTCCGGGGCCTCTTTCCATGCTGGGGAAGACGGCCCGGCGGCCGGGTGAGGCTGTATCTGCATTTCAAGCCTATGGAGTGGTGAAGCTCCACAAAGCACAAGAGGGGCTCTCCCCGCCTAGCAGCCCCTTCTCCTGACTCTCCCAGGGCCCTCTGCGCAGGGACAGTTTCCATTCAAGCACTGAGCAGCGTCCAGGCTTCTGCCGGGACTGTGCTGTCCAGATATGTCTGACCCCTCTTGAAAAAGACGCTTCCTGGGCGCCGTTCACACCTGACCTATGTGTTGTGTGATGAACTCTCTGAAGGCTGAGTAAGGACTGGGGTTGTTGGCTTGGTGGACTCTCCGATGGGTTTTCTCATGCTAGAGTTTGTGAGATGTAATTGAAGTTGACTGTCAAATTGTCCTACTGGGGAAGAATTTAAAAATAATTCTTGCCCTGGAAAATTTAAATAAAAGGAAAAGGAAATAAACCCTCTTGTGTGTTGGCAGTGTGGTCATTTCATCCTTACTTTAAAAAAAAAATAAGTTTTATTGCTATCTTTTGGTTTTCCTGTCAGCTCCATTTTCCCATCTCTCTTGCCACTCTCCCTCTAAGTCATTCATTCTTTCTGATCACATTAAATAAGAAAGTTTGGGGTTGGGGTTGTTTTTTTTAATTCTTAAGTAGCAAAGTATGGTTAATAAAATGCTAGATTTAAATCCAGAACACCTGAATTCAGAACCTCGCTTCTGTGCTATTTGGCAAGACTCTATCCCTCTCTGGTCATCAGCTTCCTCACAACTTCCAGTGTGGAAGTTGGACAAGATAATCTGTCTATTCCAGCTCTATAAGACTAGAAAATGACATTTTAAATGGATGGTCCAAATCTGGCCTCAGATACTTCCTAACCTGTGACCCTGGGCAAGTCACTGAACCTCCATTCCCTAGCCCTTAATGCTCTTCTGCCTTGATTAATTGATATTTATTGATTGATCTTTTTTTATAGAGAGAGCAGGCAGGCATACTTCTTTTATTTTTTTAATTTGGAAAATGTTATTTAATTAATTAACTTAGAATATTTTTCCATGGTTCCATGATTCATGTTCTTCCCCTCCCCTCCTCCCTCCTCCCTCCCATAGCCAATGTGCAATTCCACTGGGTTTTCCTTGTGTCCTTGATCAAGACCTTTCTCCATATGATTGATATTTGCTCCAGGGTAGATCGTGTCGAGTCTGCATCCCCAGCCATATCCCCATCGACCATGTGTATTGATTCATCTGGAATTGATGGTATCAATTCCAAGTCAGAAGGTAAAGACTTGAAATATATAAATATATTTCAATATATATTTCAAAATATATATAAATATATTTCAATATATAAAATATATATATAAAATAATAAATATAATAAATATATATATATAATATAAATATATATATATATGTATATATATATGCTGGAGAAACTTCTTTTTCCCTAAGTTTCCATTCATCTCTCCCAACGTCAAACCCTGATCTCATAGGTTCAGATGAATGTTGTTACATAATTTATTAACAGCAAGACAAACAACATGAAGCTATATTTAAATCTTTTGAGAATGCATTAGCAGTGAGAAAGCTCATGGCCGGACCACCTCTCTCCATCCACCCATTACTACTGCTGGCCTCTCCAGAAACAACGGACCCATTAGTCCCACCATTCAGCCCTGCCAAGATGGTGGTCAAAGCTTCCTCAAAATCTTCTCCTCTCCATAAAATCAAGACTCTTTCTAAATGTCTCTCCAGATATGGTCGCACATTCATTGAGTCTCTCAGGAAGGAAGTTCTTCTAGGCCTTCATTTGGTCAATAGCTTCTCCCCAAGACTGATTCTCTCCGCCCACTGCCTGGAGGAGGCTGCAGACCCTTGTTTTGCCAGTTGAGGAAGCTGAGCCTTTGAGACACCTCGACCTGCCCCAGAGGAGGAGAGCCAGGACCAGCATCCAGGAGCTCCCTCCCCAGCCAGGCCTGCCTCCTTCCCCTGTGCCAGAACTGGGGCTGGGGGTGGGCTGGGGGGACGGAGGTATGCAGTTGTTTTACTGGAAACTGTTGGACCATATCCCTTTCCCTTTGGCAGGCCTGGCAGGAGGGTGGAGGAGGCTGCAGGCCCTTGTTTTGACAGTTCTAGCAAAAAATCAGTGTTCACTTACATTTTTTTCTCTAGGAAAATCAACATTTTAACTTGGTGTGGGCCCTTGGGGCTTGCTGGCAGTCTTCCCGAGTATGACTTTCATTTTCTTGGGCCAGAATCTTTTCCAAGGAAACACAACTCCCAACTCACAATGGGCCTAATTTGCAGCCTTTCCCAAATGCAGGCATTTGGGGAGTGTATAGAGTGAGATGCATTGGAACTAATTGGTTCAGACTGAAGCCAGCCCAGGCCGGGCACATGGCCTGAACCCAAATCCCCAGGAAGACTTATCCCAGTGCCAAGGTGGGCTCCATGGAACCCTGGCTGCTTCCCCTCTCCGAGACTCCGTTTCTTCCTCTATGGAGTAGAATAAAAGGGTTGGAGTTGGAAGGGAACTTAGAAGCCATTCTTTCCAACCTCCTCATTAGAAGGAGGAAGAAGTACTTCCAGGGCCACAGGAGAGTCTTCCAGCCTGAAATGGTAAAGGGCATCTGTCCAGCCTCCCCTGGTGCCAAGAACAATCCTGTAGCTACCATCCTTGTTCACACACAAACTCCTCTGATCCCTCTGTAGTCAGCAGCCAGGGGTTCAGGTCCTGCTCTGCTCTTCACTCTCTGGGGGATGTAGAGGGAATCTCCTGTCTTCAGATGTACAGACCCAGGCCCAGCCTCTCCCCTGAGCTCCAGCCCCCCGTCACTGAATTGCCTGGCATCTCAAGCTGAGCTGGCCTTTCCCTCCCCCTCCGAACTTCTTGTTCCGGAGAAGGGCCACCCTTCCAGGCTCCTCAGCCTCTTCACTTTCCCTCCTCCCACATCCAATTTGTTGCCACAGAGGTAAGTCCTGGGTTTCTACTATCTCATCTACACTGGCCTCCTCCGCACTTCCATAGCCTCCACTTGGTGTGGACCCTCACCACCTCTTACCTCCGCTCTCATAAGCGCCCATGACTGTTCTTCCAGCCTCCAATCTCCCTTGCTCCCCGTGCCTCCTCAGTCAGCTCCAGCGGTTCCCGTCACCTCCCAGCTCCCATTAAAAAGGGCCCCAACTCTCCAATCCACCTTTCCAGACCGTTCACACACGACTCCCTTCGTGGACAGGGAGCCCGCCCAAACTGGCCACCTTTCTGTTCCTCACCAACGACATTCCGCCCCTCACCCGTGCACCTTTGCCCGGCTCGCTGTCCCATCTCCAAGACCCTCCCTCGGATCTCTCCGAGGCTGGGGCCTCCCAACCGCTTCCCTCTGGAGAAAGTACCTGTACGATTTTGTAAGTCTTGTAGGTACCGATCCATGTACATCTTGTCTTCTCCTGTGGGTAGGAGCTAGTTGGCTTGGTGTCTATCCCCAGTGTGCCTAGCACAGCGATTAGCATGCAGCAGGTACTTAATAACAGCATGTCCCACTTAGGGACACAGTTTATGTCCCCCTCCATCCCAGAGTGAGCATGATCATACCTCCTGGTACCGATTCCCATTCCACAAGTCCATCCTGGTAGTTGCTGACCTACCCAGGATCTTGAACCTGGAGTAGTTCCTGTCCATGTCCATCGTGGGACAGAGAAGAAGGCACAGCCTCTGGGTCCCAAACCCCCAAGAAGGATCCAGAGCAGGCAGGGCTGCCCCTGCTCCACAAGGGAGAGGTTGGGGGCCTGTGTGGCTCCAGACCATTGCAGAAGGCATAGGCCAGCTCCAGGAGTGAGGCCAGACCTCCAGATTCCCATTCTGGGCATCCTTGCCCTCTAAGTCTCTCAGACCTTCTCTAGTCAGCACCCCAGTCCTCTTTGAGAAATGACTCCTCTGTATAGAAATTGGGCTGCCTGGGCTTGAGAGAAGCTGCCCAAGCCAAGCCCCCTCCCCCTCATCCCACCCAGAAATGTACCCTCTTCCCTGGCTGAGCCACACTCACTTCCATGTGGGTCATGTGACTATCCAGAACGGAAGGCATCAAGTGATCACTTGGCTATGTTCCACAACAGCCTGAACTTCAAAAACCAGCTTTCCTAATCTTGGGGACCGCTTTTATCCAAGGCATATATGAAACCGGGCCCTCCATCAGATGGCTGAAGTCATCCTCATCAAGATGAGAGCCGACTGCACTCCGGGAACAGCATGCTCTCCTTCTGGACACGGCCCACACTCCAGCATTAGTCACTCACAAAATGCTTCGAGGGCCCTAGAAATAGTCTGGGGGATGGGGAGGAGAGGAGAGAAGGCAATGGGGAGAGGTTGTTCCAGTGATTTCTGACTAATGAGGGAACTAAAGGCCATTTCACAAAGGGATGAAGCTTCAGAAATCTTCCTGGCAAACCTCTCTCTGCCAAAGAAGGAGACCAAAAAGTCTAACCAAGGTCACCTAGCAAAGGAGTCAGTGGCAAAGCTGGGACTAGAAAGAATTCAGGGATTTGGTACCAATTTTGGGTTCTTTCCATTATGCCCCTAAAACTAGTCCAGGTTCAAGGCATTGAGTAGTTCAGCAACTACCACAAACCAGAGCTCTTGAGTCCCCAATCAACATTTATTAAGCACTGGCATGTCCCAGTGTTCCTCTATTATTATTCCTCTATCACACCAGGCACTGTACCAAGTATCTGGGATACAAAAAGGAGCAAAAGGTGGACAGTCCCTGGCTTCAAGGAGCTTATAGTCTAACAGGAGACAACAAGCAAACATATATTTACAAACTAGCTATAGTCAGGATAAATAGGAAATAATTCACAAAGAAAAGGCACTAAAATTAACAGAAAAAGGCTTCTTGTACAAGGTAGGATTTTAGTTGGGACTTAAAAGGAAGCCAGGGAGGTCAATAGGCAGAGTGGAGGAGGAAGAGCATTCCAGGCAAGGAAGGACAGTCGGAGAGAAATCGCCAGGTCCTTGTGCCATATTGTATATGGGGGATAAGAAATAGGGAAGTACCCAGGATAATTCTGAAGTTGTGAGCCTAAGAGACTGGGAGGGTGGTAGTGTCCTTGATAGTGATAGGGAAGGTAGATGGGAGGAAGGTTATGGGGAAAGAAAGTAAGTTTTTGTTTCGAACATGTTGAGTTGAAGATGACTCCTGGATGTCCCTCAATGTGTTTACTTTCTTATCTGTCCAACCAGAGGACACATTAGAGGAAAAGGAGGAGGAAGAGGAAGAGGAAGAGGAAGGGGGAGAGGAAGAGGAAGAGGAGACATTTAATCAAGCAGAACAGGAAAATAAACAACAAAAATATCCCACTTATACCCACAAAGGCAGAGTCTCCATTAGGCTACTGTAAGAATTGGAATGATATTTCTACCCAGATATATTTTATGAAGTTTATTAGGAAGGGTAGACAATCATTCCTATAAGTAACCTGACCACGTGGTCTCTTTCTTCCTTCCGCCCTCACCTGCCTACTCTGTGTCCAACTTCTTCCTTCCTCGTTCTCTTCTCGGTTCTCCCCCGATTCTCCCTCTCAAGCCCAAAGCCTTGACTTTTATTGATGTACAGAACATACACAGACACAAAGGTGGCGCAATTGTGTTATCTCAGGAATGTTTGATGGACAGGTCAGGAGAGGGAGGGGATAATCTTCCTTGACTCAGTACCATGATATCAGTCAGAGAGAGGACACACACAGGAGTATCCCATATGACCGGAGACCAGGAATAGTACAACTCACACCCTCTACATGAAAAGCCCCTCATGTCTAATGGATCATATCCTTGTTCTCTCTGCTGGACATCTACACCAAGATGCTCTGTTGGGTGCTCTCTGCTGCCATCCCCTGGTACTCAGCTGGCATCAGTTTTGTCCTTGCTCAGGAGGGGTCTTCAGTTCAAGAGCTTATAGCTCCAGGCCTGATCATAGCTATTTAGATGATGGAAACCTATCAGCTAAAGGAGTCCTCGAGCCTTATTCTAAAACCTCTCTCATTCCGGCCAGACTCTTATCTTAACTCCAATCATGTCCCTAAATCACTAGCCCCCATTCCCTTTACTTAGAAAAAATGGCAGAGGACCCCGGGGTGCTAATATACTTTCCAGCAGTCAGAATTCCCCCAGCTGCACGCAAATCAGTGCAGGGGCAGCCTGGAAAAGAATAGTTAGTGGAATTGGCCACCTTAACTCTACGTGGCCCCCAACAACCAAAATCACCCTGATCTGGCATGCCTCAATAAGGACTCTACTGAGTACAAGGCTCTGTGCTAGGTGCTAGGCACCCTCAAGGAGCAGCATGTTCCTTGTCCTCATGGACCTTGAATCTGGTAGGGTAGAACGAAGTATATTCTACCATAAAAGGACATGGATTTGAATTGGTGGACTTTCAGCTTCCTCAAAATAATGCCTACATTTGAAGGTGTCACAGACCACAGGGGCCAGGAATAAGAGGTTAAGCTCTTTAAGATCATCTAGTCCAAACCTTTCTGTTGCTGGAAGAGGGAGACTGAGGCCTAGAGAAGAGAAGAAAGTCGGTATGGTCCAGAGAAAAGAGCACAGGCTGTGGTGTCAAAGGACCTGGATTTAAATCCTGCCTCTAACACTTACTGCCTATGTTCCCTTAGGCAAGTCCCTTAATCTCACTAGACCTCAGTTTCCTTATCTGTAAAAATAAAATAGCTAAAAAAGAGCACATAGCACATATTTTTTAAAACATAAGATGTCAAAAATAAATTCAATTATTCTTATGGAATTAAAATAAAATAAAGGGATCGGCCTGGCTGACCTTTAAGAACTCTGGATCTAAGTATCCAGTTCTGTGAGCTCAGGATCAAGGCACTTACCCAGGGTCACACAGATAGTAAAAATAGCAGAAATGGGATTTGAATCCAGATCCTCAGGCTTCCAATCTGGAACTCTTTATCCTACTGTTTCCCATACAAGAGTGGGAAATATAGAGGTTTTTTTCCCACAACTAGACTATAGACTCCACAGGGCAGAGACCATTTCTTATCCAGTTCCACCACTTGTCCAATGCCCAGTGTTGCCCAAAGTAGGCTCTCCCCATAAGCTTGTTGGGTCACCTACATGGACTCAGAAAGGAGCTCAATGGCATCTAATCTGGCCTGTGGCTGACCATGAAAGCCCTTAGCCACAAGAGGCTTCCCAGGCAGTTTATAATCTCTGGAAGAGCTCTCACACTTGGGTTTCCCTTACATGCAACCTTGGTTTGCCCTTTGGAGACTTCTAGCCACTGCATCTAGCTCTACCCCCTGGGTCCAAAGAGAATGAGTTTAATTCCCCTTCCTCACCCTTCAAATTCCTGAAGAGAGTGCCATTGCTCCTCCCAAGCCTTCTTTGTCTTCACTGGGTTAAGCATTGCCAGGGGCTTCTGTGTTCCTTGGCATGAGTGATTCTCTTCTCCATCATCATCACCACCATTCTTGGGCCCCACGCCTACTAGATGAGCTACTTCCTAAGCCACCCCACCACCACCACAACACTGGGGTGTCTTTAAACCTGAATGTTCCCAAGGCTCTGTCCTGAGCCCTCTTCTATATCTCTGCCCTCTGTCTTCTCTTGATCGCAGTCCTTCCTGAGTTTAATGCTCACCTCCATGGAGATGCTTCAGAAATCCACAGATCCAACCGTAAGCACTTTTCTGAACCAGGCATCTATCGCCTTCTCCCCCTGAAGGTCCTCCCCATTCTCAGCCTTCTAGCTGCTAGATCCATCCCATCAAATAGCTGCCCCCACCCTGTAGGGAGGATGTGACCTTCCTCAGCCTAGGAAGAGACTAGCCAGGGGTGCTGCCAAATGTCTTAACAATCCATTCTGGAGGCAGGTGGAAGGAGAATGTAGATAGGACACAGTTTTAAGTTTAATCTACATTGAACATTTTCTGTCACTTTCCTAAGATATGACAGTCAAGAAAATCAATCAAGCCCTGATTTGCAAGGATTGTTGATTTCAAAAGTTAACACTAAAAATCTAACAATCAGGTCAAGTTGTGCTTTAAGGCTCACAAAGCACCATTCACACATTCTCTCATTTCATTTCATCCTCAGGAGTGGGAGGTGCTATTACTCCATTTTACAAATACTTGGTTCCTACAAGTCTCTTTCCTCGACCTCCATCCTTCTCACCTGTACCAATTAGCCCTCCTCTAGACCTGGAGAAACACTACCACCGTGTGGGCCTTTGGGATATTGCCATTAACAAAGGACAAGCATCAAACATGGAAAGTAGGACTTGCCATCTAGTTCAATCTCCTGATTTTACAGATCAGGAAACTGAGGCCCAGGGGAGGAGGGGTTCAGTGTCTCCTAGGACGTAAGCATCAGAGGCAGTATTTGAACCCAGGTCCTCTGATCTCAATGCCAGGGTGCTAGCTGCCGTCAGCCTGGGGCCATTCCAATACTTGACAAAGTATTGGATATACTTGATAATTCCTGATAAAGGCACAAAAGAGGACTCTAGGTGCAAAAAGGAAATGACATTTTCAGGAACACAGAACTCATCTGTTTTCCCCAAACCCTTCCATCCTCTGAACTTCTTTGTCCTTGGGAAGGGCATTAGCCCCCTCCCATCCTGGGGGTCATCCCCATCTCCTCACACTTTCCCACCCTTCACAACATCTCTCCTATGCCTACCCTTATGTCTGGCCACTGGCTCCCTCAAGCCTTCTCCATCTCTCACCTGGAATATGGCCATGGCTTCCTCCTTGGTCCCACCCTGACTTAGACCAGCCTCCACACAACTGCCAAAGTGATGCTCTTAATTCAAGTCTGACCACGTCTCCCCCCAGCTCAGTAAAACATAGCCAATACTGTGATAATCCCAGAACTCAATCAACAAACATCTATTAAACTCCTTCTATATACTGTAAGATTAAAATTAATATCCAGTAACACCAAGTATTGTATTTTACATGATTTATTGATAATCACTTGAAGTAGATGAAATAAAAAGATGAAAGTAAAGCCTGAGTAAAGAGTTTTTCCTGGCTGAGTAATGGAGAGAAGAGCCAGAGAGGGACAGGGTACAGAAACTTTATCCCCATAACGTAAGGCTGTAAAATGAAGACAAAAGTGGGATTCTGAGAAATGGAGTCCTGGGATACAAAATTCTAATTATAGAATACCAGGCACTATGATAAGTGTTGAGGATACACAGAAAGGCAAGAGAGAGGCTGCCCTCAAGATGCCCAGTCTAATGGAGAAAACAACATGGACCATCTATCTACAGGATGGAAATAATAATTATAATCATAATCATAAATAATCAACAGAAGAAAGGCCCTGGGATTAAGGGGATTTAGAAAAGGCTTCTGTAGAAGGTGGGACTTGAGTTAGGAATTAAAGGAAGACTTTAAGTCAGGGGAAAGTAGGGAGAGCTTTCCAGGAATGGGAAACAATCAGAAAAAATGTCCAGAGTCAAGAGACAGAGGGTCTTCTTTGAGAAATAGCCAGACCAGTGACCCTGGATCAAACAGTAAAGGGGGCCAAGACAAACACGGGAATTATATGAACACAACTACAAAACACTTTTCATACATTTAAAATTGGGTCTAAATAATTGGAAAAGGGGGCAGCTGGGTAGCTCAGTGGATTGAGAGCCAGGCCTAGAGATGGGAGGTCCTAGGTTCAAATCTGACCTCAGACACTTCCTAGTTGTGTGACCCTGAGCAAGTCACTTGACCCCCATTGCCTAGCCCTTACCATTTAAAAATAAATAAATAATTGGGAAAACATTAATTGCTCATGGGTAGGATGAGCTAATGTAATAAAAATGATAATCCTAACTAAATTAATTTACTTATTCAGCACCATACTTATCAAACTACTGAAGAACCAGCTCCTATTTCCTTCCATGACCCCCTTGCTCCTAGGAGCAGTTACTACACCCTGTATACCCCTTCCCTGACCCCCTAGAGCTCCCTGCAGGCAAGGTAATGAAGAACCAGTTACCACACCCTGGAATGTGCTAGGAGCTGATAAGGACCCCCAACCCTAGAAGTTCCCGCCCACTCCAGTGTATAAAAGACCTCCAATCTCAGAACTCGGGGCCTGAGACATTCTTAGAGTGCCCAGCCCAAACTGCAGTTTGTTTAATAAACTCTCTCCTGTGTGTTACATTATTGGTTATCGGTTCACAAGGCCTTAAATGGAAAAGCGCTCCAGGCATTCCACATAGTGCTGACCAGCATATGGGAAGAGGAAGACATGCCCCCATCGTAGCCCTATACAAGAACAAAGGCTCACAAGCAGCCTGTGACAACTACAGAGGCATCTCACTACTCTCCACTGCCGGAAAGATCCTCGCTCGTGTTATACTCAACAGACTCCTGTCATCTGTTTCAGAGCAGAACCTGCCTGAATCACAGTGTGGCTTCCAACCAGATCGCAGCACCATCGACATGGTCTTCACGGTGAGGCAAATGCAGGAAAAATGCCTTGAGCAGAACCTGAGTCTCTACATTGTCTTCATAGACCTGACAAAGGCGTTCAACACAGTGAACAGGGATGCATTGTGGGTGATCCTCAGCAAGCTCGGTTGCCCAGCAAAATTCGTCAAACTGATCCAGCTCTTTCATGTCGACATGACAGGAGAAGTCCTATCTGGTGGAGAGACTTCCGATCACTTCAACATCTCCAATGGTAACAAGGCTGTGTCCTCGCTCCAGTACTATTCAACCTATTTTTCACCCAAGTATTAGGACATGCTGTGATGGATCTAGACCTGGGCGTCTACATCAAATACCGACTAGACGGCTCACTATTTGACCTTCACCACCTGACTGCAAAAACAAAGACAACAGAGAGACTCATCCTGGAAGCTCTCTTTGCAGATGACTGTGCTCTCATGGCCCACCAAGAAAATCATCTCCAAACCATTGTGGACAGGTTCTCCACCGCAACAAAACTGTTTGGCCTGACTATCAGCCTCAGCAAAACAGAGGTGCTGTTCCAACCTGCACCAGGGAGGCCAACGAACTAGCCATGCATTACAGTCGATGGTACGCGGCTTTCTAAGGTCAACACTTTCAAGTACCTGGGCAGCACCATCGCCAACGACGGGTCCCTAGACCATGAGATCAATGCCAGGATCCAAAAGGCCAGCCAGGCACTTGGGCGGCTGCGCTCCAAACTCCTCCAACACAGCGGTGTAAGCACTGCGACGAAGCTCAAAGTGTACAACGCAGTGGTCCTCGGCTTGCTCCTGTACGGTTGTGAGACATGGACACTGTACCGGAAGCACATGAAACAGCTGGAGCAATTCCACCAACGCTCTCTCCGGTCAATCATGAGGATCCGATGGCAGGACCGAATCACCAACCAGGAAGTCCTCAACAGAGCCAACTCCACCAGCATCGAAGTCCTGGTCCTCAAAACCCAGCTACGATGGTCAGGACACGTCATCGGCATGGACCCACAGCGAATACCAAGACAGGTATTCTATGGTGAACTGTCAGCTGGACTCAGGAAACAAGGCCGACCAAAGAAAAGATTCAAGGATCAGCTAAAGTCAAACTTGAAGTGGGCTGGCATGACACCAAAGCAACTAGAACTCGCTGCCTCTGTCAGAAGCAGCTGGCGAACCCACATTCACCATGCCGCCGCCACCTTTGAAGATGAGCGACGTCGACGTCTTGCCGCTGCGCGTGAATGCCGACACCAGGCCACAACCGCACCTCCCGTAACAACTGGCGTCCCATGCCCCATGTGCCACAAACTTTGTGCCTCAGTCTTTGGACTCCAAAACCACATGAGGGTACATCAATAGATGATAATGCACAAAGACAATAGTCATTCTCGGTCACCGAGAGACTACCACTATCGTTTCATTCTTGGGATCCATTCACCAGGCACTTCACTACCAAAAACTTTTTAATAGAATTTTTATTATGTTATATTATATATATATATATATACTATAGAATAGAACATTTTATAGAATTAGAAAAAATAATAACAAAGTTTATCTGGAAGAACAAAAGACAAGAATATCAAGGGAACTAATGAAAAAAAATGTGAAGGATGGTGGCCTAGCAGTCCAGATCTTAAACTGTATTATAAAGCAGTGGTCATGAAAACAATATGGTACTGGCTAAGAGACAGAAGGGTGGATCAATGGAATAGCCCTAGGGTAAATGACCTCAGCAAGAAAGTATATGATAAACCCAAAGATCCCAGCTTTTGGGAGAACTCACTATTTTTCAAAAACTGCTGGGAAAATTAGAAAACAGTATGGGAGAAATTAAGTTTAGGTCAACATCTCACACCCTACACTAAGATAAATTCAAAATGGGTGTATGATTTCAATATAAAGAGTGATATTATAAGTAAATTAAGTGAATGTAGAACAGTATACCTGTTGTATCTATGGGAAAGGAAGAATTTAAGACCAAGCCAGGACTGAGAACATTACAAGAAGTACAATGATCTGATTCTGATCATATTAAATTAAAAAAGGTTTGTACAAACAAAACCAATGTGAACAAAATTAGAAGGAAAGCAATAAATTGGGGAAAAAATTTTATAACAAAATTATATGACAAAGGTCTAATTTCTCAAATATATAAAGAACCAAGTCAAATTTACAAGAAATCATGCCATTTCCCAATCAACAAATGGTCAAGTGATATAAATAGGAAGTTTCCAGATGAAAAAAAAATCAGAACTATCAATAATCACATGAAAAAGTGTTCTAAATCCCTCCTCATTACAGAAACGCAAATCAAAACAACTCTGAGGTACCACCTCACACCTAGCAGATTGGCCAATATGACAGTAAAGGGAAATAATAAATGTTGGAGGGGATGTGGCAAAATTGGAACACTAATGCATTGCTATTAAGAGTTGTGAATTGATCCAACCATTCTGGAAGGCAATTTGGAATTATGCCCAAAGGACTTTAAAAGACTTCCTACCCTTGTATCCAGCAATACCACTACTAGGTTTGTATCCCAAATAGATTTTTTTTAAATGAGAAAGGTTCTGTTTATAAAAAAAAATATTCATGGCTGTGCTATTTGTGGGGCCAAAAATTGGAAAATGGGGGGTGTCCCTCAATTGGGGAACGGCTGAACAAGTTGTGGTATCTGATCGTGAAGAAATACTATTGTGCTATAAGGAATGATGAATCACTTGATTTCTACATGAACTGAAAAGAGCAGAACCAGAACATACAGATACACTGGCACAATCGAATGTAATGGACTTCTCTACTAGGAGCAATGCAATGATCCAGGTCAATTCTGAGGGGCTTATGAGAAAGAATGCTATCCACATGGAGAAAAAGAGCTGTGTGAATAGAAATGCAAAAGAAAAACATATGATTCATCATTTGTTTATATGGGTATATGGGAATAAAAAATTATTCTACTACAAAAATTAATATGAAAATAGTATCCAGTGATAATACATGTATAACCCAGTGGAATTGCTTGTCAGCTCCAGTAGAGGGGAGGGAAGAAGGGAGGAAGAGAACATGAATCATGGAAAACTATTTAAAAAATAAAATTATATTTTTTTTAAATGGAGTAAGTGGGGAGAGCAACATGTAAGGACACTAGAAAAGTACGTATGAAGGATTTTAAATGTCCATCTGAGAGTATTTTGTGTTTGATCCTGGGAGGATGGGGAAGGAGAATGATATGATTGAAATGACACCTTAGGGAAATCATTTTAGTGTCTGAATGGAATGGAGTGGGGAGAGGTAGACAAACCCTTACTCCCAAGCAGCCAGTACAATAATTGAGATGTGAGTCGATGAAGTTCTAATCAGGATGGGGACAGTGTCAGAGAAGGGGGTAGAGGTACAATCTGCAGGTCTTGGCAAGTATAAAATCCTATTTGGCATTTAATCCCTTTACAATCTGTTGCCTTTTTTACCTTTCTACCTTCTTACCTGTTACAAGGGAATCACTTTAAAAGACTGATATATATTAATTTAAGGTCGCCAAGGAATTCAGCTATGTAATTCCTAAATGAAAACTCAAGTCAGCAGTAAATCTTTTATGGAGTTTAATTACAATAGGAGTAAGAAAGGAATTAGAGATAGAGAGAGAGAAAAAGGGAGAGAAGGGAATAGGGCTTAAATACTCCTTCTGTTTAGGCTGGGCCAAAAGGCCCAAGCCCTTAGATAGCTGGGGCAAAGAAAAAAGATCAGTCCCTATTACTCACGTGACCAAAACGGAGAAACAGTCTCAGAGGCCCCCACTTTCAGCTTCCTTCAGAGCAAGCTTCTCAGAGCCCACATGAACCACACCGACCAACCCCTCAACCCTCTCGAGTCTTCAGACCCCCCTGATCTTTAAGGAAACCATCCAAGTTGCCTCCCCTCAGTTCTCACATCTACCAATCACTGTCCATCAATTTCCCTGTGCCAATGGAGGCTCTAGCTTAACCCAGGACCGCCCAGAGGCTTTGCACATGTCTGTTGAAGGTCATATTTTCAAATGATTAAATCTTTGCTCCTTTGCTACAGCCCTTTCTAAATCCTGTTAACCTGAGTAGGGTAGAGATTGGAATAATTAAATTTTGATCTAGGCTGCAGCCCTTACTCAATCCTGTTAGGACTGAATAGGGTGGAGATTGATTCCAAGTATCTCCATTGTATCGATTCTAAAATCAATCATGACTCAAAGAAATTCCTGTTCTATGCTTAAGCATAGGTCAAAGTCCTTTCCATTGTTCAGCAAAAGGTTTCTGTCCTAAAGTAATCTTAAGAAGGGAAGAGAAGGAACCTCCCATGCCAATGGGGTTCACATTCCAATAGTCAAGACCCACTATCAATAGGAAATTTTTCAAGTATGAAATTTCCCAATGGTGAAATTTCCAACATTTATAAGTCTAAGAAATTTTGAGGTTTACATACCCTTTTCTCCCTCTTGATCTCCCTCCATCTGTTAAAAGATCCTCCCATACAATGCTCATCTGGCCCTTGATGTTCTTCTGCCTGGAAACCAATACTTGCCTCAATTCTAAGGCAGAAGGTAGGGGTTTGAGAGAGAGAGACAGAAAGAGAGAGATAGAGACAGAGACAGAGACAGACAGACAGACAGAGAGAGACAGACAGACAGAGACAGAGAGACAGAGACAGAGAGTTAGAGAAACAGAGACAGAGAGAGACAGAGGGAGAAACAGAGAGAGACAGAGAGACAGAGAGAGAGAGAACCTGCCTCTCATGTGCAAGCAGTCCATTTACTCCCTCATTTTACAGATGAAGAAAGGAAGCCCAGGGAGGAAGTGATGAATTGATTTAGTGATCTGCTCGTGGTCCAGATAGAGGACTCTAAAGTAGCCCCAAAAAGACCAAAGATGGAAAAATTAAAAAGAGATAAAGCAGATAGACCCTTGTCAGCATTTTTAGGGGACAGACCTGGCTTCCCACCCCCAGGAGGTCAAGCTATTTATGCAGATAACAAACTGGTTTCTACTTAGCTTGGGGGGCAGGAGGCAAAGAGGAATTTCAGGAATATCAAAGGGTCAGCATACTAACATTTGGCTAAGTGAAGATAAACACTCCTTAGATCACAACCCCAGGATCAGCTCCTCTCCAACCTCGCATTCCTGTATTAAAGTCTGTTCTTTGTCAGATAAGAACCTGTATGTGAAGAGAAATAACTTGTCCTATATAAACTGTCTCTTAATGTCAAACCCACGCAGTTTTCCGTTAGGGAATTCTGCCCCAGCTGGTAGATTCTTTATTTCTCTCTTTTATTAATAAATTATGGTTCCAATAATTGAAATTCTAGGTGTTTGAACTCATTTGTGAAGTGTACCACTTCAACTCCAAATTGGCTGCGTCTCCTGCGGGGACCTCGGCTTGGCCGCTCAACCCTGCGGCAACTGGGGGAAAGGGCAGTAATGTCAACCAAAACAGTCATTTATTAAGTACCTACTCTGAGCAGGCGCCAGGAAGTCTTTGCCACACAGAAAGAATACAACGTACTTGGACAGAAATGCAAATACCGGATTTATTCAAACAAATACTTGAGGACATAACAAGACCAGTAAAGGTCTCTTCAAGAAAGTGGCCCGGGAGCTGAGCCTGGAAAAAAGCCAAAATTTCAGAGAGGAAGAAGGGCCGGCTCGGAAAATGCATTTCGAAATATCGCGGCCTTTCGCGGCTGCCGTAGCTCCGGAAGCCGAGCCCGAAGTTGTCAAGCGCCGGAAATGCTTCGTGCGCCTGCGAAACAGACAGGAAGTGGGGCGAGAGGAGACGAATTTCGCGGTCGTTTTGACCCGCTTCGGTTCCTGTTCAGCGGGCTCTCGGCTTCTGCTGCCATGGCAGAGTACGCTTCAGTCAAGTCCACCAAGTTGGTGCTGAAGGGCACAAAGGCGAAGAGGTAAGGCCGAGCGAGACCGGATTGGGCAAGGCGGATACACTCTCACTAGCCCCCAGAGGCTACGGGATGTGGGAGTGGGACGGACCCTCTCGAAGCCGGATGGGGGGAAAAGGGAGGAAGCAAGAGAGGCCCGGATGGAGGCGGAGTCGTGAAGTCACCTCACTGGTCCTACTCTTCCGAGTCCGGAGGCGTGTATATGTGTGGACTTAGCCTCGGTGTATTTGATCTGCTGTCACCGCGGACAATGGTGGGGGCGGGAATCTTGGTCATTGTCCCTCCCCGCCTCCCTGGCCTGCCTCAGTTTCTTCCTCTGTAAATCAGGGGAGTGTGTTCGTCATGTTTGTCCATCCAGTTGTCACCTTGGAAACAGGCAGCCTGAGGAGGGAGTGCCCGAAGCGCCCCCCAACAGAGCCTCAACTCCAGGAATCTCTGTCCTTCTCATCTAGTGCTCCCCCCTTTTTAAAAATTTCCACATTGGCCATGTTCCAGAGAAGAGGAAAGCAAGAAGAGCAAAGCGGAGAAAAAATAAGCTTCATGCAGCCCTCTAAGCCCATCCCTTCTCCCTCTGGAAGTGGACAGCATTTTTGATGATGAGGCCTCTGAAGTTATGGTAGATTACTGTATGGATCAGAGTAGCAAAGTCCTTCACAATGAATTAACTTAGAAGATTGCTGTTTCTGTGTACCACAATCTCCTGGCTCTGCTCAAATCTTCCCATCCCCCTCATTTCTTCCATCCCATACATCTAGCACAACTTGTTCAGTCATTCCCCAGTCAATGGGCATCCCCTCAGTTTCTGTTTCTTTGCCAGGCTGTTGTGAGAAACACAGCCAAGTTTGTAGCAGGCTCATGCCTCTAAATGGGAGACTCTCCATTCAATCTAGAGATAAGAAAATTTTATTTGAAGAATATGGTATAATAATAGCCTAATAGATGCTGGAATAGTCTGGGAGACTGGAATAATCAGGTAGACCTAGGGCTGATGAATTAATCCAGTAACTAATAAAGTAGCTTCTCTGGAGATGATAGAGACTCTAAAGCCCTGGGCTGATGGAGTAGCCCAACAGATAATAAGAGTAGTAGCCCCAGATGTGGAGTAGCAGCTTCTGCCCTCTGTGGATCAAGGTTGGCATATTTATTAGGGTCTGGGGGCTAATCATCTCCCATTCCAGAGAAATCTTCACCTCTCCTGAAAATCCTGGAAAATGGGCATAGCCAAATTCAAGAGGAGGGGTTTGGAGTTTAGCATGGATGTCATAGGGAATAAGGAGCATGTGCAGGTTTGGGGGATCTTTCTGGAATGCTAGAGTCCTTAGTGTGCAGGTTCCATGTTCTCCCCAATGTCCACCTTGTCATCATTTGTCATTGTAGGAGAGGTCTCACTACCCTTCTGGAATGTGAACATTGTGGAGGTGTGGGGCAGTTGGAGCCCAGTAGAAGACCACTATAAGTAATTAATTGTGTCTCACAGTTCAGAACTAAAGTAAATAAAAGAACAATATGAGTAATAAAACAGATTAGGCACAAAGCTGATGCCCAATGTAAAACATTACAGATCCATTACATGCGATTGATATTACAGAATGGGTAATTGAATTGCTTCTCAGTCTTTTGGCTAAAACCAAGTATAGAACAGATAACCGATTGATCTGCAATTCATGATCGACTAATGCTGAAACTACAGATTTTGCAGTTAATGTTTAACCAGTGCTAACTGGTGAGAAATACAAGATTTCAGAGTATAAGGGTCTTATTCCTATTACTGCTCACTGCCCGTTTCTATCAAGGCCAGTGCCACCTTCAAGACCCAGAACTTGTGGAGTCTACTTTGCCCTGAGAATGCTGGGGGAAGAATGCTGGATTTACAGAGAACTTGGCCTCAATTCCCAGCCCTGCTATTTATCCCATCTAAGTGACTTTGGACAAATCACTTTCCTTGGGCCTCAGCTTTTGTCAACTGGAAAATGAGAGAGCTGGATTAGATAGTCTCCGAGATCCTTTTCAGCTATGAATCTTAGATCTTAAGGCTCCTCTTTCCTCCAGCCTCTCATTCATGCTATTTCTTCATCTTGATAAAGGCTTCTCTGTTTAAAAAAAAAAAAGACTCCTGTAAAATTTAAAATTAAATCTGAAATAATAAAATATACTATTTTTAAGGGATTTATTAAATGATCATTAGAAATCAAGCAATAAAGAGTTTACAAAATAAAAACCACATGCCCATGGCTGGTTAGCCATTTTCAAAATCCCCACCTTACCACCATCACTGGCTGCAAGCCAAAAAAATCATGGGAAGAGTTACTGCCAGTTAAATACCAAAAATGTGATCTCGCCAACGTGGAGACACAGGAGAGGTTATAGGGAATATGGGGAAATACTAAGGACTTCTGGGGAATGAAGTCAAAGGTTCAAAATCTCCATTTATACATACTCCTAGACCACCTCTGCCACTCTAACTGCCCTTGCCTCCAAATCCCACCTTGACTACTTGGTCAGCCACCTTATCCTGGCCTCCCCTGACCCTCTCCTATTACTGACCAAGAAATTCTCATTTGATTGTCCAGATCTGCACCACATATGTACAGAAGAATTACATGAAATCAAACTGATAGTCCTCCTGTCCACATTTGCTTTTCTGATTCTTTGCTTTACCTACCACCCTGACTGTCCAATCCTTTTCTTTTCTCCTTATATTCTCCATCACATCTCTTATAGGTAATACTAGCAGCTGGCATTCATATAGCACTCTAAGCCTTACAGATAGCTGAAATTGTGTGGTCACATTTTGTCCTAATATCAACCCTGAGAGGCTATAATTATCCCCATTTTACTATTGAAGAAACTGAGGCAGACTTAGGTGAAGTGAATTGCCCAGGGTCACATAGTCTGAAGCTGGATTTGAAATGATGTCTTCCTCTCTTCAGGCCTACCACACTAACCATTGTGCTCAAATGCTTAATGCTTACTGAATGGTGGATAGGAAATTAGATTTCTACTAGAAATACACATATAATTGTGTGGTTTATTTGGGGTTTGTCAGAAATTCTATTTTTTTCCAGTGTCCTTCCACTTTACTCCCCTGCTTCAAGTACTCTTCAATCCCACAACAGGATCCAGGTTGTAAAAGACTTTAAATGCCAAATAGAATTTTATATTTTCCAGGACCTGTCAATTTTTCCATCATAACACTCTCATGTACTCTGCCTTCCCCCTTTGACACTGCCAAAACCCAGGTCCTCATTTCCTCAGGCCTAGACTATTATAATAGTGTCCTCCTTGCTCTCCTTGCCTTGAGTCTCTCCCCCTTCAGTCCTTCCTCTAGTCAGCCACCAAAGGGACTTTCCTAAAGCTCAGATCTGATGTTACCCCCTACTCTATAAACTCCAGCAGTTCCCCATTGCCTCCAGGAACAAATACAAAATCCTCTGTTTGACATAAAGTCCTTCATTCCAGCCCCTTCCTACCATTCTAATCATCTCACATCTTTCTCCTTGGCACATTCTCTTCCATCCAGTGATCCTGGCCTCCTGGCTGCTCCACCTCCAGGACCCTCTCTCTCCTGACTGGCTAACCAGGCCTGGAACACTGTCCCTTGTTCTCCCTGAATGCTGGCCTCCTAGTTTCAGGGCTGTCCCTCTGTTCATTATTTCCTACTTATCCTGACTGTAGCTTGTTTGTATTTATTTGCCTCCATGTTGTCTCCCACATTAGGCTGAGAATAGGATGAGGATATTGGGGTGCTTTTCTGTGTATCCCCAGTACTTTGCCCATTGCCTGGTGAAAATCATTGCTTCATGACTTGACTGACACTTGTCAAATAGAGAAAGAACTTCCAGGATTTCCTCTATACCCTCCTGGCAGTCACAGAAGTAGAGATCTCTCCATTTTAACCCCTTGTGGTCTCAGGTTTGTGGCATCTCATCAGTTAGCGTCCACCAATAACTCACCAAAAAGACACAGCACCTGCTACTCTCAGTCATGATCTTACCCCTGTCTTACAGTAAGAAGAAGAAGAACAAAGAGAAGAAGAGGAGAAGGGAGGAAGATGAAGAAAGCCAGCTGGACTGTGTCGGTGAGTCTGCTTGAGGCCCCAGGACTGCCTCTAGTAGGGCCCAGGGCAGTGTCTGAGTCCATCCTCTTACCTACCTTAGTGTGGAACTCCTGCATCTTCCTTGTTTCCTCTCTGCAAAGTCTGAGATTATGACCATGTTGTCTTTTGGATCCCCTGTGGCTCTGGCCCCCTGGGGTTCTCTGAAGGGGCTTAACCACATGAATTTTTACATTACTTTCTTTGAGCATTAGGTAAATCATCTTAGTATGTAAAGTCAATGTTATTTCCCAAAGTTTTGCTCAGTGACAGAGATTATTATTTCATAATCTGTAAAATAGTTTAAATCTTGCAAGTTTAGAGGAAATGGGACTAGAGGGACAGGACACTAAGGCAGCTTGTTGACTGTGCTAGAAGATGGCCACCTTCCTTCCCTGTCCCTCTTGTTCCTGTCCCTCTGGGCATGATTACTTCAGCATCCACTAAGCTTTGGGAAAATCCACGTTAGGCCAAGTCCCAGGGGTTGCCACCATTCTGACCCTGCATGGGCCAGGCCCTAGCCGCTGCTCAGTTCCAAGTCAATTAGACAGCTGGCCATTGGCTTCCTATGGGGAGGGGGAGACAAGAGCTAAAGCTGGCCAAGCTCCCTTTGGGACTTGTCCAAGTGGACGACCTGTGGTCAGTGATGTTACAAGGGAATCACTTTAAAAGACTGATATATATTAATTTAAGGTCGCCAAGGAATTCAGCTATGTAATTCCTAAATGAAAACTCAAGTTTGCAGTCAATCTTTTATGGAGTTTAATTACAATAGGAGGAAGAAAGGAATTAGAGAGAGAGAGAGAGAAAGGGAGAGAAAGGAATAGGGCATAAATACCCCTTCTGTTTAGGCTGGGCCAAAAGGCCCAAGCCCTTAGATAGCTGGGGCAAAGAAAGGAGATCAGTCCCTATTACTCACGTGACCAAAACGGAGAAACAGTCTCAGAGGCCCCCACCTTCAGCTTCCTTCAGAGCAAGCTTCTCAGAGTACACTGCCACCACTCCGATCAACTCCTCAACCCCCCCCCCCCGAGTCTTCAGACCCCCCTGATCTTTAAGGAAACCATCCAAGTTGCCTCCCCTCAGTTCTCACATCTACCAATCACTGTCCATCAATTTCCCTGTGCCAATGGAGGCTCTAGCTTAACCCAGGACCGCCCAGAGGCTTTGCACATGTCTGTTGAAGGTCATATTTTCAAATGATTAAATCTTTGCTCCTTTGCTACAGCCCTTCCTAAATCCTGTTAACCTGAGTAGGGTAGAGATTGGAATAATTAAATTTTGATCTAGGCTGCAGCCCTTACTCAATCCTGTTAGGACTGAATAGGGTGGAGATTGATTCCAAGTATCTCCATTGTATCAATTCTAAAATCAATCATGACTCAAAGAAATTCCTGTTCTATGCTTAAGCATAGGTCAAAGTCCTTTCCATTGTTCAGCAAAAGGTTTCTGTCCTAAAATAATCTTAAGAAGGGAGGAAGAGGAACCTCCCATGCCAATGGGGTTCCCATTCCAATAGACTATCAGTAAGAAATTTTCCAAGTATGAAATATCCCAATGGTGAAATTTCCAACATTTATAAGTCTAAGGAATTTTGAGGTTTACAGTGAGGGGCCTGGAGTTAAGAACCCCTGAGTCTTTAGCCTCTTCCCCTTAGAGCAGAGTTGGGGTGCTAGCTATCTATAAAGACAAAAGTAGAGCATGCTGGCAGGGTCTTTTTGAGCCTAGGAGCACCTAAGAACACTAACTAACCTTCAGGACCCTCAGAATTGGGAGATCGATCTCCCCCAGCCTTCCCCCAGCTTTCTTCAGACCCTGGGTCAACTCCTTCCTAGCAGGCTAACCTCTGGGCATGGTCCCCATTGCCTTTGTATAAACTGCAAACACACCCTCTCTGGTGAGTCGCCTTAAGATTTACCAACCTCCTCCTGTGGGTCTAACAAGCCCATTTTGCCCAGGAGGAAGCTGAGGCCAATGGAAGCAAAGTGCTACCTGGGGCAGGACTTGACCCCTTGCACCACATGGTGTACCCCACCGCTGATCTCACCTGTGGGCCATCTCACCAGCCTTTTGGGTGTTACAAGGAGGTTAATGGGAAAAGCCTGGCTCTGTACTCCACCTCTTCCTCCTGGCATGCCCTTTGGCAGGCCACTCCTCCATTTCCTCCTGTGCAAATGCCAGGAGCTAGACTTGGGGCCCTGGGCCAGAGCCTCCTTGCCCAGATCCGAGCAGAGCCACCCTCCCTGCCGGCCTCCATGGAAAGACTACATTCCTTAGTGTGGAGCATCCCAGGGAGGTGGTCGATGACATGGCCGGGCCAGGCCAACCTGTCAGGAATGTGATTCTGTCGCATGCTCACTCCCTTCTGTCGTCCTGGAATCCCTCTGCCTCCCCATTCCTTGGTGGTCCGTCCGCCCTCCTCACCCTGGCCCTGAGAGGTCCCTTCCGCCATGGACCGTATCCTCCGCTGGTCTCTAGGCAAGGCTCCCCTGGAGAAAAACACAGTTACGTGAACGGGAGAGGCCCGTGCCAGAGAGCCCCTTTCTAACACATCGAGGCGTTTAGCTTGGGGTGGGAGTTGGTTCAGCTGCCAGAGAGGGCAGATGAAAGGAAAGGGACAGCCCGAGCCCCTGTCCAGGCAGCCGCTGGCTAGGACGCTGTGCGCTCTGCCCGCTGGGACTTCATGGGTGGTACTTGAACCTTTCCCTTTTGGGTGTGTGTGTGTGTGCGTGTGTGTGCGCGCGTGTGTGTGGTGTGTGTGCGCATGTGCGTGTGCGTGTGCGCATGTGCGTGTGCGTGTGCGTGCTTGGGGGTGGGATGGGAGCAGCCCTGCTCATTCATCAGGCTGGAGAGAGACCTACAAAACCCCCCAGATCCCTGGGCAGACACACAGAGGACGCCTCCCTTTACAGGATGGTCTTTGTCAGAGCCCAGAAAGAGCTGGGCGCAGCCTGGTAGTGGCCACCAGAAGGAGTGGGGGGCAAGGATTCTCTTTCCTGCCTGGATTCCCACTGCTTTGCACATAGGGAGCCCTTCATGCCCTTCATTCATTCATTCGGAGGGACCTTGGGAGGGCAGAAGGGGACTGCCTTCTGGGGCCCATTCTCTTCTCTCCACCGCGGGCTTCCAGCCCTCCCTTTGGGCTCTTCCCTTGCCAATCCAAGAGGGCAGGCGATGGCCCTCTGGGCTGTGTGGCCAGGACTGCTCCCTCCCTTGCCCAGGACCTTGGGACCCCAAAGTGCTGGGGGCTCATTCTGCCCAATTCACATGCTTTACAGGTCTGAGTTGGCATCTAGAAATTGGAAAGAAGGTATTTCTTTTGCTTTTTTAGGGAACTGGTGGGCAGTCCGAAATTTTGGTGAAATTTCTGGAACCATAGCCATTGAAATGGATAAAGGAACCTACGTCCATGCCCTCGACAATGGTCTCTTCACCCTTGGAGCACCCCATAAAGAAGGTTAGTGGCCAAAGGAGTGGGGGTGCTGAAAGTGTCTTGTAGCCATTCAGTGAACGTTCAGGAGCCTGCAGGGTCCCATGCACAGGTGCTGGGGTGATGAGCCCAAAGGGTGAGGCAGGCCTTGCCTTAGAGGAGCTTGCATTCAGTGTAGGGGGAGGGGAGGAGAACAAGCACACTGTGAGTTCAGATCTGGCCCCAGTCTTCCTAGCTGTGTGTCCCGGGGCAGGTCACTTCAGCCTGTTTACCTCAGTTTCCTCATCTGTAAAATGGGCTGGAGAAAGAAATGGCCAACCCCTCCAGGATCTCTGCCAAGAAACCCCCGGAATCATCCCTTTTGTCTTTTTGGAAATCCCTCTACTTGTCCTGAGGCCACCTCTCCTTGTGAGGCAGGCTTTAAATGCCAGCAAGCTCACAGAGGGACTTTTTGGGAGGGGGGAGTCACAGTCTGACCAGTGCTTTAGGAAGGTCTCCACTTGGGTAGCCCTGTTAAGGCAGGGAGCCCACTGGATCCATTGGGGAGCCCTCTTCATCATCTTCAGTATTTTCAGTCATGCTACAGGAACTGGCCCAGCTCTCACAGCCAGGAAGTGTCTGAGACTAGATTTGAACTCTGGTCTTCCTACACGGTCCAGGCCCAATACTCCTTCTACTGTGTCCCCTGGAGCCTGCTGGCTCCAGCTCCCTGCTCTCTTCTCCTCAGAGTAGCAGGGAAGGGTCTCTGTTGCTGAGGGCTGGCAGGAGGACACCTCCCCAGGCTTGCCCTGCTTCTGTGAGGCTCCATGTCAGCCTCAGGGCATGCACATTCTCCTCTGACCAAAATGGAGGACACCCCACCCACCCACTCCTGGCACAGGGGCCAGGACAGGGCTGGGAGAGACTCCTGTTAGCAGCAAGGATAAAGAATGGGCAGAAGGAAGGAGATGGGGGGAGAGAAGATAGTGCCAACTTGACCTGAGTTCAAACCCCCTCTCCTTTGTTCCCTGGGTGACTTGGGGCAGGCTGCTGCTCCCCATAGGCCCATCTGTAAAGTGAAGGCATGGCTTGGGGAGTGAGCCCTGCCCTGAGGGAATGTTCAGAGCCAAGTTTGGGCCAAAGGGCCCCAGAGAGCTGGAGCAAGGATAAAGCTCGTCCCTGTTCCCACATTCCCTTGAATGAGTGAGTGTGGCAGATAAAATGCCAGAGACTGGGCTCTGGATTAAAAAATTAATTTCTTGATTTGGCTAGAAATAACCAACAAATGAGTGTCTGATCTCTCAAGATTAGAGACCATCCTTCAGGCTTGAGTCATTCCGATACAGATCTGGAGGCTCACTCTTCAGCACTGGGGTGTCACGGATCCAATGACAAGGTCCCGACATCCCTGATGGTCCAGATAGAGAAACCTATCAGGTCTGACTCGCTCGCCTTCCAATGTCTATCCTGATGGAAGAAACCCAGGACATGGCCAGGCTGCCTCAGACACGTTTGGCTGGAGCCAGTTCTGCTCACAGGAAAGAATGAGACTCACATTCTCCATCATAATTTTCCCAATTTAGATGCCCTGGGACAAGGAGTGCACAGGCATTCCTAGGACTGTCAGGACAAAGGAATGGGGAGAAGGTTTGGCTGTGGAAGGCAGTGTTACAGATTAATATCAAATGAGAATCTTTCTCGCTGAGTGTGCCCAACGTGGGGACTAAGGAGGGGCAGGTCTGTCCCGATGGCATCTTGCCCAACATGAACTGTGCTCTCCCCCTTCCTAAATTCCCTCCCACAGTGGCTCTGGCAGAGCCACCCCCTCCCATCAGTTCTGGGCTGTTGTTCAGGCAGATAAGTCCGATCCCGTCTGGCCCTCATGAACGAGATCCAGCCACACTGACCTTCTGGCTGGTCCCCACATCCCACCTCCTACCTCTAGGCCTTGCCCCTGGCTTCCCTCCCCAAGCAGCTCAGATGCTCCCAGGCCCCCAGCCACTAGCGCCCCCTCTCTAGATTCCCTTGATCTCCTTGTCTATTCTGTATGTCCTGACATCAAGCAGCGAACATGAAGTACTGGCCTTGTGCCAGGCCAAGCCCTGGGGCCTGGAAAGAGGCCCTAGACAGGGCCTGCCTTCAAGGGGCTTATAGCCTATTGGACTAGGAGCAGGCTTGCTTCCCCTCCTAGAACAGACGCTCCGCAAGGGCAGATTCTCGCTTGTCTTGGCATTCCCAAAGCCCGGCACCTGCTCTGGTATATAGTGAGGGCACAGGAAATGTATGCAGATGGATGGGTTGGTGGGTTAGTATCTGGGTAAGTGAAGAGGAGGAGGAGGAATGGCATGGAAGAGATGCCATGGGGCTGGGTAAGGAGGGTACCCAAGGCCCTAGGGCAGCAATGCCAAGGAGAACCACTTAGTGCCGTGTGGCCTGACTGGCCAGGCAGCTGAGCTGGCATCATGTCTTCTCTTTTGCCTCTGAGAAGGATGGCCTTGTGTAATGTTTTTGTTTTCCAGATGACGAGGGCCCCAGTCCTCCCGAACAACTCACAGCGGTCAAGCTCTCTGATTCCAGGTATTGTTGGCCAGGCTCAGCTCCTAGGCAGGCAGTGCTCGCCCACGCTGGACGAAAGGGGGATTCTTCTTGGGGGTCCCTAGGATGTCTGGGCCAGGCTGGGCTGGGAAGATTCTAGGACAGCAGGTCCTGCCTTGGGGAGTTTGTGCTGTAGCCCCAGGGAAGGAAGAGGGAGAAGGATGGAGAGTGCTGGGCCTCACTGCCATGCTTCTGTTTTCCTAAAGAATCGCTCTCAAGTCTGGCTACGGAAAGTATCTTGGAATAAATTCAGAGGGCCTCGTGGTGGGGCGATCCGATGCCATAGGACCCCGGGAGCAGTGGGAGCCGGTCTTTCAGGATGTGAGTGTTGTTCGGGTGTCTCTGCTCTTTGAGGATTCTGAAGGAGTCGGGGTTAGAGGAGCCAGTAATTGGCCTGTGTCCAATCAGTTGCTTCAGATGACTTCAGTGTTTTACATCCCTGGGTGTGTCCCAGCTGTGAGCACTCCTCAGAGACAGAGGGACCACATCTCCCCAGCATGTCGCCCCCCAGTCCTCTCTCCCCACTCAGCCCACCACCCCCTATTCCTGAGGAAGGGTGCCAAGCTCTTCCTCATTTCTTCTCCAGGGTTCAGATCATCCTTGTCATTCCTCACTCAGCCTTTGGCTACACTTTCTGTCTCTTTTCATTATACGAATTAGTGTCTTGGTTCTGCTCTCTTCAGCCTCTTTACCTATCTGTTCATCTCTCATTGGGTTTCTCCTCATTTCTTTCCCCACCATAGTTTCCATTTCACTGAAGTTTGAGTAACCATTCTCTCGTTGATGGGCACCTGCCCACACTGTGCCTGTTTTTTACAACCACAGAAAGAGGTGCTCTGAATATTTTTGGTGTATATATAGGGCCTTTCTTTCTGCCTTTGACCCTCTCAGGACACATGCCTGGTGGTAGGGTCTCTAGGTCAAAGGGCATGGACAATTTAGTGAATGGCCAAAGCCAATGAGCAGATCCACCAACAATGTATTAGAGGACCTATCTTCCCAAAGCCCCTCCAACACATATTATTTCTGGATTTTGCCATTTTGTTGGCATCAAGTGAGACCTTATGGCTTTTTAAATGGGCATTTCTCTCTTTCATGATTTAGAGCAGTTTTCCACATGGCCAATGAGAGTTTTCAATTCTTCTTTTAAAACTTAGTTCCTATCCTTGGGCCACTTAAACTTTGGGGAAGCCGAGATTTAAAAAAAAAAAAGGCATTAGGTTAAGCTTAAATAAACTAGGAGTAAATTCAGTGCCTTTTGCTGGTAGAGGGAAATAATTCTGTTGGGTGCATTGAGACTGGAGTCTTATAATTTAGAAGTTTTTTTTTTAAATTAATCAAATAACTTTTTTTCCCCCAATCTAGGGAAAGATGGCTTTGCTGGCTTCAAATAGCTGCTTTATTAGATGCAATGAAGGTGGAGATATAGAAGCCAAGAGCAAAACTGCAGGAGAAGAAGAAATGATCAAGGTAGTCATGCAATGTCATTTCTTGTTGGCTCACCCAGTATCTTCCCTCCAGGGGCCCCAAGCTGCATCACATACCTTCTCAGTCCACCTTGTCCTCCCACAAAAGGGGGTTTCTCAAGCTCTGCCTTGGGTGCTGTCTGGGTCCCTTTCTTGATATCCCCTGGGTGCCAGGGACCATCTGTCCTCACGTCTCTCGGCCTTTCCATCACCCCTTATTCTGACTTTGCGATGATCTCCTCTCCTTATGCAGTTCACCTTACTTGTGAGGATGTCTCTCAGCTGACCCTGCATGCATAGTTCTCTGTTGGCACTATGCCACCCCCCAGAAGCCTCTCCTTTGCCCCACTGATGACTGGCACATTTTATTCTTCAGGTATTCAGCAACTTGAAGCCATTCAGTATCTGCAATAGAATCCTGATGGGGAAAAAGATGGTTTTAGTCTGAGAGCAGTGAAGGGCTTTTCAGAGCACCTCACAATGCCCACTTCCTCCTATTTAGTTCTAGGCTTGATTCCTTATCCACCATGGGCTCTGTTGTATATGGGCCAGCTCCTTCACACAGAAAGTAAGCAGCCTTTATCCATCAACTCAGTTTTGTGCTGAGGACAGAGGGGGAGGCCAGCCTCCCTGGAGTAACTGCAGCCCTGTTTCATAGAGGCAGCCTCTCAAAGCCAGTCCTCCAGAGGCTCTTCCCTGCTCTTCATCTCATTCCTTTTTTAGCCTCTGCTCCAGATGGCCTCGAGGACAGGGGAAAGTCTTTCTGGCAAGCTCCCAACTCCATTTTAGAGCCTTGTCCATTCTCCTCCCTTCTGCTTATTGATGACAAAGTGGTCTTGGTGATTTCATCTTTAGGGAATCGTGTATGATTGTACCCTGTACCTGGGGACCCCTTTTATAACAAAAACTGTGAAGGAAACAAGCATTTCTCCAGCTCCTTCTGTGGGCCAGGCCCTGGGTGAAGCACTGTATAATTAGGATCTTCTTGGACCTGTGAGGGCCCTCATGTCACAGAGAAGGAAACAGAGGCAGGACGAGGCCAGGTACCTGGCCCAGGGCACCTTGCTAATCTGTCTGAGGCTGGATTTGGTCTTGGGTCCTCCTGCCTCCAGACCCAGCATCATGCCCCCTATGGCCACCTCCATGGAATCCCAGGTACTTTAGAGTCGAGGGCCTCCGCTCTCTGCCCCCCTTTATCCGGTGCTGCCTGTGAGGCTGCTCTCATCTGCCCGCCTCCCTCTCAGCCAGTGGGGAGGACAGGCCAGAGACCAGCACCCTCTCGCTTTACTAGTTCAATTGTCATCGCCAGCCTTTGTTTCCACATGCCTGTCCTTTCTGAGCAGAGAGCAGCCCTTCATCGCCAAAGGGAGAGATCCCACGGGCCCCTCTAGCCAAGAATGGGGGCTCAGATGTTCCCCCTTCACCCTGGGACAGTCATGTTGAGGGATGGAGGGCCACCCGGGGTCACCGTCTCACAGGCATCGCTGCCAGGAGCTCTGGGCTGGCTCGAGCCCGCTCCCCCACTTCGGTTGTGTCGTATCTTTCCCAGCCCACAGTTCAGGCTGTTGGGACTCGGGGACACCTCAGCCCCGCCAGTCTGGGGCAGCTGGAAGGAGATACTTAGTCAACAGTCTGTTTTGCTGAGCTGTTTCTCTTCCTTTTTATTCCTGCTGGAGAGGGAAGAAGGAAGGGCAGTGATCACAGGTGAATTTGGGTAAGAGCCAAAGCCGTCACTTCTAGCGGCAGCAGCTCTTCTTGGGGGAATCTATGAACAGGCCTGTTCACTTGTTCCTTCTCTCATAGATAATTCTCCCCTGGAAGCGGAAGCCTTTGGGAGCTGGCTTCCAAGCTTTGCCCAGCTCCTCCCCAGCCGCCACAGCTGCCCTCCTTTACACAGAAGCGGCCCTTCTTTGCCTCTTCTAACTAGTTGCACGATCTGACTTTCTGACTAAACCTCGCTGGGAAATGGCAGTGGTCTGTGCTGGTGTCCGTTTCCCATTTTCAACATCACCTGTCAGTTTAAATAGGTCAGGACAGAGCGAGGCTTATTGAACTCCATGCCCCCGGCACGTTGCACATGCTTCATGAATGCGTGTTCCTTTCGCTCTTGAATTCTTTTTAATATTTTGAGATCTGCATTTCCACATAGGTGCAATCCATAATTGTGCAATTGCAATCCTTTGCAACTTCGGCATGTGAAAACACGATTCCAAGAAGGTCCACAGTCTTCCCCTGCTGAGCAAGCAGGCTAGAGTGTAGAAAGAGACCTCATCCCGCCTTCCCCCTTCCCTTTACAGAGGAGGAGCCCACGGGCTGGGAGGCCAGAGGGCCCAGTGAGAGCCCTGCCCAAGTTAGCGGAGCCTGCCCTCGAGCTTGGCTCGCCACCCCTTCCTCGTGCTTTACTCTCCGATTCGTGTCCTACTTACTCCCCATGTACTTGTATAGCTGTGGATGTGCATGCGTGTGTGGCTTTGTTGGGTCTCCTGATAGGATGTGAACTTCCTAAGAATGGAGTCTTGTCTTTAACCGTACCTTCCATCTTAGCATCAATAGTACGTATGAGGTCCAAGGCAGAAGAGCCATAAGTGCTCGGTAGTAAGGTTAAGTGACTTGCCCAGGGTCACCCAGCCAGGAGGGCTCTGAATCCAGATTTGAACCCAGGACCTCCCATTTCTAAGCCAAACTCTATCCACTGCTGCTCTGGATTAGTTCATTTTTGTCTCTGTATCTCTAGCACCTCACGGAGCTTGACGCAAAGTTGGCACTAAACAAAGTCTTGTGGTTTAAAATTGGTTGATGAATTGGTGGATCGATTGATTACTCTGTTGTCCTTCCTAGCTTAAAACCCAGCCCCTATCCGGAGCCAGCTTTCTCCCTGCAGCCCAGTCCCTGGAAGAGCCGGACCCTTCCGTCGCTTTTCACACAGGGATTCTCCGCGCGTTGTGCAATGACTTATTCTCCTTTCCAAACTCCGACTTCTAGATTCGTTCTTGCGCAGAAAGAGAAACTAAGAAAAAAGATGACATTCCCGAAGAAGACAAAGGAAATGTGAAGCAGTGTGAAATCAACTATGTGTATGTGGCCACGGTGGGGCGGGCGGCGGGCGGGCGGGCGGGCGTGAAGAAGAGCCGGTGGGCGCCCGGATGGATCGGTGGGTACCCGGGCGCCTAGGCAGACGGCGAGACAGGCAGAGAGGAGCGGGGGGAGCGGGTGCCGGGGTAGATGGGAGGGTGCAGAGGTGAGCAGATGATTGCATCGACGAGTGGGTGGGTGGATGGATAGATAGGTGTTGGAATGAATGGATCATTGGGTTTTACTTTCCTATGACACATCCCCTAATCGAGAGCCAGGCCTGGAGACAGGAGGTCCTGGGTTCAAATCTGGATTCAGACTTCCTGACTGTGTGACCCTGGGCAAGTCACTTCTCCCCCATTGCCCAACCCTTACTGCTCTTCTGCCTTGGAACCAATACATGGTACTGAGTCTAAGACAGAAGGTGAGGGTTTAAATAATTAAAAAAAAAGAGAGGTGGTGAGTGAAGCCTGGGGTACAATAGGGATGGCATAACTGACAAGGTGCCAGAGGGAAGTGATCTGTGCCAGGCAGCTGGAAAACAGCCAGGGAGTGACATGTGGCTGGAGCTGGGCCGGACCCTGTGCACCCCAGTCAGGTGCTACAGAACTGGGGGTGTTCCGTGCACAGCAAGGGATTGAGGAGCTCTGTAGCCTATTGAGGGCACCTGGGACGCTCAGTGGTTAGAGCGTGGGGCCCGAGTTCAGCTCTAATGTCCGTCAGTCCTCACCACTCTGTGTGGGGCTCGGGGGGGTGAGACCAGAGCTTGCGCCCCGGGGTTGGGGGGAGGCTCAGAGGCCACAGGGCTGTGAAGGGCTAGCAGGCTTCAGTGTTTGGTGGCCTGTTGGCTTTAACACGTGGGTTTCTCAACAGGAAGAAATTCCAGAGCTTCCAAGACCACAAACTGAAAATCAGCAAAGAAGACAGCAAAGCCCTTAAGAGGGCGCGCAAGGATGGCCTTTTCCATGAGACGCTCCTGGACAGGTGCGGGACGACCCCTTCCCTGACATGGGGCCTGCTGCGCCAGTGCCCGCCATGTTTCCTCACACGGATGGGAGCGCAGCTGGAATGCAGCTCCCCTCCGTGGCTGGGGAAGCCTTCCCAGAGCCTCATCTCACAGGGCGCACGCTCCCTGGGGGGGCAAACAAGGGGCAGCTCTCGCGGCATGGGGGGGTGGGCTGGAGAGCGAGGTCTCCGTGACTGGCTTCGGGCCCTTCTTGTTCCGGAGGCCTGGGGAGGCCTCTCGCCTCCCCACAGGCCCCTGGCTTGGCCCGCTGCCCCCAGGCCCCTGCTCTTTGCACAAAGGAGGGCAGGGAGCAGGGCCAAGGTGGCAGGGCTGAGGGGCTCGGCTTGGCTCCAGGCCTGAAAAACAAAGCCGGCAGGCCCCAGCAGGGTTCAGGAAGCTCCGGGCCCCCCACCCTCAAGGGCGAAGTTCCCCGTCCCACCTAGCCAGCCATCCGGAGAGTCCTGAGGACAGGCTGCCCCCAAGCTCCACGAGCCTCTAGGGTGTGTGGAAGCGGGAGGCAGGCGAGGCCCTCCTTCCATTCCTCCTGCCCTAGGGGAGGAAACCGAGGCCCTCCCGTCCGCTCCTTTGGCTTGATCTTGTTTTTACTTTTGTTTTGAAACAGGAGAGTCAAGTTGAAAGCTGACAGATACTGCAAGTGAGGAAGATATTAGCCGGCCGTTCTCATTTTGGTTGTTATTCCAGAATAAAACGCTCCACAGATGTGATTCTTTGTAAAAAAAAAAAAAAGTTGTTTCCTTGATGTCGGTGAGGGATGCCCACGTGAGGCGGCCCGGTGGCCTCCCTCCCTGGGGCGCAGTGCTGGCAGGGAGCTTGGCCGGATGAAGTGCTTCGGACCCAGAGGAGCCCTGACCCATCACCCGGAGTCCGCCTTTGGGTGGGACCGACATCTCCCCAGGCCCCAAGGTTATAATGAGGCGAACCTTGATTTCAAAGGCTATTGGAGAGAAACTGAGCCCCACACTGAAGAAACAGAAGGCGCCTACCCAAAGCCTACCGTGTCTAATGAACAGGACTCCCAGGCCTGGGGCGGGCAGGCGGGCACCTCGGCCCATGGGAGCTGTGGCAGAGGAGGCGTCTAGGGCCAGAGCAGGGCGGGCCCTCTTGGCTCTCCATTGGCCAGGCGCTTCCCTCTGGGGACTGGAGCAGAGCGGAAGCCTTGCTGTTCACAACCAACCAGTATCCCGTCCCTCGATGACTCCGGCTCCCAGGAAGGGAAGCAACGACAATGTCTCCCCGTGTTACAGATGAGGGGAGAGGGCCCAGGGGGCGAGGCCGCTTGGTTTTGGTGTTCCAGTTGGCACCCTACGCGTGCTACCCACCCACCCAATAAAGGTTTCCTTTGGATTGACTTTGTTGTGCCTTTCTTATGGATGGGGAGGGGGAGGCCATGAAGGCCCGGTGATGCACAATGGCGCTTTCTGTGGTCCGAGAATCAAGGGCCCGACGCCCATCCTCTGGGGAATGACTCAGCCATGGATCATCCATGGAGACCAGCTGGGGAGTGTCACAGAATGTGCCCAGTCCTAAGCAGCAGCGCCTATGAATATTCAGAGGTGCGTGGCCAGCTGTTTCCAGCTGAAGCAGGCAGAACCAAGTCAGTCAGGTATAGGACAGGAGCAACGCCTCCGCCGGAACACCCCAGCTACCGCTTATTTACATAGTTTGGCTATCAGCTCACAATCCTGGGAGGGAGGGCTCACAAATGGGGAAACTGAGGCAAGCGGTTCTGGCAGACAAGCACCCCTGCTGGAGAGCTTTCCCATTCCACGTTCTTCAGCCACCCCCGCTTTGTGAGCAGGACCATATTCCGAAGTTGGCCGCATCCACACATCAGGACCGGCCTGGAGAGCCCAGACGAAGGGCCTCCTGATCTTGCCTTCCTCTCGGTCATTCCAAAAGGCAAGCTGACTCACGTGATGCCCACCAAGCAGCTCCAACCATTACTGGTCCTGCTTTTATGATTGGTAGACTTTGGGGCCTGAAAAACGTCTCAAACCTTTTCTGCTGCCCGTGGGCAGTGCACAGCAATGGGAAGACCAACCTCCAACTGTAGTTAAAATAGCACAAGTAGCTCCATGGCCCATCCTGGTGCCCAGCCCGGGCTACCCGGGAGGCATGTGTGCCGGGGGTAGAGTCGGATGTGCCCAGCGAGGACATTTCTGAGGAAACTCCACTTGGGGGGGCACCACACACGAGGGGGGGTGCTGCAGCTCAAGGACCCGGCCACGCGAGTCCAATGGGAATGCCTTTTCTCCTTACACTGACAAAACCATGTTCCTTTCTGTGTTGGGGTGCAGATCTCCCCTCAGTGGATCCTTGGGCCAGTCCCTTCTCTCTCCAAGTCCGTTTCCCCAAATGGAAAACAAGATGAGTGGCCCAAAGGATTGTGAAAGTTCCTGAACCCTCAGAAGTCCCTGTGCTGGCTTTGGGCAGTCCTCCAGGGAGTTCTGCTTTTCTGACCTTCCGGAGCCCCTTCTGCGGCCTCAGACACTAGAGACTAGTGAGTCATGTCAGGAAGGGAGGGCCGGGCCTCGCCTTTGTCCCCTCACCCACTGCCTCTCATCCCACTTAAGGGGGAAAGACTCTTGCTACAGCCCTCTCCAAAGCCCTGGGCCAAAGCTCGAGATGGCCGCCCAAGCATCAGCCCCTCCTCGGTGCCCCCGCCATGGCCTTTTCTTTATTTCTGCGCTGCCTGGCTTCACAGTCCCGCCCTCCTGCACGGAGGCCTTTGTCTGAAAGGGCACTTCTGAGCAAACCTTTGGACTCTGGTGGTAAACAAAGGATGTGAGTGAACCACGGGGCCAGGAGTCAGGAGGCAGTCAGCTGCCCGGTGCCTTCCGTTCAAACAATTACAGCCCAAAGTTCACTCTGGATCTTCTGATGCAGTGTAGGTTTCTTTTTTCAATCCCTTGCCTTCCCTCTTGGGATCAATCCTGTGTATTGGCTCCAAGGCAGAAGAGCAGTAAGGGCAAGGCCATGGGGGTCAAGTGACTTGCCCAGGGTCACACAGCTGGGAAGTGTCTGAGGCCAGATTTAAACCCAGGATCTCCCGTCTCTAGGCCTGTCCTTTTCTTATTTTTGAAGGCACTGATGACCCCTACCCAATGGCTCCATCTTCCTTCACTGGCATCCAAATCTCCCCATGTCCATAAAAATCTCTGGCGTCTTAATCCTCCTGGAATCTTGGTGGCTTTTTTATTATAAAAACTCCAGAGGTAGAGGCCTAGGTGGCTCATCCATACAGCAGAAACACAGGGGCCACCTATTGCCACCTAAAGGCGCAGGGGACAACTCAGTGACCCAGGGACCATCCAGGCCAACCCACATTTGGGCAAGAATCTCCTCCATAATATCAAAACAAGAGTCCAGCCAGTCTCATCCTGGTTTTCCACTTCTTATCCCTTTTGTCCCACTGCCACTGAAGTTGAACAATGGCTAGCAGTTGTGAACATGACCCGCTCTTCTCAGAAACTCGGCTTGCCTCATCAGACTTTGGTCCTATTTTTCCCAGTGGGAGCCCCTTGAGACTCCAATGGGCTTTGTGGGTAGGAGGCAGGCCCTTTAAAGGGGACCCATCCAGTTTCCCCTTGACCTTTCATTCTCCAAATCCACTGGAATCTATTATGGAAACAAGGCTCAAGGCTCCAGTTCTTGTCCCAGATCCTCCTGGGAAACGCAGCAGCCAGAAATAGGAACCATAAGGCAGACCAGAACCATGATTCAATTAAAGTAGCCGGGCAAAGTAAATAGCAAGGGAATGGCATTGCCCTCTCGCCGCCATGTGCTACGAGGGTACCTGTGTGGCTGGGACTTCTTCCTCAAAAATTAAGGGCTTCCTTACAGTCCAGACAAGCCCACAGGGCTAATCTCAGCACTGGTCCAGGGCCACAACCACAAAGAACCAGAAAAAAAAATGAATGTCCCTCCAGCTAAAATTTTCCTCATCCAACAATCTTCTTCCCCTTCAACGGGCAGTCTCTCTGGCTTGATATGGAGGTCAAAATGAATACAACTCATTTCCCTAAGTAAAGCAGATAAAAAGCATTCGTGCATGTGCGCTCTCTCTCTCTGTCTCTCTTTCTCCCTCTTCTCTCTCCTTCCTTCTCTCTCCCTCCCTCTCTCTTTCTGCCTCTCTCTGTGTCTCCCTGTCTCTCTCTCTCTTTGTCTCTCTTTCTGTCTCTCTCTGTGTCTCCCTATCTTTCTCTGTCTCTCTCTCTCTTTGTCTCTTTCTTTCTGCCTCTCTCTGTGTCTCCCTGTCTTTCTCTGTCTCTCTTTCCTCTCTCTGTCTCTGTCTCTCTTTCCTCTCTCTGTCTCTGTCTCTCTCTCCTCTCTCTCTCCCTCCCTCTTTCTGCCTCTCTCTGTGTCTCCCTGTCTCTCTCTCTCTCTCTCTTTGTCTCTCTTTCTGTCTCTCTCTGTGTCTCCCTATCTTTCTCTCTCTGTCTCTCTCTCTCTCTGTCTCTCTCCTCTCTCTCTCTTTGTCTCTCTTTCTGTCTCTCTCTGTCTCCCTGTCTTTCTCTGTCTCTCTCTCCTCTCTCTCTCTTTGTCTCTTTCTTTCTGCCTCTCTCTGTGTCTCCCTGTCTTTCTCTGTCTCTCTTTCCTCTCTCTGTCTCTCTCTCCTCTCTCTCTCTCTGTCTCTTTCTTTCTGCCTCTCTCTGTGTCTCCCTGTCTTTCTCTGTCTCTCTTTCCTCTCTCTGTCTCTCTCTCCTCTCTCTCTCTCTGTCTCTTTCTTTCTGCCTCTCTCTGTGTCTCCCTGTCTTTCTCTGTCTCTCTTTCCTCTCTCTGTCTCTCTCTCCTCTCTCTCTCTCTGTCTCTTTCTTTCTGCCTCTCTCTGTCTCCCTGTCTTTCTCTGTCTCTCTTTCCTCTCTCTGTCTCTCTCTCCTCTCTCTCTGTCTTTCTTTCTGCCTCTCTCTCTCTCCCTGTCTTTCTCTCTCTGTCTTTCTTTCTGCCTCTCTCTCCCTGTCTTTCTCTATTTCTCTCTCTCTGTTTCTCTTTCTGTCTTTCTCTCTCTCCTTTCCCCCCCTTCCGTGTGCGTGTGCGTGTGCGTGTGTGTGTGTGTGTGTATAAGTACCAGGTCTGGAGACAGGATAGACCTGAGTTCAAATCTGACCTCAGACACTAACTAGCCATGTGACCCTGGGCAAGTCCTTTAGGCTCTGTGTGCCTCACTTTCCTCCTCTCTAAAATGGTGGTAATAGGGGCAGCTGGGTGTCTCAGTGGATGGAGAGCCAGGCTTAGAGATAGGAGGTCCTGGGTTCAAATGTGACCTCAGACACTTCTTAGATGGTTGATCCTAAGCCAGTCCCATAACACCCATTGCCTGTCCTTACTGCTCTTCTGCGGTGGAACTACTACATAGTATTGATTCCAAGGTGGAAGGTAAGGGTTTAAAAAAATAAATAAAATGGGGTAATAATAGCACCTGCTTTATAAGGCTGTGGGGAGGACCAAAGGAGATGACATTCGTCCAGTGCTCTCCAGACCTTACAGGGCTATATAAAAGCTAGCTATATGAGTATGGCAGTAATGTTTCCGACTCCCAGGACCATGCAAATTCACCTGAATCCAGGAGAGGAAGTACAGAGCAGAACAGCACTCTCTCCATGACCAGGAGCTGCGTCTTTAGACCAGCCAAGATTGCTGTTCTGCAACCAGCGGAGGCTGAGTCAAGATGGGTTGGGATTCCATAGTCTTCAGGGGACTTGCTTATTATCTGTGTGACCTTGAGCGAATCCTAAACCTACTGGGGCCTCAGTTTCCTCATCTAAAAAATGAAGAGGCTAGGCTAGGAGCACCAGGCAGAGCCAATAATAATCCCTGCCCTAAATTCTTACAGCTTCACTCAGATCACTGCCCTCCTCCATCTTAAATGACCCATCCCTCCTCTCCTCCCAAACTAAAGACTTGTCTCTTCTACAAATCTTCCCAAACTAATTCCAACTGACTCCAGTTATTCTGGTCCCTCCAGCCATCTTTGCATATGTCAATAAAGCTGTAGCTACTGTGCATTTCTAATGCAAGCCCACAGTCACTCTGGTTACCTCAACAACAATGGCCCCAAAACAACCAAAAATGAATGTCAGGCAGCAATATCCTCCCATGACCAACTGGGAACGACTTAGCTCCTCTCAGCAATCCAGAACCATTCGGACTGACTAATGACAAAGAATGCTCTACGCCTCCAGAGAAAACTGTTGGAGTGGAAACAGATCAAAGCCCATTATATTCCACCTTAGTTTATTTAGGCTTTTATTCTGAGGGTTGGGTTTTATATGAATATTCTCTTATGACAATGAACAATATGAAATTGGTTTTGCATGATGGTACCTGTATAATCCAGATCTGATTCCTTGCCAGCTCCAAGATAGGGGAAGGTAGGGAGGGAAGAAGACAATTTGAATCTTATAATTTTGGAAAATGTATTTTTAAAATTATTACAAGTAATTGGGAAAATAAAATATCTTTGAATAAAAAAAGTGAATGTTGTAGGGTCAGCTAGGTGGCTCAGTGGATAGAAGTCTAGAAACGGGAGGTCCTGGGTTCAAATTTAGATTCAGACACTTATTGGCTGTTTGACCCTGGGAAAGTCACTTAACCCCAATTGTCCAGCCCTTAACCTTGTAACCAATATTTAGTATTGATGCTAAGACAGAAGGTAAGGGTCAAAGAAAAAATGAATATTCTAAAAGTACAAAGAGCAGGCATTGCCCCCCTAAAAAAGAGGTGTGAAGACACATTTCCCTTTAGTGAGGTGGGAGGTGGAACAGGGCATATATTTTCAGGGGAGATTTTTTGATATGTTCGTTGGTTTTAATGTTTGCTCTTCCCTTCTTTGTCCATTTTCTCTTTCTTTACAAAAAAAGTCATTATTGTATAGGCTGGATTTCCAGATTTTAAAAAGAAATTTCTCCTGTAGAAAAATAATAATAGTTTGCATTTAATTGTACTGTAGGGTACACCATGCACTTTCCCCCAAATTGTGCTGGGAAGTGAATAGTGAAAGAGAGGAAAATAGACTCAGAAATGAGAAGTCACTCATCAAAACTGTAAAATCCTTCTAATTAATCAAGCATTTGCTAATAGCTAGTGTGGAAATGGGTTTTGCAAGGCTGTATACCTATAATGGGTATCCCATTTCTTGCCTTCTCAGTGGGTGGGGGAGGGTGTGGAGGGAGGGAGAGGATGTGGAACACAAAATAAACATTTTTTTAAAAACCCATACACTTATTAAGCCCTACCTTGTGTATACGGTGCTGAGTGTTGCAAATACAAAGAGAAAAATAAGACAGTCCTTGTTCTCCAGGAACCTACATTCTATAGGGAAAACTTTTCTGTACAGTGAGTAAATGTGAGCACCAGAATTGGAGCGTGCGTCTCCAGATTCCCAGACTAGCAGGCTCTTAGCGGGGAGATTCAGGGCATTCAGGGCATCCCATCCAGAGATAGCTGTCTGTGCTCCTCCACACAACCACAGACCTGGCCCTTGGCTTCCAGGCAATTTTCTTAACAAGGGATATCACTGAGGAGGGTAGAAAGGACCAAAGGACCATCAACCTAGAGCTGGAAGGGACTTCAGACACCACCAAGTCCAACCCCCTTGTTATTGTCGAGGAGATTGAGGACAAGGAGGTGATCACATGGGAAGTAAGTATGGCAGGTGGGATTGGGAAGTGAGTCCTGAGCCCAGTGTTCTTTCTTCCACAGATCCATAGAAAAACACTGCAATTAGGGAGAGGATAGAGATGAATCCGAGAAAAAACAATGTGAAAGACCAGGGAAGACTCGAACTGATACAGAGTGAAGTGAGCAGAACCAGGAGAACAACGTGCATGGCAAGAGCAGGGGTGTACGATTATCAACTGTGGATGACAGTTATTCTCAGCAATGAAATGACCCAAGACAATCCCAATGAACTCATGATGAAAATGGCCATCTGCCCCCACAAAAAGAACTGCTGGAGTTCGAATGCAGGTTAAAGAAAACAGTTTTTCACTTTATTTTTTATGGGTTTGGGGGAGTCTGTTTTCTTTCACAACATGACTAATATGGAAGTATGTTTTCATGATTGCACGTGTATAACCTAAATCAAATTACTTACCGTTTTAGCTCAAAATGTTTAAAGGTAAATGTAAAAAATTGTTTATATACAGTTGGGGAAAAAACTTTTTTTTTTTAAGGGAGAATAGACATTGTGACTATGAGGAAATAAGCCCCCCGTCTTCTGAGAGAGAGACAGACAGACAGAGACAGAGTGGTCCTTCAATGGATTGTCATGTCCTGTGGTAATCATCCCCAGGAGAAGCTAGCTCCTTAAGGCACATTGCTCAAGGTGCTTCAAGATGTTCACTTCTCCATTGGAAAAGCAGGTCCTGTTGAACGCAGGGTTCAAGTGCAGGACTCCTTGCTATAGGACTCATAGAGAACTTGGGGTTAATTTGGAGGAAGAAATTACCCAACTGCTCCTCTCTTGAGGATTCTCTTTGGACATTTGGATTGGGCCTGCAGGAGGTAGGAGGAGTCTGGGAGGCAGAGATGAGAATCAGCTTTTCTTGTTTTTGTTCAGTTGTTTTTCAGTCATGTCTGACTCTCATGACCCCATTGGGGGTTTTCTTGGCAAAGATACCAGAGTGTTTTACTATTTCCTTCTCTAGTTCATTTTGTAGATGAGGAAACTGAGGCTAATATGGTTAAGTGACTGGCCCACAATCACACAACGAGCAAGTATCTGAGTCCAGATTTGAATGTAGGCGGATGACTCTACTGTGCCACCTACCTGGCCTACAGTTACACATTTCTCTTCTTGTCCAGAGTGGTTTGTTTCCCCATTTGGCTGCACCTCCTTGACTCTTCTCTTAGTCCCATGGCTTTTAGACCACGTGGGACACAAGATCTATTCTGTCCCAATTATGCCGATTGTAGGGTAGAAGATTATCCAAGACAACGCTGAGATACTGAAAAAAGAACAGTCTATGCCAGCATGGCTTATATGAGTAGATTGTGTGAGGTTAATTGAATTGTTTAAAGGAGTTTACTCCCAACACCAGCTGCTAGGGCCAGCGTGATGGAAAAGATGATAAAGGAACAAAGAAGGCCTAGTACAGGGGTGGCTTGGGTCACTCTTATATACTATTCATTAGCAACTTCCACCAAAGGCCTTATCTTATATAAATAAAAGAGGAAATTCAAGTCAAAAAAGCCAAGGAGCATTTATAAAGAGCTTTTTACAAGAGGTATAAGTTTAAGAGACATGTTCTAGCCTCTACAAAATCCCGGAGATATCTGCTCCTGGACTCCTAAAGTCCCTGCCAGCAGAACACAAGTTGTGTCAGATCCTGCCAAGCAGGGCAGACTTTGAGTGGAGGCTGGGCAACTGCCCACCATTTTTGGCCTACTTGGCTAAGCCCAGAGATGCCCATCGCCAGAACACTGGACACCAGTGCATTCTGGTACTTGGCTGGGATAATTTTGAGCTCTTCTCTTTCTTCTTAAAAATCAAAGGAGCAAGCACCAGCTTGGTTTGGGAATCATTGATGTATACAGACTGGGCATGGAAAGATTTCTTCTTTCATATGATGAAGACATATCCTCCTTTGTCTACTGCTCCTGCTCAACCATCCTACTTCTTTTTTAATTGAATTTGTATTGAAATTTTCCTCAATTAGATGTTACCAAAAATGTTAAACTTTCTTTTTTTGAATGTTGTTCCACCAGAAGAATACTGTATACAGTAATTGCAATACTGTACGATGGTCCGCTGTGAATGACTTAGCTACTCTCAGCAATGCTGTGAGCCAAGACAATTCCAAGGACTCCTGATGAAAAATGCTAATATCCCCCTCTGGAGAGAGAGTGGAGAGAGTTTGGATGGAGTTGGAAGCTTTTTTTTTCCTTTATTTTTCTTGACTTGGTTTTTTGTTTTTTTTGGATTTTGTTTTGTTTTTTGGTGTGTTTTCTTTTGCAACGTGGTTCATGTGAACCACGGGGGTGTATGGGGTGCTCAGGGAGGAGTAATATCTCTGGTATGGAGGGCTTGTTGTGCCCTCCTAGGGCAGCTCTCCAGCCTCTGACCCCCACCTGACACCCAGCTCTCACTTGTGGCTCCCAGTAGCTGCTAGCATGCGGCAGCGGCCACACCCCGGGCAACGGCTTTGACAGGCCGGCTAAACCCTGTGAGGGTAGCCATCGGGTCATCGACCCCTGGTGAACCAGGGCTTTGCTCACCCAGCATGTGAAGACTGTTTTCGGCAGAACAGACAGAAGAAACCAACAAGAAGGTTCAACGGCTGAGAGGGCGACGCAGCAAAGCACTGTGGAGTGCTCAGGGCGTGTTGGAGCACAAAAGACAACATGGCCATCCAATGCAGCTGAGGAAGTCTCCAGGTGTAACGACTTTTCGTGCCACTGGACCCAGGCTTCCAATGCCGAGAGAGTGGGACTGTCTCTGTGCATCGACTTTTCCACTTAAATCTTCATGCACAAGTGTCTTTGTGCACAAAAACACACAAAGACAATTGTCATCCTCAGTTACCAAGAGACTACTACTACTACTCATATGAAAATATGTTTTGCATGACTGCACATGTATAATCTAATTCAAATTGCTTACTATCTCAGGGAAAGGGGAGGGAAAGAGGGATGGAGAGCATTTGGAACTCAGAATTTTAAAAAAATGTTAAAATTGTTTTTACATGTAATTGGGAAAAAAGTAAAATACATGAAAAAATGTTGAATTCCATATTCTCTCCCTCTCCATATGCAGTCATGCAAAATCTATTTCTATATTAGTCATTTAACCATCGTACTTCTAAAGGACATAGAAGGTTGGAATCCCCATTGATGAAGGGGTGTAGGCAGGGAGCTTTCCTTGGATATTATAGGCCCTAGGTGGGGCAGCTAGGGAACAGAATGGATAGAGAACCTGGCCTGGAGACATGAGGTCCTGGGTTCAAATTTGGACTCAGATACATCCTAGTTGTGGGACGCTAGGCAAGTCACTTCACTCCAAGTGCTTAGCTGTTATTGCCTCGGAACCCAAACACAATATCCATTCTAAGATAGAAGATAAGAGTTTTGGTTTTTTCAATTTTTAAAGGACCTAAGATCCTAGATCTGTGGCTGGAAGGGCCTTAAGTCTAGTCAAGTCCCCTCATGTGACAGAAGGATAAATTGAGGGAGGCCCAGGCAACTTGCTCAAAATCACCCAGGGAAGATGCACCAAAGGAGAAATTCGAACCCAAACCTGACAGCATAGCCAGTGCCCTTTCTACTTACCTTGACCTTCTCTGTTATTCATGACCTTCTAACACTGGACTAAAGCCTGAAGGAGGCTGCATTTAGTGAAAAGTTCTGAAGGACCTCTCTGAGTTTTCTCATTTTCTCATTTTGTTCTCTGGAGTTGTAAAAAGAACAACTAGTTGATTGGTGGCCAGGTAACCATGTCCCTGGACACAATAATAAACAGATAAAGGTTGAGATGGTGGATGCAAAATGGAGGGGTAGACCAAGTGCCCTCTGAGGTCTCTGCCAATAGGTGTATCTTGTTTTTTTTTTTGTTTTGTTTGTTTGTTTGTTTTTTGTTTGGGGGGAAGAGGCCTATTTTTTAAATTAACTTTTTTAAGAATATTTTTTCCATAGTGACATGATTCATGTTCTCTCCCTCCCCTCTTTGTGTCCTGTTTTATGTAACAGAAGGCATGCCAGCCTCCATAAAGCAGCTGGACACCCCTGAGAAATCAGAAAGCAGTAATGACCACCATCTCCCCTTAGCCCCTGATGGGGGCAGCCCAAAACTTTAAACTCAAAAACCCTGGGAACAGCCGGGCTTCCTGCCCAGAGCTGCACCCACGGTGACAAGAGACCTAGAAAGGAAAATTCTGGGCACTAGTACTTGCTGGCCCTGCGGCTATAACCTTCTCTGTGTTTCCCCACAAGAATGGGATTTCCCAGAGTTTAATACTTGCTTTATTCATTCATTTATTCCTGGAAGGTATGGAAATCAAATTTGGGTTGACTTGACCCTGTTTTGAATATGCTAGGTCAGATTTTTGTGATTGATTTGTGTAAGTGCGTGTGAATGTGACACTTAAGAGATCTTTGGTGATACCTTATGTAAACCCAAGAGTATTCATTTCCTGACTTAACCAAATTTTTGTATGTCGGGCTTTTGAGAGTCACACCTGCTCCAGAAAATGAGCCAATCTAATATGGAAATGTTTTGTGTGACTTCCTATGTATAATGGATATTGTTGTTCAGTCAAGTCTGACTCTGCTTGGCCCCATTTGGAGTTATCTTAGTAGAGATCCTGAAGTGGTTCATATTTCCTTCTCCAGATTATTTTACAAAAGAGGAAACTGAGGCAACCAGTGTAAAGTGACTCCCTCCGGGTAATATAGTTTGGTAATTATTTGAGGCTAGATTTGAATTCAGGAAGATGATGAGTCTTCCTAACTTGGCACTCTATCCACTGTGCCATCTAGCTGACCTAATTGGGCTTTTGAAAAACTGGGCCACATCTCTTTAGAAAATGGAGCAATCTACTGTATAAATGGTTTGTATGACTTCCTACATATAACAGACATCATATTTCTTCATATTCTCAATGGGGAGGGGAAGGGGTTGAAGAGGAGGCAGTTTGGAACTGAAAATAAAATACTAAAAAGCAATAGAAAATGAGCTGATGGTCAGAGTGGCTGCTTGGGAGTGATACTACTCCTTTCCCCTTTTGCCTCAGGGATTCTACTTGGGTGTTGATCCTCAGCCAGCCAAGAACTTCAGCTATTTTGATAGACATTTTGATAAATTAAGCTGACTTTCTTGTTGAACAGATTACCCAAGTGAGAAACTCTGTCTTCTTGGGCAGGTCATCCCAAAACCACCTTCTCCACTGAAATGGCTGGTTCATCCCAACATATTTTCTGAAAGAAGAGACTCTTCTCCAGCCTTCATCCTGCCCTGGCCTAGACAGACCCCAAAGGCCTCTTTTCCCTTCCCCTGGCTTCTGCCTTCACATTTCCAGGACAGTAAATACATAAGAGGAATTACTCAAGACTTTCTGAAAATTTCCAGTTTAGGTAGTAAACCCAATGTGAAATTCTGCATAGTTGACATGGCAGATGTAAGAAAAAGATAGGGCAGCTAAGAAGTCTGGAGACCAGAAGACCAACATTCCAATCTAGCCTCAAGACATTTCCTAGCTATGTGACCCTGGACAAATCACTTAATCCTGTCTGCCCAGCTTTTATTGCCCTTCTGCCTTGGAACCCAAAGTGAGTCTCAACTCTAAGATAGAAGGTAAGGTTTAAAAAATGAAAGAAAGAAAAAAACAGGAAAACTTTTATGGAAATCAGCATCTGAGTCAAAAAGGCTCTGGAGTGTGTGTGTATGTGTGTGTTTTATTCAACCAGGGTCGGAATTCCTCTATATAGGAAGTAAGGTATCTACAGCTATTGGGAAGCTAAGAACCTCCCCTTCCCAACACACACTCTGAGTAGTTGGTTAAGGGGGAAGAAGTACCTGGTGGCAAAATTCAGTTCCTGGGAGGCAGAGGAGAGAAACGATCAGAAATCCCCAGAGGCTCTGGGAACCAACCATTAGAGAAGTATTTGGAGTTTTGCTGACAGAATTACAACCCTTGGTGACAACAGTACCTACCACACCTGTCTCTGCTCCATTTCTTGCTGTTTTCAATTTTATTTTCCCCCTCAAGGGTTTTTGACCTGCTAACATGTTTACATCCCCTTCACACTCCAACTTTCCAGGTTACCCCCTCAAGCTATTTTCTTAGGTCTCTCCACCACCGAACTCCTGGAAAAAACCCGCCTCCCCCTACCTTCCCACTCCCTTCTCAACCTCAGACAACCAGCCTCCATTGAGATTCTTCTCTCAGAAGTTATCAGAGATCTCTGGATTGCTAAAGCCAGCTGTTTCTCATTCCTCATCCTCTGACCTCTCCACCACTTCTGATCCTGGCGATTACCCCCTAGCTCACCTGGGTTCTCCCCCTACCTGTTTGACCACTCCTCAGTTTCCTCTGGCGGCTCCTCCCAAAGGCGGGGTTTCTCTGGGACCGATGGGCAGCCCCAGCCCCTGACTCCCTTCCTGTAAAAGAGCACGCACTTTGGGGGTGTATATTCCCGACGGATGTGCGGGTCTTGCCTAGATCTGTGCTTGCCTGAAGTACTCCCGGCGAGGACACTGCACCCACCGAGGTGAACCAGCCCCCCCTTTAGGGGGATTTGGCCCAACAGGACCCTAGGGCTCTAATGCTTCGCCTTGCCCGGGGTCCCCACAGGTGGTGCCTCGGCTCTTCTCCGGAGAGCAACGGAGGCGAGGATGGATAGATGGGGTGCGGCTGCCCCTTCTCCGGCTCTGGGGCTTCGCTCTTTCTCCTTTACTGCCTGTTTCTCTCCTAGGGCAATTGGACTAGCTTGGAGCCAGAGTTTCTTCAAGGCCGCGGCATCTGAGCGCAGGCCCTGCCCGCTACCTCAATGCACGTGACCAACTCGGCCCCAGTCAGTTCCTCGTCATCAGCTCCTGCCCTCCCTTTCTCGGTAGGCGGGTCCAGAGGCGGGCCAAGTCGGACGCTCGAGCCGGACTAGGCCAATGGTCTTGCGTCGCCTCTCCATGGCCCCGCCCTCCGCAGGCCGAGCCCCGTCCATCAGGCTGGGATCGTACCATGATTGGAGCGGGGATAGGGGAAATGGATTCTTCGTTGGGCGACTATTCGAGTGTGGAGGGGCCGTGTACTGACCGGGTTCGGGCCGCGGCTCCCCCACGCGACTCTCGAGTGCAATCCGGGGCGGGGCCTGGTGGCAGGGCGGAGCCGCCGTAAGTGCAGACTTTGGGGCGTGTGGGGCTCCGCTGGGAGGCCTAAGACTGCCGAGCTGACTGGCGGATAGGCTGGCAGGCGCGAGCATGCGGTTCTGCGCCTTTCTGACGGCGGCGGCAGCGGCCCTAGCCACGGTGTGCGTCCTGGCTCAGCGAGCGCCTCCGGTGAGGCCTGTGCCGGCGGGGGATGGGGGTTGGAGGGCGCAGCGCCACCGGGGGTGTCGTCGGCCCTTATTTCGCTGGAAGAGGCAGAGGCCTTCTTCGTGCGGCCCCTGTCCTGGGGGAGCTACTGATGCTGGGAAAAGCAGGGGAGCAGCCTCTAGGCAAGGCTTCCGCCTCTTAGGAATAGGTGGGCATTGCGGGGGCGGAGGCACAAGGCCCTCTCCGTGATGACTGGGGCGAGGGACTGAAGTGGGGGTCGCCGCTGCACCTTGCGTGGTCAGTGAGCGGGGAGCGCCGACTGAAGTGGGCCGAGGGAGAAGCAGTACAAACCCACGACCCCCATGCTGGGATCAGGGCAGCTCCCCATCCCCCTGCCTCGCCTCTCGAAGCCCAGCCCAGCTCAGCCTCGGGCAGCTCCAAGCCCGGAGTATGGGCCCTGGCATTCTGAACCCAATCGGCCTCTCAAGGAGGTGGAAACCTTGAGCTAGGGGGTCCTGCAGCTCTATGGGAGGGGTGGGGAGCTGCCGGCCGGTTCCGCGGAGCTGTCCTTGGTTCTTACCTGGCCCTCCTCCCGGGGACCTAGAGCAGGGGACTTACTTGGTGGTCTGAATATATTAGGGTTCAAAGCGGGCAGTAGTCTGGGCCAGAACCACAGGAGTGCTTCCGGGAAGCCTACTTCACTCGGGCGAATTTCCTTTGCATTCCAGAGTAGATCGCATGCCAAAGGAACCCCTACATCAGACCCCTGCCCTGGGCAGAATCCAAGGGAATTTCTGCCCACCGTATGATAAAGCACCCAGGGAGAAGGTACGGCCACGATGCCTGTGTAGAAAGACCCCCAGGTTTGAGTGGGCTCTAATAGGAAGACTGGGGACCAGTAGCATGGGAAGAACCCTGCGGTTATGGTCAAAAGGCTTCATTACCTCATCCCGGTCTGATCTGAGCTTCCTCATTTGTAATAAGAGTGTTGGGCCAAATGGCCTGGGATCTCAACAGCCTAGAATTTTACAGGGACGATTTTTTTGCCTGGTTCTGTGGTCACATGGATGTATGTGGGCTCAGGTCACCCCACCCCCACTGTGACCTCCTCATTCTCTGAGATCCTGGCTCAGGGGCTGACCTTTAAATGTCTTTAACGTCTTGCAACACTGGCTTTACTAAGGGGGATGGTGGTATTTCTAATGCCCCTCATTTAACAGCTTATTGTCGCCCTATACGAGTTGACCATTGGACATTTTCCTGGGGAGGTCCTGAGAGCAACCCAAACTGAACATATCACCATCAGCACCTCTCCTCTGTCAAACCCACCCCTCTTGCTAACCTGCCTGCCTCTGTCAGGGACACCCCCATTTTCTAGTCACCTAGGTTCTCAACCTCAGAGACATCCTTGACTTTTCACCCTACTCACCCCACCTAGTAACCAATCAGTAAGCTTTTATTAGCTGCCTGTCGTGTTCCAGGTACTGTGTTGGGCTCTAGGGATACAAAGATAAAAAGGAGGCAAGAGTTTGTATTCTAATGGGGGGAGAGACACCCTGTACATATATGGACATTTAATACAGATGTGTGTGGACACTACCATATACACACACACACTTTCACATGGGTAGGGGGAAGACCAGACCAACCCTGCCAGCATCCTAATGGCAGAGGGTGGCACAGAGTACAGGACAGCCACTTCTGAGGGTTCTCTTCTTTATTCTCCTTTTTATAAGTGTAATATCAGGGTAGAATGGCCTCTTTCTACCACACATCAAAGAGCTGTAGTCTAGGGCTACCATAAGAGGCTCAGAATTAAAGATACTTGCCCCTGTTGCACTGAAAGGGAGAATGACAGCCAAGGCTGGTTACATCAAGAGTCTTTTGGTGTCACTTTATTAAAATATTCAGAAAACAGAAATCTAGCAGGCTATATACCTATGAGTGTGGACAAAGGAATAGGCTGCCATAGGGAAATAAACTCTTTGGAGCTGGGCAAAGCCCTCTTTCCCACGGCTGCAGGCACTGGACATCAAGGGGCCTCCTCTGGGGCCAGTTCCTCCTATGTCGGTGATTCAGGTGAGATCTGAGATCTTGCTCTGGGACTCCCCTCTCCCTACAGTCTCTCCTGAAGTCCTTCTCTTCAGTGTCTCGACAGGTCCTTAGAGTCCATCCTTCACACAAAGCCAAGCCAGAGCCAGCCAGAGAAGCCAATAGCCCACAGCTATAATCATGAGTGACCCAACACTAAGCACTTAGATGTTACCACGTGTAGCAATCAGCCTCAGCCATGTTCCTTTCTTTTATATCTATATAACTTCTCTGATTTTGATTTTTGACAAAGTGGCAGCTTGTTGTACAACCAGCCTTTATGAAAAAGGAGCCAAGCTTATAAGAATTAACTGGTAGTCTTCCTTCAAGAGCAGTCAGGGAAAGGGACATTTATTCTGAACCCTCTATGGTCCCCCAGACTGTAGCTGTTTGAAATGTGGAAGATGGTATGGGCGGTCTACACCAGGCGAGCACCAGAGGCAGACTAGCTCTCAGAGTGTTCTGCTGTTCCATGAGTGGTTTCTGTACCCTAGAAGAATGCAGCTAGACAGTGGGTAAGGTGGAAGCTGCTTCAGGCTCAATCCTCCTGTCCTTCAGGGTCCCTACCATCTCCCTCCCCCTTTCTCCTCTCCATGAGGGGTGTCAGGCTAAAAAGCTCACTGCCACATGGAATGCCTGCTGTTTGGGGCACAAGAAGCACCTCTCTATCAGGTGAAACAAGGGGCAGAAATTGAATGTTACACAGATTAGTGTAGCTGCAGAGGAAACACAAGATTATTTGATGGGAGCAGCTGTTAGCAACTGAGGATCAGGAACAGCTTAATGTAGAAAGTGGCACCTGATGCTTAAACTGATGATTAGTTGATTGCCAAGTCTGATAATATCTCTGCAATATCTTATTCATCAGTCTCTTTCTCTATAATCCCATAGCCCTGAGGCCCTTACACCCTCTGAACTTCCTCCAGTCCATCCTCCAGTCAATCAACAAACATTTCTTAAATGCCTCCTGGGTGTCAAGCACTGGGCTAGGCCCTCTGTACTGCTACCAAACAGAATTTCATAAAGGCCTGGCCAGACCCTCTGGGATCAAATGCTACCTCCTCAGTTTGGTCTTTAAAGGCCTTTACAACCTCTGCCAACCTGCCTTTCCAGCTTGTTATCCATGACTTCCTCTCACACACGATGATCCAGTTTGGCTTGCCTCCTCTATGAAGCCTTTTCCCTTGGTCCCTCAGATACTACTGCCTTTTCTCCCTCCCACCTCCCCACCAAATTACCTTGTTTAAAAAAAGGGAGGGGAGGTAAGCCCTTTCTGGGCAGGGACTATTTGTCTTGCCTCTGTCCCTAGTGCCCATCACAGACCCCTTCCCTTAGCTGAATCTTCAAAAATGCCCATCACTTGATGGTCCTGGTCATTTGGTCTTGGTACCAGCTGCCTTTGGAAGGGGATACTTACAGGCCTGCTGCAGCCTAACCAAGGGAAGGGCAGGCCCAGTGAGAAAGGGCTCAGATCTGCAGCTGATGGCCAAAGAGTATTTGGAAGCATTGAGGGGATTTGGACTGCAGGAGAGAAAATTTGGCTACCCAGGGTTCCCAAAGCCTCATGGCAACTTCCCTTCTTAATAGATATATTAAGTACAGAGATAGTAGTACAGTGGGTAGAGCAGGGTCTGGAATCTGGAGGATTTGGATATAAATCTGGCTTAAGATATTTCCTAGCTCTGGGCAAGTCACTTAACCCCCATTACCTAACCCTTTCTGCCTTGGAACCAATACACAGTATTGATTCTAAAGTAGAAAGTAAGGGCTTAAACAAAAAGGAGAGGAGTGTGGGCCCCACATTAGGGGACACACCATGAGAAAGGGGGGAGTAAATCATGTTTTAAAGAAGAAGAAACAAATTCCCTTTTTTTTTAACATCTTAACGAGGGCAATTGAAGAGTAGAATCCATGGTCCTCAGACCAGGCTCTTCACCAGGGGCAGACCTCTTTAGCTGGGTATGTTTATTGAATCTTCTGTGAGACTCCTGGATACAAAATAAATTGCCAGCCCAGAGAGTCTTTCCAGAACTTGTTCTCTGCCGTCATCTTTGAAAATCTAGGGTCATTTCTGCAGCATACTGGGGCATCAAATGCAGGCTTCTATGAGGAACTAGAATATCCCAACCAACCCACATCTGACCCAGAGTCCCATCTATATCATCCCCAACAAGTGACCTGGGGACCTTCTAGGAGACTTCCAGCAAGAGGAACTCTATTTCCTGAGGCCACCTTTTCCATTTGGGGATCACTTTTTTATCCACTCCTAAGATTTTGCCTTTCCCCCACCATTCTTTGCTCTACCCTTGAGGGCCAAACAGACCAAGACCAATCTCTCTGTCCTCTGATAGACTTTCAGATACTTGGACCTGCATCCTTTTCTTTCCATGTCTTCTCCATTCCAGGATAAACATCCCTGGCCCTTGTATGACGTATTCCCCAGTCTGTCCTGGCCACCCTCTGCTGACTTGTCATCTTGTCTTTCTTGAAATGTAGCTCCCAAAATTGAACACGGGAGTGCATATGTGGCTTCCCCAGAACCCAGGACAACTAAAGGGGCCCCCTCTTTTTATTATGACCCAGAATAGCTTGAACTCCTTTGTTGGCCTAAATCTGTGCATACTTCTAAAACTCCAATTTTTTTTGTATGTGAAATGGGGTCTCACCATGACTCAAGTCGATTTTTGGGATCAAAAAGTAAAATCATATCTGTAGCCTTGTTTAAAATTTTTTTTTCCAGATAATATATTGATACAATTTTAAATATTCATTTTCTGACATTTTACAATCCATGTTCTTTCTCTCCTTCTCACCCCTCCCTAAAAAGGCAGGTAATATGATATAGGTTGTATATATTGTTAAGATTAAAATTCTCTGGAGACTGTATCTTAATGTATAACGATTTAAAAAATAATTTAAAAAGTAAGTCAGAGAAAGAAAAGACTTCTAGCTACATGTAGCTGACAAATCCCTTATCAAGCCTTCCCCTAGCCCGGGAACTGGTCCTAAGCATTGTTCTTGCTATTAGTTCCCAGCCAAAAAACCCCAGTTTTCCTTTCTGGACCCAAACTTATAGTCTCAGTGATGTCCCTTTTCAAAGCTCCTCTGAATGTGGGGGCAGAAGAGCCAACCTGAAAACACTCTGAATATCCTTCCAAACCAATCTTTAAAAGGCACCTCAAAATTCCATGTGAACTGGAATGACCTCCAGGAATTGATGCAGAGTAAAAGGAGCAGAACCAGGAGAACCTTATATACAGAGGCTGATACACTGTGACACAATTGAACATAATAGACTTCTCTACTAGCAGGAATGCAATGATCCAGGACAATTCTGAGGGACTCATGAGAAAGAACACTATCCACATCTAGAGAAAGAACTGTGGGAGCAGAAACACAGAAGGAAAACAACTGCTTGATCACATGGGTTGATGGGAATATAGACTCTAAATGATCACTCTAATGCAAATACTAATAATATGGAAATGGGTCTTGATCAATGACGCATGTAAAACCCAGTGGAATTTTGTGCCAGCTATGGGAGGGGAGGGAAAGAACATGAATCTTGTAACCATGGAAAAATATTCTAAATTAATTAAATAAAAATTTCCAAATTAAAAAAAAAAAAGTCAAAGCAGGACTAGTAAGAGGCTTCTCCCACCAAACACAAAGGGAAAGGTAGGCAGAGTGGATTTCCATGATATAAGGTGGAACCAGAAGCAAAACTGCACAAGCTGGAAAAGCACAGGCTGACCTACTGTGCCAAAAACAGAACCAGGATCTAGGCAACTTTGGGATCCCAGGACAAGGGCTACACCAACAACAGAACACTGCAAATGCACCCCTGGAAATCTCAGGCCCTCACAGTGAGGTTTGGAGCTCCATAACACTGAGTGCTCTCAAGCCTCTATGATGGCAGGGAAGATAACCCCAAGGCAAAACCCTGCAAGCTAGAAGCTAAGACAGAAATGGCCAGGAACTTCCAGAGTCCATGGGTTGGAAACTGAGCAAACAGCAGCAAAACAAACAAACAAACAAAAAAACCCTCTTGACTCTCAAAAATGTCTATGGGGGAAAAAAGCAAAAAACAGAAGCAACAGGAGATGATAAGAAACAAGCAAACACATACAAAATCTCCCCCCAAATGGGGATTGGTCATAAGTTCTGGAAGAACTCAAAAAGAAATTAAAAAATCAAATGAGACAGGTAGAAGAAAAATGGGGAAAAAGAAATAAAAGTAATGCAAAAGAAAATAATAGCTTAAAATGCAAAATTGGTCAATTGGAAAAAGAGGAACAAATAGCCAGCGAAGAAATAAGTTAATTAAAAACCAGAATTGACCTACTGGAAAAAGAGACTAAAAATTCTAGTGAAGAAAAGAGTAGCATGAAAAGTAGAATGGTCCAAATGGAAAAAGAGGATCAAAAGATCGTGGGAGAAATTCAATCTTCAAAGTTCCTCTGACCTCACTTTGGGCAAAAAACTGGTCTTCTGGATGCCCCCCAGAGAAGCCATGCTTGCTCTTCTCCTCCCCCCACTGCCTTGATTCTATCAGAGGGTATGGCAGGTTACAGCTTAGCCCAATCAGGATCAATCCAATCCAATCTAATATAAAATTCACCCTTCTTAAAATCCAAGATCAATGTTAAAGTTCTTCAGGTACCCCAAAAAAGTACAGGCTAATATTAAATTCTCACAATATGGGACCTATAGTACATTTTCCCCTGTTGATCATGTTGTGAAACAAGACATATCTTGCTTACAATAGAGAACAATTCATAGAGGAAATAAAATGAAGAATGGTATGCTTCAATGTGCAATTGCCTTTTTCATCATATGTCCCTGGGAGTTGTCCTGGATCTTTGCATTTCTGATAAGAATTAAGTCATTCACAGTTGATCATCCTACATTATTGCTGTTACCTTATACAATGTTCTTCTGGTTCTTCTCATTTTCTATAAGATTTTTCAGGCTTTGTGTGTGTGCTTGTCTTGTCATTTCTTATAGTACAGTAGTATTCCATTTCAATCATCTGCCACGACTTGTTCAGCCATTGCCCAATTGAGGGACATCCCTTCAATTTCTAGTTCTTTCCTACCACAAAAAGAGCAGCTATAAATATTTTTTTAGAGGTAAATTCTTTTCCCCTATTTTTAATGTCTTTAGGATACAGATCTAAGTAGTGGTGTTGCTGGGTCAAAGGGGATGCACAGTTTGATGGCCCTTTGACCATGGTTCCAGATTGCTCTCCAGAATGGTTATCAGTTCACAGCTCTACCAACAGTGTATTAGTGTCCCAATTTTCCCACTCCTCCAACATTTATCACTTTTCCTTTTTTGTCACATTAGCCAGTCTAGGGAGTGTGAAGTGGTATCTCTGAGTTTGTATTTCTCTAATTAATAGTGGTTTGGAGCACTTTGTCATATAACTAAAGATAGTTTTAATTTCATCATCTGAAAATTTTCTGTTCATATCCTTTGGCCATTTCTCTATTGGAGAATGCTTTGTATTCTTATACATTTGACTTGCAGCACAGCTCAGTAGGTTGATGGATTGAGAGCCAGATCTAGTGATGGATGGGAGGTTCTCAGACATTTCCTAACTATGTGACTGAACAAATCACTTAACCCTCATTGCCTCTCCCTTATGCTCTTCTGTCTTGGAACAAATACACAATATTGATTCTAAGATTGAAGATAAAGGTTTTAAAATTAAATAAATTTGATTCCATCCTCAATGTGTTTAAGAAAGAGAAGCCTTTATTTTTTGAAAGCCAGCCAGTGGTCTCTCAAAGCTAAGGGTAATTTTCTGCTTAGGTGAATAATGAAGAATGGGAGACAGCCAAGTGAGTGCTCAGGACCTGGTGCTCAGGTGTCACAAAGCTGTTCCATCAGGGCACAGAGTTCATGTTTATTATATAGTTCAGTGAGTACATGCTTTTCTGGCACACAGTCACTGCCACACAGTGAGGTGGTACCTCAGAGTTGTTTTGATTTGCATCTCTCTGATTATAAGAGATCACACATTAATTTCTAACAGATTGTTTAATATTCTATGATCATCTTGCATACCATGTTGCTACAACAAAGGAATAGTGATAGAGATGAATGATACAGGCAGGGTCAGTTCCCCCTGGCCTGTGGGAGGACCAGCTAAGAGAATCAGCTTTCATAATCAATCGGAATTACTTAGGAGATGGGTAGCAAAACATTTTGCAGCTAGGTACGGGGTTAAAGGGAAAATTCAATATAACCCAGAATCAGGTATCTTTCTGATTTCTAAGTTGCATTTTTCTTTAGGTTTCACTCAGGCATTTAGTGATGTTGCTCTGGTTATCATACACAAACAGAATCAGTGAAGTGTGTTGTAGCAGCTTGTGCCTAAAAGAGTGATTGATGTGCCTATGTGTTTGACTTGCAATGGGTGTGTAGAATCTGAATGTGATTCTGCTAAGGGAGGGGGGTAGTGGGTGCATGGGATTCTTTAGGTTTTAATTCTGTGAATATGATCTTTGGGGTATTATTCTAGGGGGATAAAATTGGGCATATGTACAAATCCTGTAAGTATTTGCAATCATTACTTCTTCTGTAATGGGGAGAGAACAACAATCCTAGCCAGTAGTAAGGGAAGTTAGTGGGAGAAGTCACATAGAGGGGGTTGAGTGGATTCTTCGTCTTTCCTGGGGACCACTTTGCAGTCCTCAGTTTCCAACTGTGACCATGTCAGACAGTGTGGGCTTGATGGCTCCTGGCATTTATCATTTTACTTCTCTTTTCCCAATTCTTTTAGTTTTTTCCTATTTTTCACCCCTGGTTTTATTTATTTTTTTGATAGCTTACTACCATACCCTCTATGGATACTTCTTCTAATTACTATAATTATAACAATTTTTAAGAGTTACTTTCCACATAGGAATGTCATTTGACCTTATTGGAGCCTTTAAATTTTTTCTCTTTCTTATTTACCTTTTCATGCTTCTCTTGAATTTTGTATTTGGGCCTCAGATATTCTATTTAAGTCTGGTCTTTTCTTAAGGACAGCTTGAAAATCTTCTATTTTATTAAATGACCATATTTTCTTCTGAAAGAATATAGTCAGTGTTGCTGAATAGTTGATTCTTGGTTGTAAACCCAGTTCTCTTGACTTCTGGAATATCATATTCCAAGCCTTCTGGTCCTTCAGTCTAGAGGGTACCAGATCCCTTGTGATCCTGACTGAGGCTCCATGATATCTGAATTGTTTCTTTCTGGCTGCTTGTAGTATGTTTTCTCCTTTCCCTGGGTGCTCTTGAAGTTGGCTATTATAGCCAACATTCTTGGAAGTTGTCATTGGAGGATTTAATGCAGGAGGTGATCTGTGTATTCTTTCAATCTCTATTTTGCCCTCTTGTTCAAGAATATCAGGGCAGCAAAGAGTTTTAAAAGACAGTCTGCCCTTTGATCCAGCAATACCACTGCTGGATTTGTACCCCAAAGAGACAATAGGGAAAAATACTTGTATGAAAATATTTATAGCTGTGCTCTTTGTAGTGACAAAAAATTGGAAAATTGGGGGGTGTCCATTGATTGGAGAATGGCTGAACAAATCATGGTATCTGATGATGATGGAATACTATTGTACTGAAAGAAATGATGAACTGTAGGAATTCCATGTGAACTGGAAAGACCTCGAGGAATTGCTGTAGAGAGAAAGGAGCAGAACCAGGAAAACATTATACATAGAGACTGACACATTATGGCACAATCGAATGTAATGGACTTCTTTACTGGCAGCAACGCAATGATCCAGGACAATGCAGAGGAACACTTGAGAAAAAACACTATCCACATCCAGAGAAAGAACTGTGGGAGTGGAAATGCAGAAGAAAAACATGATTGATCAATTGAAAGAACATAAATCATGAACATAAATCATGTAACCATGGAAAAATATTCTAAATTAACTAATTTAAAAAATAAAAAACATTAGAACAGTTTTCTTAGATAATTTCCTGTAGTATGATATCTAGGCTTTTTTTTTGGGGGGGGGTCATGACTTTTGGGTAGACCAGTAATTCTTAAATTGTCGCTCCTCTCTTTTCCAGGTCAGTTGTTTTTTCAATGAGGTATTTCATATTTTCTTTTATTTTTCCATTCTTTTGATGTTGTTTTATTGTTTCATGAAGTCATTAGCTTCTAATTGCCCAATTCTAATTTTTAAAGTCTGAATTTCTTCCATGACCTTTAGATTCTCTTTTTCCTTTTGGTCCATTCTTCTCAAGTCATTCTTTTCCTCCTGTGACTTTTTTGCCTCATATTTCAGTTGGTCAATTCTGGCTTTTACGAAACTGTTTTCTTGTTTTAATTCATATACCTGTTTCCAGATGACATATTTTGCTTTTTAAGCTGTTGTTTTCCTTTTCCCATTTTTTCTTTAGCTTATCTTATTTGATTTTTGAATTCCTTTTTTGAGCTCTTTCAGAGCCCGAGTCCAATTCCCTGGATTTTTTTAGGCTTTGCTTGAAGTTCTTTAGATCCCATCATCCTTTGATGGTTTGGTTCTTTGTTCTTTAGTCCCATAGAAGTTGTCAATCATTACCTCCTTTTTTTCTGTTGTTTATTCATTTCTGCCCCTTCTCCCCCTGTGGACTGTAAACTAGCCCCTCTGCTGGATTACTGGACCAGGGTGTTTGAGCTGCACTGCCCTAGAGGGGAATCTTTAATTTTCTCTCTCTCCTGTTTTATTGGATTAGACTGGTTGAGCTGACCTGCTAAGCTAATCATCCTAAGGCCAAATCTTCACTATACCCAGCCACAGCAAAGGCTGAGGGTTGCCAAACCAAATGTCTGTCCCCCTCCCCCAACCAAGTTCCTCACTGCCAGCCACTGTCAGAGCCTTGGACCTCATGTGGTGGATCTGAGGTGCTCTATCATGGTTGCAGCCCCTACCCCAGAATTCCACAGTGAGCCTATGTCTGAACATAGGTCCCAGCGCAGTAAGTGGGGAGGAGAGTTTGGCTATCTCAGTCTTATTTCCAGTCTTTCCCTTATACCATGGAAATCGACTCTGCCTACCTTTCAAGTTGTGTTCAGCAAGAGAGTCCTGTGATTCTGTCTTGTTGGGTTTAGAATTCTGTCTTCTTTGAAATGCTTTTTAAAGATTGGTATGGAAAGATAGTCACGTTTTGACTTCTGCTGCTCCTAAGTTGCCATCTTGACTCTGTCCCCACCTCCCACCCCCATTGATTTTTTTTTTGTGCAGAAACTTTTTAATTTAATGTCATCAAAGTTATCTCATATCTCTCTATCTTGTTTTGACCTAAGTTATTCCCTTATCTATATGTCTGACATGCAAATTATTTTGTGCTTCCCTAATAATATTTCTTTTTTAATTAATTAACTAAATTTATTTTATTTTTATTTTATTTTATTTTACTTTAAAAAAATTTTTCCCGTGGTTACATGATTCATATTGTCTCCCTCCCCTCTTCTCTCCCCACTCCTGGAATTGATGAGCAGTTCTACTGTCACCCTTTATTTCTAAATTATGTATTCATTTTTACTTTACCCTATTATAAGGGGTTGGTTGGTGCCTAATTTCTGCTATTTTCATGCTATCCTATGCTAAGTCATAGTATTTTCTATGCCAATTTCATGCTATTTTCTGGTTTTCCCAGCTTTTTTTTTTTATCAAATAGTGTGTTCTTCCAAAAGCTTGGATCTTTGAGTTTGTCAAACCCTCAATTACTATGGTCATTTACTACTGTGTGTTGAGTGCCGAATCTATTCCAGTTGTTCTCCATTTTATTTCTAAGCCAAGACTAGATTATTTTGATGGTTGTAACTAAGTCACGTTCCTTTCAAAATTTTTTCATTAATTACCTTGACATTCTAGGTCTTTTACTCTTCCAGATTAATTTTGTTGTTACTTTTACTAGCTGTATGAAATAATTTTGGAGTAGTTTGATTTGTGTAGCATTGAATAAGTAAATTAATTTAGGAATGATCATCATTTTTATCATATTGATTCAGTCTACATGAGTGATCAGTGTTTTACCAGTTGTGTAGGTCTGCCCTTATCTGTGTAAAAAGTGTTTTGTAATTGTAAAAATTAAAATTAATATACAATAACTCCAAATATTATATTTTATAAGATTTATTAATAATCACTAGAAGTAAAGGAATAAAAGGGTAATTGTCTGACAAAATAAAATCACATGCCCAAGCTAATCTACCTGATCAAAAAGGGCCTACTCCACCAATGCCAGGACAGGAAGGAAAGAGGAAGAAAGGCAGAAAAGGGGAGAATTTCCATCCTGCCTACTTCAGTAATGGCAGGAGGAGAGTGGAGTGCCGGGCAATGTAGTTCAAAGATACAAGATTTCTAATTACATATTATGATCTTTTAGTTTCTACTTTTGTCTTGGCAGGTAGACTCCCAATATTTTATATTGTCTATAGTTATTTTAAATGGAATTTCTCTATTACTATTGGGCTTTATTGATAGTATTGAGAAATGGTAATGATTTATTTTGTATCCTGCAACTTTGCTAAAAATATTGTTTTGATTAGTTTTTTTTTGTTTGTTTCTGTATAGTATCAAATCACCTGCAAACAGTAATAGCTTTATTTTGTTAAAATTTGTTAAAAAATGCTTCAGGCCACTTAGTTAATCTGTCTGCTATTACCAGTCTTTAGAGATTAGTAATTTTACAACAGTCTTTTGATGGGCAAAGTCCAAAATCCCAAGAGAAATATTCAAAGGTGGTCTGTTCTCAGGTTGGTCAGCTTCTAACTGTCCAGCAGAAGAATGAAGACTGCTTTCTTTTACACAGCCAAAGATATCCCCAGGCTTATAATTTGAATGATGGTTTCTCAAGCTGCTCCTTCATCCAGGTCCAGAGAGAGTGTGTCAATTGCTTAACTGTTTTTCTGGGCTTCTATTCCACTAGCCCCAGGGAAAATTCTAATCGTGTGCCCTGTCAATCACTCTTATGTCCTAAGTCTGATTTCCTATTATAACAACTAACCCTAACATCCTTGCTTCATCCCTGATCTTATTGGAAAGGTTTCTAGGCCTATTTCTATTACAGATGTTTGCTAATGGTTTTAGATAGATGCTATTTATAATTTGGAGGAATGTTTCATTTATTCCAGTGTTATCTAGTGTCTTTAATAGGAGTGGGTGTTATGTTTTGTCAAATGCTTTTTTCGTATCTACTGAGATAATCATAAGGTTTCTGTTGGTTTTCTTATTGATATGGTCAATTAAGCTGCTAGTTTTCCTAATATTGAATCACCCCTGAATTTCTGATATAAAACCCACCTGGTCACAATGTATGATCCTTGTGATACATTGCTGTAATATTGCTAGGATCTTGTTTAAAATTTTTGCATCAATATTCATTAGGGAAATTGGTCTATAGTTTTCTATGTTTTTGTTCTTCTCTGGTTTAGTTATCAACACTATATTTGTATCCGTTAAACTTTTTATCTTAATCAATTGGGTCATCCAGCATCCTAGCTCTCCCTCCAAGCTTTTTGTCATCTATAAATGTGACAAGCAGAGCATTCATACTTTTGTCCATGTCATTGAATAAAAATGTTGGACAGTCTCAGGCTAAGGATGTTACTAGAGACCTCATTCTAGGTGGTCATCAACCCATAATGATAGCTCGTTGACTCTTTTATCACTTCCAAATCCATCTATCCTATGCAGTTGATTATAAGTCACTCACATCTTGTCATTTTACCCACAAACAAAGCATGATTGTCATCATAAACTGCACTGCTAAAATCTAAGTACTTTATTACGTCTACAGTATTCCCCGATCTACCAGTTCACTTACTATATAAAAAAAAAAAAGAGGACCATCTGGTCTGAAGCCCTGCTGGCTCTTGGTGATTCTCTTGTGTGGTTTACAGTTTTACCAGCCATAAAAGTTAAGTTCTCCAGTTTCCAGACACTATTCTCATTAGCACCTCAGCTGTTCTCCAAGGTCTTTCTAGAATCACTGACGGTATCACAGCTTATTCTTTTCATGTGAGGCTATAATTCATCTGGTCTGTTGGGGGTCTGCTTGCTGGTTTCCTCAGTTTTGGGGGGGACCACTGCCTGTTGGCAAGATTCCAAGCTTATCAGCCTTAGAAGAGAAAAGCAAACAAAAGGAGAGTCCCTCAATTCAGCCTTCTTTATTATGTGCTGGCCACCACAGCCCCATTCTCCTGTCTGTGCCTTGGGCCCCATCTTGACAAACCACACTTGTCTGAAGCTCCAGGACTGTTCTCCTTCCAGACTTTCTTTCTTTAGAGGTCTTCCTTCCCCTGAAGCCTTAAGCCTTCTCCTTTTTTTTCTGAACCTCCAGACATCTGGTTCCCCAAGTCTAAGGTCCTTGTCAGTTTATTCCTGACTTGCTTCTCTTTCTGTATTTGAATCCTAGAATGATGTGGTCACTTGCCCTGTCACTAGTTTCGTTCATGTCTCCTTTGGCCAACATTTCTTCTTTGTTGGTCCAGAATAACCTTCACTTCTCTTTGTTACTTCTGAAGCTGGTCATAGGTTTGATTTGTTAGCTGCTCTGCATTCAGCAGAGAACGGATGCCAGCTATAGTCCATAGAATCGAAATCTTCAATCAAAACAATCCTTTTTCCTTTCACCAACTTTGTCATCTGTTTTAGAAACACTCTTCTTCTGTCAAGGTGGTCTGTAACAGGCCCCTGATACAAGTTATAAAATGTATAATTACCGATTGATCTCCAGAATGGTCGAATCAGTTCATAGTTCTACCCATAGTGTATTAGTGTCCTCATTTTTCCATATCCCCTCCAACATTTGTCATTTTCCCCTTCTATCATTTTAACCAATCTGATAGGTTCATGATGATATTCTCAGAATTATTTTACTTTGCATTTCTCTAATAAAGAAAGATTCAGATTTCATCTGAAAGCTGCCTGTTCATATCCTTTGATGACTCATTTTTATAAATTTGACAAAACTCCCTAGATATTCAAGATATAAGACCTTCATCCTAGAAATTCTCCATAAAAATGTTTCTTTCTAATCTTGGCTACATTGGTTTTATTTGTACATGATTCATATTCTCTCCCTCCCTTCTGTCCCCTCTCCTGGAGCTGACAAGCAATTCCACTAGGTTGTACATGTATTATCACTTGGATACCTATTTCCATATTATTCATATTTTTATAATAATCTTTTAAAACCAAAACACCAAATCATATACCCATATAAACAAGTGATAAATCATGTATTTTCCTTCTGTGTTTCTACTCCCACAGTTCTTTCTCTGGATGTGGATAGTGTTCTTTCTCATAAGTCTCTCAGAATTATTCTGTATTATTGCATTGCTTTTAGTATAGCAAAGTCAGTTACATTTGATTGTTCTACAATGTTCTCCTGATTCTGCTCATTTCACTCCACATCAGTTCATGGAGGTCTTTCCAGCTTGTATGGAAATCAAGCAGTTCGTCATTCCTTATAGCACAATAGTATTCCATCACCATCATATACCACAATTTGTTTAGCCATTCCCCAATTAGAAGGCATCCCCTCATTTTCCAATTTTTTGTCACCACAGAAAAGCACAACTATGAATATTTTTGTACAACCTTTTTTTATCATCACTTTCGGTGTACAAACCCTTTTTAAATTTAATGTAGTCAAAATTATCCATCTCATATCCCATAATGCTCTCTATCTCTTTGTTTATTAATTCTTCTCCTATCCATAAGTCTGATAGGGATTATGTTCCATGTTTTCTAATTTACCTATGTTAACTCTGTTTATGTCTCTGTCATGTATCCATTTTGACCATATCTTGGTAAAAGTAGTTTCTGCCAAACTGCTTTCTAGTTTTCCCAACAATTTTTACCAAACAGTGAATTCTTATCTAGAAAGCTTAAATCTTTACATTTGTCAAACTTAAGGTTACTAGAGTCATTTAGTACTGTGTATTGTACTGCTGCTTTGTTCCACTGGTCTACCTTTCTTTTTCTTAGCCAGTTCCATATAGTTTTTGATTATCACTGCCTTACAATACAGTTTTAATATGTCATACTGCTAATCCTCTTTACATTTCTTCATTAACCTTTTGTTCCTCCAAATGAATTGTTTTTTTCCAGCTCAATAAAATAATTTTTTATAAATTATGCATAACATGTATAACATTTATGTATAAATATCAATACATATGTAAATAATATAATCAAAAAGTAATTTAACTGGGATGGCATTCTATAAGTAGATTATTTTAGGTAGAATTGTCATTTCTGTTATATTGGCTCTCATTGGTCAGCCATGGGCACTGAGTATTTCTACTCCAATTATTTAAATCTGACTTTATTTGTATAAAAAGTATTTTATAATCATGTTCATGTGGTTCCTGGGTTTGTCTTGGCAGTATAGTCCCAGGTATTTTATTTTATATTTTATTCTATCTATGGTTATTTTAAATGGGGCATCTCTTACTTCTCTCTTATGGCAATTTGTTGGTACTTATATAGGTTTATTTTTTTAGACTGGACCTTTGCTAAAATTTTTGTTTCAACTAGTTTTTTAGTAGACTCTCTAGGAGTTTCCAAGTATACCATCATATCATCTCCAAAGAGGTCATTTTATTACTGCATTGCCAACATATCAAAGTTCAGTTAGTCCAGAGATAGTGAGTCCAGCTCAGAAGAACCTTATGTCTGGTGATAGTTTCAGCTTCTGATTGGTCTCCTCTGCTTACCAAAGAACTTCCTCTCATGGCCAGGTCTCCCTGCTCTGCTGCTGACTTCCAGTTTGAGGATCTTTATGTCCCACATTCCTCTACCTGCAAAAGGACTATCAGTGACTGTTTTCTTGACCCTTAATAAAAAACAAATTTCATGGGGTAAACAGAATAGTATTGATGACAATGGATATCCTTGTTTCACTCTCTATCTTATTGGGAAGGCCTCTTGCTTCTCCCTAGCACAATGTTTGCCCCTGGTTTGGGTAGATGCTTCTTATCATTTTAGGGGGGAATCCATTTATTCCTATGCTTTCTAGTGTTTTTAATAGCCATGAATGTTGTATTTTGTTAAAAGGTTTTTCTGTGTCTATTGAGATAATCATATGATGTTTGTTCCCTTGCCAACATCCCCAATAATATCCTCATCAAACCATGTGATCAGTCATATGTGGAAACTACTTTCTGCAGCTGCCAGCCTAGTACTGCCCTTTGTTTGTTTCAGCCATCTCCAACTCTGTGACCCTATCTGGGGTTTCCTTGGCAGTAATACCAGAGGGGTTTGCCATTTCCTTCTCCAGCTCATGTTATAAGAAATGGAGGCCAACAGGGTAAAGTGACTTGCCCAGGATCATCCAGCTAGGAAGCATCTGAGGCCAGTTTAGGAAGGGGGTCTCCCCAGCACTGCCCTACCCAGCTGTTTGGTATTTATGAAGTTGCATTAGCAGCCTCTCCTTTAAGCCAGTGAGAGGGGATGGAGGGAGGGGATCTCAGCTCTTGGTCTTGGGGAGCAGTTTGAGGATGGTGATGGAGGGGAGGAATGAATGTCTGTAATTGAAGAACTGAGAGTAAGAGTCAAGAGTGATGGGGGGAGGAGAGCAGGGAGTAAGCCAGGTCCCCCCAAGGATGGAAGTATGAACAGTCCTCCTGCAGAGGCTGGAAGGGGAGGGGAACAGGCCAAGGATTCCTTAGGGAAAAGGGAGGCTGTAGGTGAACTCACTCTTACTGTTCCCCAGAGCCTGGGTGAGGTGGCCTAGGGCCAGGCTGCAGAGAACTGGGGTGTGGAGGGAGTTGCCTATAGTATCCCAGGGAGAGTGCCTGAGGTCAGGGTTGTCTGTGACTCATCAGAACAGGCTAGGAACCAGTCCTGGGCATTGGGCCTTGAGTAGGCAGGACACCCTGCCTAGGAGGATTGGGGGACTTTGGGGTGGCCATTTTTCCTCTCGGAACTTCAATTTTCTCATTTGTAAGCCCTGGGACCTCGCCCTGACAACATAGTGATTGTTGGGAAAGTGGTCCTATACCGTACACTGTTATTATCTCATGATTTGTGGGTGACCTCCTCTTCTGAGCCCTCTGGCATTAGTTGGAATCGACCCAGGATCGCCTCCAGTGCCTGGTACTCCCCAGGATGGTGAAGTGTTAACCCTGGATAAAGCTTTCCTGTTTAGATCCATGTCATATATGTATGTGTAGATGCACATACTGTAATAGATGATATTTGGAGGGTATATTTGATGGTATACTAGATAACTAATGGATCAGGTAGTTATCTTCCTTTTGCATACCCTCCTCTCTTTTATACCTCCCTTCCTCCCCTCTTCCAATCTCCCTCCCCTATTCTTCCCTTTAGTTTCCCCTTCCCCCTTCTTCAGCCTCCTTCTAAGTCACTCAGGGTGAGCTATGATGTTTCAGAGGAAATACTCTTTTCTCTTCTTTATCTCAAGTAAGGGTTTATTGGGGAAAACAGGAAAGATGGAGGATAAGGTAAGAGGAGTGGGATTTCCCTATTATCTACAATGAGTGTTAGGTTGGAGGATATTGAGAGAAATGGCAATTCAGTCACTAGCATGAAACAGAGCCAGGGAATATGGAGAGATATATGGACTGTTGTCCTTCTTCTTCTGCCTTCAAATCAGCCAGGGCCACCTCCAACTTGATTATCCCAAGTCCCAAAGATAAACCCAGCTTCCTCCTTCAGGGTCCCCACCATCAGCCCCAAAGACCAGAAAAACAGTCACTGTTGGATTGGCTCTAAACTGCTTTACCCTTTGGAATGGTAACATTCCAACTGGAATTTTTCTTTGATTGACAGCTGACCCATCTCTAGCTTCTGTCCTTTGCATGCATTTTCTTATAATTTCTCTCTTCTCCACAATACTTATTCATACCTGTTTGTGGCCATATATGTGTAGACCTGTTGTCCTTGGGGCTGCTGACACCCTCAGGAGTGTGTGAATAATGGGCAGTTTTCCATTGTCTGGGTTTCGGGCCCTTTTGGGCAGCACCATAAAGCACTCTGGTGGCCTTGGGCAAGTCACCTCCACCTCTATGGAGGACTAAAATCAGACCCTCATCTAGTCCACATCCCCACTGAGGCCCCCAGGAACAAGCACAGCTGATTGCTAACCATAGGTCACCTAAGCAGTGAGGAGCAGAACCAGGATTCAAATGCAGAGCCTCAGACTCCAATGCCCTATTCTTTTGGCTGTAGTAGGATGAGTCTTTAATGATGACAATACACTCATCCCACAAGATCTCATTTCAACAATCTTCAATCCCTCCTGGCTGTATGATTCTGGCCCCAGGACTGTGCCTTTCCTCACTGAGGAGTTAGTTCCCTCTACCCCATAAAAACAAGTCCAGTCCCTCTAGGGAATTCCATAATGGTGAATGTTGTTAACAATTCTTCACTCTGATTCTGTTTCCTGGTTGGTTCAGCCTAGCTGGGGAAGGTGAGGAGGGGATATATTGAAGTCTGGTACTTCAATGATGGAGTCACTCAAGTATCTTTGAAATAATAAAAGTAATAATAGTACTTTGCATATGCTACCTCACTTTACCCTGACAACAACCCCCAGAGATAGGTGCTATAATTATCCCCATTGTATAGATGAGGAAACTGAAGCAGGCAGCAGTCCAGTGACTTGTCCAGGGTCAGACAGCTAGTGAGAGAGTTTGAACTCAGGTCTTCCCAACTCCAGGCCCCACATTCTAACCCCAGACCTACTCCACAGCTCTAATTGTTAGGGCAGACCTTGATAAGGAGAAGGGAAGGGCTGGCATTCTGAAGGTGTTTCCTGGTGATCTGTTCTGAAACTGATTTCTTTTTTCAACAGTTTACGGAAGATTGCAGAAAATCAACCTATCCCCCTTCTGGACCCACGTGAGTAGAACAGTGCCCTTTTCAGTCTGGACAGGGTTTCCCCTTTCAAGGTATAAGGGCTAGGGAATGAGACTTGGAATTAGGAGGACTGGGATGGTGGCAAATCTATGGCACACTTACCAGAGTTCATTACTAGAAAGCTAGAGGGATATGTCAGGCTGCTCCCCTCCCCCTTGCTCACATGCACCTGAGGACATTTCTCATATCACCCACCCCTCTAAAAGGTTCTCCGTCACTGTCCTTGGCACTTCCTAGCTGCAAACCAACTGTTCTTTACCTCAGTGCCCTCAGCTATAAAATAGGGGAAACTGGACTCAGGGGTTCATTTCAGGCTCTAAACTCTAATCCTGTGAATGGGACAATCAGGCATGCCCCAAGACCTTAGAGAAAGGAAAAGATGATATCAAGGAATGTCTTCCTTCCTTTTCCCTGTCCACATTGGAGAGTCAGAGCCATTCTGCCCATTCCAGAACATGAGCACAAACATGGCACCCATTGATGACTACAAGATTGGACAAAACCCACTTCTCATTTCTAGACCTGTGTAAAGCCTGGTGAATGAGAGCAGTGGGGAGAACCCTGACTAGGGAAATCTTGCAGGTAGAAGGGAGCCTTAGGTAGTCATTGTATTCAGCACCAGGGTTGTGGGGGCAGGGGTGCTGGTCCAAGAGCTTTATTCCTTACCTGGCCTCTGGCTTGCAGACTGTGAATAGCTGGATATTACTCCTTTCCTTCCTCTTGGTACCCCACTTGGCACACTCTTAACTTGCAGGAAACCCTGGCTATAGCTTGAATAGGAGTGAGTCAGGATCAACCTGTGTGCACTGAAAAGAAATTGGAACCATATTCTGGGCTGACAGTCATGCAGGGGGAGTCAGTACCCAGGTGCAGGCTCAAAGTGCTACCGATGCAGGATGGCAGCAGGAAGCAGCCCGGGCTGGGTCCAGCCACTCAGTTTCCCCAGGCTGTGGGGACTGGTGTCTGCTATGGCCGTTGCCTGGGACCTGGCTCCCTGAACTGCAGTTTTGATGCCTTCTAAGAGTGCTTCTTCCTGCACATCATCCAGGGCCTGGAGTGTGATTGGGCCCAACATTTGGCCATGAAACATCTGGTAAGACAGCTGGTAATGAAAGGGCTGAAGCCTCTCTTGGGAGATCCTGTACTGGCCAGACCCAGTGAATGTCCTTCCAAAGTTGGACTGGCACAGGAAGATCTTAGATCTTCTGAACCATGCTGGTTCAGTACCTGGTCCATCCCAGGATGATGGCCAGTCCCCAAGTGCATCCCTTTTCTCCCATCATCTACTTCCTTCTCCCCCCCCCCCCCCCCCCACAGATCAGATAGAGCACTACTTCAATAAGGTGGACAAGATACCTCCAGGGCTCTTAGCGATACTCCATCACCTCCTGGGTGGTCTATGGTGCCATCTTCATCTTCCTCAATAGTGCTGGCAGGGAGCAAATCCATCAGCCTGGCATGTCCATAGGTACCAAGTGGAGCTCCAGTTTCAGGGTCTCAGGCCCATTGTAGACAGCCATCACCTTTCTGGCCATGGGGACTTGTGGAAGATCAGCTCTTGGCCTCGCTGGTATCTTGCTGGCAGAATGACCTTTGCCCCAAATCTTCCCCAGTATAAACAGGATAGATTTGGTAGCCCAAGGAACCTAGGGCAAACAAGCCATTCTAGTTCCTGCCACTTTGGATTCTTTCCAGACTGATGGTAGCACAGGGTAGGGAAAGATTTGGATGTTGCTCTGCTGGTTTGAAGACATCTTGGCCCTGCCTGCCTGCCTTCCTGCCCCTCCCCAACACTCAACTACCTTCCCACCTCAACAGACACAAAGATGAAGATTCTAGTAAACTTTACTCTTTAACAGTCTGGTTTAAATGCTTTTAATTTTGTGATGAAGAAAAGGGGGAAGGGGAATATAAAATAAATCCATTTAAAGGACCAGGGGCAAAAAAAAGAAGATGGGATGCAGGCACTTAGCCCAGTGCCTGGACCACAGTAGGCACTTAACAAATGAATATTCATTGATTGGAGGGGGCAGAGCAAAGGAGAAGAGATCTCTCCCAGGCACATTGGCCAGTCATCATGAGAATGAGCATGAGGATGCTGGCCTTGGCTATAGAGATTTGGAGATTAGAGGGTCCCCCCTAGCAGGGCTTGGTCCAATAGGATTTGATGTGAGAGGGGAGGGCAGGGCCAGGGAAGAGGCCAAGATGGGTCTGGCATACACACATGGGAGACTGTGGGAGGCTGACTTTTCCACAAAACTGATGTACACTAAGGATAGGATGGAGGAGCAAGGCTAGGAGTGGGGGAATGAAAACATCTGGACTGAGAATATCATCACCTATTCTCTTCTCTCCAAGTAGTTGAAGCTCTGGGTATGAATGAGATTGCCAAAGGAGAGAGCGTAGAGAGATGACCATGGGTGACTGTCATCCCACTCTCCAAAGCAGGGTTTTACAGATGATCCCTGACATGTAACCAAATTACCTAGATCACTGGCCTCCTTTATAGAGTTAGTCTGCTTCCTTATTTATTTTTTTCCACATGCATGTAAAAACAGTTTTTAACATTTGTTTTTTAACATTCTGAGTTCCAAACTCCCTTCCCCCTCTCCTCCCTGAGACAGCAAACAGCCTAATGCAGATAGGTTTTACATGTACAGTCATGCAAAGCATATTTACACAAGTCATTAAACGATGCCTCAGAATTAGAGGCAGAAGGGAAGAGAGTAAAGGGCAGGGAGGAAGCCTCAGGATTTGGGTTTGGATACAATGTGGAGATGAGGAGGTTGAGCAATCCTAATTGGGTGTGAATGTTAAAGCACTCTGTGACAAGGAAATCACTTTAAAAGATTGATATATATTAATTTAAGGTCGCCAAGAAATTCAGCTATGTAATTCCTAAATGAAAACTCAAGTCAGCAACTCTCAACAGATGACAAGGAGTAAGAAAGTACCTGGAAGGTGTTAAGGAGAGGAGCCCAAGTCCTTTATCAGAGCCCAGGCTTTTTATCATTCCATCTTTCTCTCTGAGGTCTTGGACCTCACCTAGTCCCTTGGACAACGTCAGCTGTCTCTGAGAATGCCACCCCTGAATGGGCTACACTCCCCTCCTCACCCATGTTGGCCCTTTGGTGAACCAGCTCAGGTCTACACTGTCCTCTTGAGTCCATTACCTCCTCATCTTATCACTGAGCCTGAGCTTTGGACCTCTCCCACCATCTGCTGCCTTTGTGCTGCTTGTGTGCTATTGAATGAAGCTAGAGAAAACCTTGAGATTGGGATAGCTGGGTCCATAAGCACCTGCAGCAAAGCAGTCTTTCTAGGCCTCCCTCATTGATGCATCATCCCACTCTCCAAAGCAGGGGTTCTCAAGCTTCTCATCTCTCAGAGCTCCTGTGGAACTCCCTTCCCCCCAGCCTCCTCTCATCCTTCACCAAATAGTTGAGACCATTTACCAAAGAGCTCCATCTTCCCCCCTCCTGGCTCATTTTACCTCCATCAGATGCCTTCTGCCACTATTTCTCCTTCATGATGCTCTCAGATGAAGATATCTGGTACACATAATCCTATCCCCTCCAGCAAATTGTACCCACTGTCATTTCCACTCTCTTATATTCAATGTCCTTCTACCTATGGCTCCTTTCCTGCTGTCTCAAAACAACCTCCCTAGATCCAACCATCGCTCCTGGATATCCTCCTGGATTTCCCCTCTGGCTAGACCCCACTTCTCCTCTCATTCTCCTGAACCCTCTGCTCTGGTTTTTTACTTTGTCCTTCAGCAGAAACTGCTTTCTACAAACACATGGCCTCTGAATTGCCAAATCTAATGACCTTTTTCAGTGTTCATTCTTCTTGACCTTTCTGCAGCCTTGGACAGTGCCAAATACCTTCTCTTCCAAAATACTTTCTCTTTTCAAGGTTTTCTTAATGCCTTCTCCTTGTCTGACCACTCCTTCTCAGTTTCCTTTGCTATTTCCTCTTCGGTGTTAAGTCTTTTGACCTTGGATGTTTTCCAAGGCTCTGCCTTCATGACCTTCTCTTTATTGTCTCACCTGATAATCTTATCCACTCCCATGAGTTCAATTTGAATCTCGGCAATGAAGTCCAGATCTTTGTATCTAGCCCTAAACACTCTCCTGGCCTACAGTTCCAAATCACCAATTACCTCTTGGGATATCTCATCCAAACCGGATGTCCCACAGAAACCTTAAACTCAACTGTACAAAAGCAAATTTATCTTCCCCCACACAGAACAGCTAATTCACAGTTAATTGTCTTACAGTGTTGCTGTTATTGTGTACAATATTCTCCTGGTTCTGTTCACTTCATTTTGCATCAGATCAAGTAAGTCTTCCCACGTTTTTCTGAAATCAATCCCTTTATTTTTTCTTATAGCACAATATGTGATATGGAAATCACTTTAAAAGACTGATATATATTAATTTAAGGTCGCCAAGGAATTCAGCTATGTAATTCCTAAATGAAAACTCAAGTCAGCTGCCAACCTTTTTTATGGTGTTTTAATTACAAACAGGAGGAAGAAAAGTATTGGGGGGGGGGGGAAGGAAGAGAAGGAAATGGGGCTTAAATACCCCCTCTGCTTAGGCTGAGCTAAAGGTCCAAAGCCCTGGATAGCTGAGGCAAAGAAAAGAGATCAGTCCCCATCACTCACATGACCAAAATGGAGTCTGTGGGCTCCTCCACTCCAAGCACCAGGCTCCAACAACCTCTCTCCTTCCACACAGGAAGTCCCCAGAACTCCTGAGCTGTCCTCTACCTCACTTCCTGTGTCTCACATGTGCTGATGGTGGCTCTAGCTTAACCTAGGACCGCCCAGAGGTCTGTCCTTTTTGCACATGTATGTTGAAGGCCATATTCTCAAATAATTAAATCTTGAGTTTTGCTGCAGCCCTTCCTAAATCTTGTTACCCTGAGTAGGGTGGAGATTGTAGTTTCCAAGACCTGATTCTGTTATTCCAAGTATCTCTATTGTTATTGATCAGGAAATAGCTAAATCCCATCTTCTAAAGAATGGTTTGAATAGGGTTGAGTAGTTTTGAAATTCACAAATAGTATTCCCATCACCATATATCACAACTTGTTTAATTATTACCCAATTGAAACCTTTAATTTCCAATGCTTTGCCCATAAAAAGAGCTGCATAAATCTCTCTCTCTCTCTCTCTCTCTCTCTCTCTCTCTCTCTCTCTCTCTCTCTCTCTCTCTCTCTCTCTCTCTTTCTCTCTCTCTCTCTCTCTCTCTCTCTCTCTCTCTCTCTCTCTTTCTCTCTCTCTCTCTCTCTCTCTCTCTCTCTCTCTCTCTCTCTCATCTCTTTGAGATACAGACTTAGTAGTGGTATTGACTTAGTAGTGGTATTGCTGGGTCAAACACAGTTTTATAGCCCTTTGGGCCTAGTTCTAAATTGCTCTCCAGAATGGTTGATCAATTCACAGCCCCACCAAAGTGCATTAGTGTCCCAGTTTTCCCATATCCCCTTCAACATTTGTCATTTTCCTTTTATCATATTAGCCAATCTGATAGGTATGAGGTTATCTCAGAATTGTTCTAGTTTGCATTTCTCTATCAGCAGTGATTTAGAACATTTTTTCATATGACAATAGATAACTTTGATTTCTCCTTCTGAAAACTGCCTAGTTATGTCCGTTGACCATTTGTCAGTTGGGGAATGACATATTCTAAAATTTTGACCCAATTCTTTATATATTTGAGAAGTGAGGTCAAAAGAACTTGTTATACCCAGTTTCCTGCTTTCCTCATAATTTTAGTTGCATTGGTTTTGCTTGTACAAAATCTTTTTAATTTGATGTAGTCAAAATTATCTGTTTTATATCCTGTAATGACAGCACAGTATCACAGACCTCTCAACCTTTCTCCTAAGTTGTCTTGAGCAGGAAAAACATCCCACCTTGATCTTTGCTGACTTTGCCACTCCAGAATTCAATTTGAGATATTATTTTAAAGTTGTTTGGAGGGGAATGTTGGGAGAGTTTTGCTGGGTTGCCATATCTAATCTGCCATCTTTGCTCTACCTCTTGGTGACTTCATCAAGTCTCCTTGGTCCAATTATTATCTTTGTACAACTGACTCTCAGATTTATATCCATCCCAACCTCTCTCCTGAGACCAAAACTGGGGAAACAAAGATTTGATCTTCAGAGCATATTTTTATTAAGCAATGTATAAGCTTCACCAAAGATATCCAAAACACAACATATCCCCAATGGACATTGTCATTCCCTCCTCTCAGACTACCACCCTTTCAAATGAAATGATTCCTGCTGTGACACATAGCTTGCTGCCTCTTATGTACCTTGGGGTCCAGCCTTGCTGTTCTCCATAGCCAACTCTCTATCTCCTAACTCCATGCCTTAGCTCCCTCTGTTCCTGGAGCCCATCCTTTCCTCCCCTCTGCCTCTTGGGATCCATTGCTTCTTTCAGTACTCTGCCCCAGAATCTTTTGGGAAATTACTATTGAATTGTAATGATTTTTAAGTGGTGCCTTTCTTGAACCCCTGGTTTTAAAGGTCAGATGGCTTCCTGACAGAAAATAATTTACCTCCAAGCTATGAAACTGGGTTGGGTCCTCCTTTTTTTTGTTTAGATCCTTGTTTTAACAGTATTAGGGACAGGGCCAAGCAACCATGGTGAACCCTGATTAAGAGTGTGCTTGGCAGCCATGTTGGAAAGTATGGTGGCCTGGCTATGTAGCCTGGTGGGAAAGAAGGGGTTTGTTGATGTCCTTAAGACATAGCTCTTCAGGGGCAGCTGGTTAGCTCAATGGATTGAGAGCCAGGCCTAGAGACGGGAGGTCCTAGGTTCAAATCTGGCCTCAGGCACTTCCTAGCTGTGTGACCCTGGGCAAGTCACTTAACCCCCATTGCCTAGCCCTTACCACTCTTCTGCCTTGGTGCCAAAACACAGTATTGACTCCAAGACAGAAAGTAAGGGTTTATTTAAAAAAAAAAAAGACAACTCTTCATGATGAAGTAATGAGGGAAGAGTTGGGGTCTCTGAGTCCACCTTCTCTGTGGTTGTTTATCAATCATAGATATCTTGAGATGTCCAGAGGAAGGATTGAGTGATGAGGTCACAGGACTACATATTGATGTGCCCAGGAGGTTCCTGCTCTTTCGCTCTTGTTTTCAACCATATGGGCACTTTTGCTGAGCTCTTTTTTTTTTTTTAAACCCTTACCTTCCGTCTTGGAGTCAATACTGTGAACTGGTTCCAAGGCAGAAGAGTGGTAAGGGCTAGGCAATGGGGGTCAAGTGACTTGCCCAGGGTCACACAGCTAGGAAGTGGCTGAGGCCAGATTTGAACCTAGGACCTCCCATCTCTAGGCCTGGCTCTCAATCCACTGAGCTACCCAGCTGCCCCCCTGAGCTCTTTTAAAAATGTTTTTATTTAATTAATTTTTTATTCTTGTATAACATGGGCCAGATCCTCAGCTGAGAACTTAGAAGCCTTGAGTTATTGAGCACCTTTTTGAAATTCTGCTGCCTCTGCAACAATGGAAGTCTATATATTTTAATATTTAATTTGATTTTTTTTTTACTAATTACATGTAATAAAAGGTTTCCATTTAAGTTTTCCAAAGTTTTATGATCCAAATTGTCTCTCTTCTTTCCTTCCTGCCTCCCAGACCTGGCAAGCAATTTGATCTGGGTTATATATGTATTAACATGCGAAACATTTCCATGTTGTTCAATTTTGTAAATATATGAATATGTAATATGAATAATCATATTAAACCAAAATTCCAAAACAAAAACCCAAATAAGGAAGTGAAAAATCCATATGCTTTCATCCGCATTCCAACAGTTCTTTCTCTGGGGGTGGATAGCATTCTTTGCCGTAAGTTCCTCAGAATTGTCCTGGATCATTGGATTGCTGAGAGTAGCAAAGTTTATCACAGTTGATCATTGTACAATGTTGCTGTTACTGTGTACAGTGTTCTCTTGGTTCTGCTTATTTCGCTCTGCATCAGTTAATATAGGTCTTTCCAGCTCTTTCTGAAATCATCCTGTTCATTTCCTACAGCTATAAGGATGGGGGCAGGGATATTTGGAATGTTGTGATGAGGACTAAAAGAAGTTGAGTGGCAGTTGAGGAGCAAAGACTTCTGGGAGGACAAACGGTTCTGAGGGGATTCTGAGGAACCTCTGGGTCTTCTGACTTGGGACCTGAAACTGTGAAGTTCAGTTTTGGGGGGTTGAAGGATCACTTAAGAGACCCTGCTTCTTTCACCAAGCTCATTGCTGATCTCCCACCAAATATACAACTATTATTTCCCTCAGCCTGAAGAAAGACATCTCAGACCCCTAAGGGGATGCTGTTTGGACTCTCAAAGGAGGGAACAGCTCCCTTGACTCTCCCTGCCTCCCTGAACTATTTTCTACATATTTCTCTTAGGACAAACTAGTGATTAAGTGATTAAGATATAGAAAGGGGATATTAGCTGGGAAGGGGCGGAGACTGTTGGGCACTGTCATAGGCCCATCAGATTATGGACCGCTTAGGATCTTGGCAGGGCCACCTATTCCCTCTCCCCTTATCTAGTTCACTTAAACCTCAATAATAAACCCCTCTGTAGCAGTCAGATATTTGTGTTGGCCTTTCAATATATAAGGGTAAATTTAGGGTTGAGTCTGAATATAAATTTAATTGATCACCAGGGATGTAATTCAAATCCCAAATAAAATACTCAAGCCAGTTTGGAAATTTTATGGTGGTTTAATTAATATAGAGGGAAGGAATTAAGAAGAAGAGAGAGGAAAAAGGGCATAGGATTTCTCCAGCCTAGCCTGAGCCAAGGGGAGTTCAGAGACCTTCCAGCCACGAGGCCTCCTCCAAGATGAGGGGCCTCCTAGGAGGATGGCATTTTTAGGAGGTAAAGGAAAAAAAAAGAATCAGCCTAAACTCTGAGGAAGCTCAGAGAAGATGCCTCACCTGAACTAGGCTACTAAGCTTCTCCCAGTATTGTATCAAGGATGCTCACTGCCAAACCCGGACAATAACTGCAGCCATGCCAAGATGCCCAGTACACTGCCACCAGCCACCTCTCTGCCACAAGAGCCAGAGCCACCTCTCCACAAAAAAAAAAAACCTGAGAGAGGAAGTGATGCTAAATATATAGACCATTTTTTACATCATTTACTGCATCTCACATGTACCAATGGTAGCTTAAGCTTGACTTAGGACAGCCCAGGGGGTCTGTCAATTGTTTCTGATTTGTCATTTGCTAGCACATGTCTGTCAGCCTTCTCAACACTTAATCCTTAAGTAGGGGTGTAGACATTCCTGTTTTGTTAGACTAAGCAGGGTGGGGTAAATCTAAAATTCACAAATAATATTAGGAAGAGTTACCTCAAAAACTAGGGACTGGTCTCACAAAGGGCACCTGAGATCATTCCCTCTGTGGTAAGTCCTTGACCAAGGCCTGCCACTAAATCCTCATTGAGAAAGAGGCATAGAAACCATCCACAAGTGGCGCTGACTGGGGAGAGTAACATCAAATCCCCTCATCCATTTCCTTAAGGGGCATCAAGTGATAACTGACAGCCTGTTATCACTTGAGTGAGAGAGAAGGAGCTGCCATAACATAGGCTTTCCCTCACATCCTGTTCCTGCTCCCCACAAACCACCCAATACCTCACTGGTATACCACCTTATCCAATGAACTAAACCCTTTTATCATAACAACATTTTTACACAGCTTAATAGTTCTCCATCACCATCATATATCACAGTTCGTTCAGTCATTCCTCAAGCTGAGCTCTCTTTTGGGTCCTGCTCTTTTGCCCTGCTCATTCTCTTCAGCACTATTCAGATTGTGGACAGTTTAGATTATCTTGAGCAATCTAGTAATAAATTAAATTAAATTAAGAAATATTGCCTCTCAAGAATTTCAGTCATTATTGGGAGACCTTGCCAGATTCTCCCCACTTAATTGAATAGAAAGGAGACTATGCTAGTTCCCGAACTGAGTCCCAAGATGTTCTGTGTGGTTCATTCAGTCCTCATTTTTAACCATTTACTGTTCTAATCCCCTCAGTTCCTTCACTGGTTTATTTCTGTGCATATGGTTTTCCCCCTAATTAGTTATAAGTATCTGAGGGGAGTTATTTATTTATTTGTTTTATTTTTTTAAACCCTTACCTTCCATCTTGGAGTCAATATTGTGTATTGGCTCCAAGGCAGAAAAGTGGTAAGGGCTAGGCAATGGGGGTCAAGTGACTTGCCCAGGGTCACACAGCTAGGAAGTATCTGAGGCCAGATTTGAACCTAGGACCTCCCATCTCTAGGCCTGGTTCTCAATCCACTGAGCTACCCAGCTGCCCCCGGGAGTTATTTGTTTCTAACCATATCTGATTTTTTTTCCCCCAGCACACAATGCTGAGATTATCTGACAAAAAAAAATAATGTTTCACCTGTTTTCATTCCAGGTACAGGGGCCCAGTACCTTGGTATACCATCAATCTTGACTTGCCCCCATACAAGCGATGGCATGAAGTTATCACAGACTTGACACCAGAGGTATGTTAGAACCTTCTAGACTTATTCTTAACAATTGTATATGATTTCTAAAACAAAATGTGCCATTCCGTTATTTTGTTCATTACTTGAAGAACTTTGGGAGAGTTTCCCATGGCTTACTAGCCCATTCCTCATCTGGTATTCTAAGTCAGACTAAGTAGCACTTGACTCAACATTAGTCTTTCTGAGAAGTAATCTCATTGACTTTGCAGTGCCTTCATCATCTAATGTTCAGTAACTTTGCCAGATGGATACAAAGAGATTTCAGAATAGGTTGTTCAGAGGAAAGGAGATAAATGAGACTAATAAATAGATTACTAGTAAATTAGTTGAACTGATAATTTCCTGGATGATCTTATTGGCTTAGTGGATGCTCCAAGGAAGTCTTCCCAAGATCCTTACATCTGGTCTTCCCTGGGTTGACTCTTGCCTATATGAATAGCTCGCACTCAATCTTGTTATGTTTTATATCAAGAGAGAAGAGATGAAATTAATCCTCAGTATGGAATTTTAAAGATCCCAGTTAGGTTACAGGGAGTTTGTCTGCGGTAGGAAATCATCTTCTTTGGATGGGACTTGTAATCTAACTTTACATGATTCAATGAGATGCCCATGGAGAGCCTTCTGGATTTGAATCCTAGCTATTCCACTTACTCCTGGGGTGACCTCGAACCCATCAATCGCTTCTCCTGGGCCTTAGTTTTCTCATCTGTACAATGAGAATGTTGGACCATGTGGCTTGTAAGATTATTCCCAGCTCTGAATCTGTGATGCTCCAATTGGTTTGAATCATGTAGCTGAATGTCTCTGATGCCAGCATGTCATTATTTTTGCCTCTTTCTTACTGATGGCTGCATTTTTTTTTGTTTTTATGATTCTAGGTCCGTCATATTGTGAAGGATTTGTTGGACATGGTGAATGCTTTCTTCCCTAGTGGAAAAGTTACGAAGATGGTAGATGAGCGCTTGGTAAGAATCATTATCATCCACAATAATCTTGATGTATGTATCCATGCAGATGGATTGGTGTGATATTTATTATTATCTTAAGGCAAAGATTGGCCCACCTCTCCTTGGGTGGGAACAAGATGGGAGAAGGAAGGAGAGGCTGGACCCATTCCATCCATCTTAGCCAAACTCCAGGGAGAAGTGGTAACCTGGAGATTGGTGAAAGTATTAGGATGGATGTTTTTCTAACTTACTTTGTCATGCAGCCCCATTCATTATCTCTTGGCCCCCAGGACATTCCACAAAGGTGGACACCATCTCTCTCTCCACTCCAATCCCTGCCTTTAAAGGAGTTAGACTTAACTGCTGTGGTATACTCCCCATTCCTCAGCCCCCTCTGTCTTCCCCCTTAAACCCCTCTTCTGCATCCACTCATCTTGGAATCACTAATGAGTCTTTCTCTCCATGATAGAAAACTCTGAAATGTCTTGACACAGGCCTTCCCTGCCATCATGGCAAGCCTATTCTTTCTCCTCGCTGTCCCCCTAGATTCTCCATCCCCCAGGCCATATGACTCTTGCTTTTACCCCTTTTCCTCTGTATCCAGGCTCAGTCTTAGGGTTCACCAATTCAACTTGACCCATTCCTATGTTCTCAAATCCTTTGCCTTCTCCCCACTGTCCTCCTGTGCACATTCAACCCCTGCCCCCTTCCACTATTACATCTTTGTTTTCCTGGTCCTGCTATTCCCCCAACCCCCTCCCCAAGTGGCCACCCCTGATACTTCCTCACCTCATTTATTCATTAGTGGGTGGTAACATGCCGTGACTAGTTTAGCCAGTGACAGACACCTGCTTTTTCTTCAGCCTTCCATATGCCCTTGCTGAGGAAAGAGTGCCCGCATCTTGGGTAATATAGCTTGGATGAGAAACTTGTGTGGAGAAGGTAACACCCACCATGACCTGATGTAGTTTCTCCTTTGTGAATTCCAGCCTGCCATGCTTGGCGTCCTTCCCTACCCATTTGAAGAAGAAATTAAAGGGATTGCAGATGTGTCCGGAATTCCCCTAGGTAACCTCTGGAGTGGGCTGGAGGGGTGCCAGTAGGGCCAAAGACAGGTTCTTTTAATATTTCAGAAGCAAACTTGTGCTGGAGTGATTTTTTTTCCTAGGCATCAGTTGTATGATGCTTTGTAAATTAAATAAAAGAATATACAGCAAGAATTGTTGAGAAACATCAAGAATCAGAACTGGAGCCAGATGGGATCTCTGCAACTATTGAGACCAACCCTGCTCAGGTGAAGAACCCTCTTATCTACCACATCCCCAACAAGTAGTAGCAGGCAGGCCTATATACATACCTCCAAGGACAAAAAGCTCACCACCCTTCAATGCCACTTGGGGATAGTTCTCAAGGGTAGGCAACTTTCCCTGGCTTCAATCCTCTGCATCTTCCTTGCATTGCCCCTGAGGATACAACAGAACAATTGTGGTCCCTTTTCAATGTAACAACCCTTCAGATACCTGAGAAGAACTTCCACAACTTCCTTTGTTCTTCATTTCTTCAGGCTCTATACATAACCTTAACATAACATAACCATAACCTATACATAACATAACAGCACCTTCAGTCCATCCTTGCAGGTGGCATGGCCACAGGGCCCTTCACTGTCCTAATGTGGGCCCCCTCACCCCCCATGCTCTCCATGTCTTCCATGGCCTTCTTAAACCAGAACACAGAGCTCCAGGACCAAGGCCAGGGAGACTCCATACCTCCTTAGGCCTGGGTGCTCTTCCTCCATGGCAGCCCAAGGCCCCCCTGGACTGGGAGAATTTCCATCTAAGCCTATCTGGGAGAGTCCGCTCACTAGTTCTTTTGGGTTCTTAGAGTCTGTATCAGTGACCACCAGGGATCCCCTGTGGGGGTTCCAAAGGGTAAGAATGCAGACAAACTCAATAGGGCTGATGGCAAGCAAGTGGCAAGTTTATTGGTCACAGCTAGCATTATATAGGGCAATGCTACATAAGCTAAAGAATTAGATAAAGATTTTTACAAGGACAATGGTTAGTAATGATTTACAATCCTAGTTCAATGACTTAGTTTATCTCACCAAAGCTTAAGGACAGAGGAGAATAAATCACAGGCTTCAGTGGGTTTGTCAAGAACAGCCAGTTATTACCAAGTACAGCAGAGGGGGGTGGGTTGGTTGGAAAGGAGGGATTTTGAGGGCTACATGGCTTTGATTTTGCTGGGGTTCACTCTCACTACTGGGGGGCTACAAGTCTGACTACTAGCATGCTAGCTAACCTCTCCTTGTCATCTCTACCAGTGTCCAAGCCATGAATCCAAATGTGGAAATAGCCCAGATCCCTGGAACCCTTCCCCGAAGACATTGAACCATTAGTGATAGGACTTTACCTCTTCATCCATTCCATGAGAGACTATCAAAAGCATAACTAAAGTCTAGATCAAGCTCAGAAGAGGGAGACAGAGAAGAGGGAGACAGACAGAGAGGGCTTCAGACATTGGAGATGAGGGTTGGGCCAGGAGCAAGGAAGGACTGGACACCAGGGCAAGAGGAGGTCTCAGACTCATACTAGGGCATTGTCAGACCCACATTAGGACACAGAAAGAACTAGAAATTTTGTCATCCACTACCCAGGCTCACATACCAGGACTGAGAAAGGGGCTTATGTAGGGGAGCAACATTCCCTATAAGGGGATCCTTTGCCAGTGGACATAGAAAGAAGTTGAGAAGCTACCACCAACAGTGGTAGCATCTGTATGGCTCAGACCCAGGCACAGAACAGGGTCCCACTTCAAGCATCTATCCGAGTTCACAGAAGCATAACCAGGGTGGGAATCCCAGATTAGAGGGGAGCCCACAATTCTGTTCTTCTGAACTGGCAGAGCTTTCCAGATGATTGATGAGTCAAGCAAAGTCAAACAGCATCTACTCTTGTTCAGATCCAAACCCAGGACAGGGACTTGCAGAGCTCACACCAAGGGGGCAGTGCCATGGGCAAAGTCCACCCTTGCTTGCAACTCCAGGGTTTCCTGACAGGTGGCGAATGACCAGTCAAAAATAACAAACATAACAAAAATAACAAACAGAAGACAGCTTAATCATGGGACTGCTTTGCATCTGATAGCTGCTCCACCATTCCCAGGCCAGGTGTTTATTTTTATACCTATTTTCTTGGCACACAGATACATTACCCAACACACACGTTCAAAGAGAGTTAATTGGAAAAGTGATACATTAACTTTTAACAAAACACTTGATTAACATTCTATATTCTTATATTGTGATTCCAGACAGCATACAAGATAAATGATTTTGTCACAGGTGGCTTAATTTTCTCATTACCCTGTGAGGAGTTTTGAGCTTACAAACAACCAAGGAAATTTACTTATTACTTTTAATAAAATGGAATAATTAATCAGAAGTTCTTAAGAGAAAATTCAACAGTCATACCATTGAGATTGAGGGGTACTGAGAACAGAATTCAGATTTAATATTAGACTGGTCATTTCTCAGGGTTCTTACTAGGGAATTTATGAGTTACTGATTTGTATAATCAAGTCACTGAGGCATATTGAAGCTTGATGTACTTGTACTTATCGTATGGGCCTCTATGATTGATTTTGTGTGCTGGCTTCATGAGAATAGGTTTCTGTAAGTGAGAAAGTTTTGGGCTTGGCCTGTAGCTGCAATTTTGCTGGGGATTATGTACCTAAGTAGAAGTTAACCCATGATAGTCTTTTGGGATTGGGTTTGAGGGTCTGATCTTTTGGTGATGTTTTGGGGAATTAGGGTACAGGCATTTTGCTCTTGAATTATTCCTTCTGAGACTAGGGGGAATAGTAATCATGTCGATTTCATAGGTAAGGGGTATTGATGAGAGAGGTCATGTAAGGGGGACTGAGTGGGTAATCACATCTTGCCAAGGGCCTCTGTGGCCTCCTTAGCTACCACACGTGACTCTGTCAAGGCATCATGGCCTGATGGCTCCTAGCAGGGCAACAGTTGGATTTTGCCCTGGATTAGACCCTTTGGGATCACCAAAAGCTTGCAGGTTCCCAGGCTGTCCTGAGATCCTGGAATGACACAACCCTCAGCACCCCAAGAAAGCAGCAACAGGACCAGCCCAGACCTTCCCTCCAGAAATACCACAAAACTCAAGCCTCACATCAAGTTCCTGGAAGAATGAGCAAGCATCCCAAGAATCTCACCTTAATGAGGTGTATTATAGTAGGGAACAATTCTAGAATATCTACAAGCAGAGGAAAAGATAGCAGGGATTCTTAGCTAGAATTCCTGGAGGAGATGAAGCAAGAATTTTTAAAGTTTTTATAAATGGAATGAGGGTTTGAGAAGAAATGAGGACTCTGGAAGAAATTATTGGAAAAGAGAATTAAAAACTTTGCACAAGAGGTACAAAACTGCCCCATTGACAAAAAAATCTTGAAAATTAGAGTGAATCAAATAGAAGCCAATGACTCTAGGAGGCAACCAAAAATATGAAAACAGTCAAGAGGTTGGAAAAATAGGAGAAAATAGAAGGCATCTCAGAGCACAGAAAATTGACCTGGAAATCAGAGAGGAGAAACAATTTAAGAATTCATTGGACCATATGAACACTCCACCGAAAAAGGGTCTAGATATCACCTTTGAAGAAATTGTACAAGATTTCCAGGTAAGCATGGGGGCAGTCTAGACACGGGACGCTTCCTCTCCCCAGCACCCACCAAAATAGACTACCTCAAAAGACCATAAAAACCATTTTCAGAAGAATGGAGGAACTCTACAGTAGGGTGCAGCATTGAAGGTATGAGGGATTTGGGCATTTCCACACTGTAAGAGGGTAATATATATATATATATATATATATATATATATATATATATATATATATATATATATATATATTAACATATGGGGAAATGTTATTTGTAACTCAAAAATTGTATTCATCATTATAGTAATTAGAAAAATCACTCATAGGAAAAGATTGGGGCATTAAGGGCTATAAGATGATATGCAAAAAAAGAAAAAGGGTGGGGGGTCATCGATGATGGTACCAAGAGATACTTAAATAAAATAAATAGAATCATCTTTTTCACACAAAGATACACATGGGAAGGGGAGGGGAAGAATACTCTTATAAGCAGAAGAGGAAGAGAGTGCTAATAGGTAATACTTAAACCTTACTCTCAGTGAAATCAACTCTGAGAGGGAAGAGCATCTAGATCCATTGGGATCTTGAATTCAATCTTATCCTACAGGGTAAGGGGAAATTAAGGGGGTTGGGGGGGGGGAGGGAGTACAAAAAGGGAGGGAAAGAGAGTGGGGAGGGAACTTAACAGACTCTAAAAACAAAAAACAAGAAGGGAACAAAAAGGGAGGGACCAGAAAAAGAAGCATATCAAGGGAGGGGATTAGAGGGATTGATTAAAAGTAAACCACTGGTTTAAAAGGATATAGCAAAAGAAGAATGGACAGAACTAGGAGAGGATATCAAAATGCTAGGGAAATCACAAGTGACCATCATAACTTTGAACGTGAATGGGATTAACTCACCCATAAAACGTAGATGAATAGGAGAGTGGATTAGAATCCAAAATTCTACCATAAGTTGTCTACAAGAAACACACCTGAGGTGGGTAAATGCTCATAAGGTCAGAATTAAAGGTTGGAGCAAAACCTGTTAGGCCTCAACTGATAGAAAGAAGGCAGGAGTTGCAATCATGATATCTGACAAAGCCAAAGTAAAAATAGACCTGATTAAAAGGGATAGGGAAGGTAAATACATCCTGATAAAAGGGAGTATAGACAATGAGGAAATATCAGTAATCAACATGTATGCACTAAATGGTATAGTGGTATAGCACCCAAATTTCTAATGGAGAAACTAGTAGAATTGAAGGAGGAAATAGATTATAAAACTATACTAGTGGGAGACCTGAACCTACCACTATCAAATTTAGATAAATCAAATCAAAATATAAATAAGAAAGAGGTAAAAGATGTGAATGAAATTTTAGAAAAATTAGAGTTAATAGATATCTGGAAAAAAATAAATAGGGACAAAATGGAATACACCTTTTCAGCAGCACATGGTACATTCAAAAAGATTGACCATAAAAACATGGCATACAAATGCAGAAAGGCAGAAATAATAAATGCAACCTTTTCAGATCATAAGGCAATAAAAATAATGATCGGTAAGGGTACATGGAGAACCAAATCAAAAATTAATTGGAAATTAAATAATATGACTCCAAAACCAGTTAGAGAACAAATCAAGGAAACAATAACTTCATTGAAGAAAATGAATTACGAGACATCCTTTCAAACTCTATGGGACGTAACCAAAGCAATACTCAGGAGGAAATTTATATCCTTGAGTTCATATATTAACAAATTAGGGAGGGCAGAGGTCAATTAATTGGACATAAAAATCAAAAAACTTGAAAGTGAACAAATTAAAACCCCCAGAAGAAAACCAAAATAGTGATCTTAAAAATTAAGGGAGAAATTAATAAAATTGAAAGTGATAGAACTATTGAACTAATAAATAAGACTAGAAGCTGGTATTTTGAAAAAACAAAATAGACAAAGTACTGGTCATTCTAATAAAAAAAGGAAAAGAAGAAAACCAAATTAACAGTATTATAGATGAAAAGGGAGAACTCACCTCCAATGAACAGGACATTAAGGCAATCATTAAAAACTATTTTGCCCAATTATATGGCAATAAATATGCCAATCTATGTGATATGGATGAATATTTACAAAAATATAAATTGCCTAGATTAACACAGGAAGAAATAGATTAACTAAACAATCCCATATCAGAAAAAGAAATTGAACAAGCCATCAAAGAACTCCCTAAGGAAAAATCCCCAGGGCCTGATGGATTCACGGGTGAATTCTATCAAACATTCAAAGAACAGCTAATCCCAATACTATACAAACTATTTGACATAATAAGCAAAGAGGGAGTTCTACCAAGTTCCTTTCATGACACAAATATGGTACTGATTCCAAAGCCAGGCAGGTCAAAAACGGAGAACGAAAACTACAGACTAATCTCCTTGGTGAACTTAGATGCAAAAATCTTAAATAGGACACTAGCAAATAGACTCCAGCAAGTCATCATGAGGGTTATTCACTATGATCAGGTGGGATTTATACCAGGAATGCAAGGATGGTTCAATATCAGGAAAACCATCCACATAATTGGCCATATCAACAAGCAAACCAACAAAAGTCACATGATTATCTCAATAGATGCAGAAAAAGCCTTTGACAAAATACAACACCCATTCCTATTGAAAACACTAGAAAGTATAGGAATAGAAGGATCTTTCCTAAAAAGAATAAACAGTATCTATCTAAAACCATCAGCCAACATCATCTGAAATGGGGACAAACTAGATGCATTCCCAGTAAGATCAGGAGTGAAACAAGGATGCCCATTATCACCTCTATTATTTGACATTGTACTAGAAACACTAGCAGTAACAATTAGAGAAGAAAAAGAAACTGAAGGTATTAAAATAGGCAATGAGGAGACCAAGCTATCACTCTTTGCAGATGATATGATGGTCTACTTAGTCCTAAAGAAGCAACCAAAAAGTTAGTTGAAATAATCAAGAACTTTAGCAAAGTTGCAGGATACAAAATAAACCCACATAAGTCATTAGCATTCCTATATATCTCCAACACATCTCAGCAGCAAGAATTAGGAAGAGAAATCCCATTTAAAATCACTCTAGACAATATAAAATACTTAGGAATCTATCTGCCAAGACAAACACAGGAACTATATGAACACAACTACAAAACATTTTCCACACAACTAAAACTAGATCTGAGCAATTGGAAAAATATTAACTGCTCATGGGTAGGAAGAGCTAATATAATAAAAATGACCTTCCTACCCAAACTTATCTATTTAGTGCCATACCTATCGAACTTCCAAAAAACTTTTCTGAATTAGAAAAAACCATAACAAAGTTCATTTGGAAGAACAAAAGATGAAGGATATCCAAGGAAATAATGAAAAAAAAATGTGAAGGAAGGTGGCCTTGCAGTACCAGATCTCAAAACTATACTATAAAGCAGTCGTCATCAAAATAATTTGGTACTGCCTAAGAGACAGAAAGGAGGATCAGTGGAATAGACTTGGGGCAAGTGACCTCAGCAAGACAGTCTATGACAAGCTCAAAGATCCCAGCTTTTGAGACAAAAATCCACTATTTGATAAAAATTGCTGGGAAAATTGGAAGACAGTGTGGGAGAGATTAGGATTAGATCAACACTTCACACCCTACACCAAGATAAACTCAGAATGGATGAATGACTTGAACATAAAGAAGGAAACTATAAGTAAATTAGGTGAACACAGAATAGTATACATGTCAGACCTTTGGGAAAGGAAAGATTTTTAAAACCAAGCAAAACTTAGAAAGAGCCACAAAATGTAAAGTAAATAATTTTGGCTACATCAAATTAAAAAGTTTTTGCACAAACAAAACCAATGTAACCAAAATCAGAAGGGAAACAAACTGGGAAACAAAACCTCTGACAAAGGTCTAATTACTCAACTTTACAAAGAGCTAAATCAATTGTACAAAAAAATCAAGCCATTCTCCAATTGATATATGGGCAAAGAACATGAATAGGCAATTTTTAGTCAAAGAAATCAAAACCATTAATAAGCACATGAAAAAATGTTCTAAATCTCTTATAATCAGAGAAATGCAAATCAAAAGAACTCTGAGGTATCACCTCACACCTAGCAGATTGGCTAACATGATAGCAATGGAAAGTAATGAATACTGGAGGGGATGTGGCAAAGTCGAGACCCTAATTCATAGCTAGTGGAATCCTGAATTGATCCAACCATTCTGGAGGGCAATTTGGAACTATGCCCAAAGGGCACTAAAAGACTGTCTGCCCTTTGACCCAGCCATAGCACTGCTGGGTTTGTACCCCAAAGAGATAATTAGGAAAAAGACTTGTACAAGAATATTCATAGCTGCACTCTTTGTGGTGGCAAAAAAATGGAAAATGAGGGGATGCCCTTCAATTGGGGAATGGCTGAACAAATTGTGGTATATGTTGGTGATGGAATACTATTGTGCTCAAAGGAATAATAAAGTGGAGGAATTCCATGGGAACTGGAACCACCTCCAGGAAGTGATACAGAGTGAGAGGAGCAGAACCAGGAGAACATTGTACATTGTGGTACAATCAAATGTAATGGATTTCTCTATTAGTGGCAATGCAGTGAGCCTGAACAACCCAGAGGGATATAGGAGAAAAAACACTATCCACATTCAGAGGAAAAACTATGGGAGTAAAGTAAAACAACTGCTTGATGACATGGATCAAAGGGATATGGTTGGGGATGTAGCCTCTAAATGAACATCCTATTGCAAATACCAACAACATGGAAATAGGTTCTGATCAAGGACACATGTAATACCCAGTGAAATTGTACATCAGCTATAGGAGGGTTGGCAGGAGGGGAGGGAGAAATAGAAAATGATTTTTGTAACCAAGGAATAATGTTTGAATTTGACCAAATAAAAATAATGTCAAAAAAAGAAAGAAATTGTACAAGTACCCAGATCTCTTAGAACCCAAGGGAATGGAGAGCCAGACTTTGTCCTGCCCTTCCCCACTGAAGGCCTCCCTTCTCCCCTCCACCATTAAAAAGGGCCCTTTTCTGCCTGGGGCACAGTGGTGGTAGAGGAGACCCTGGGTCAGAGAGTTTGTGCATCTAGGTCTCTGGTCTGTATTTACTAACATGGCACATGCTTTGTCCCTCCCCTCAGGTGAGATTATTTCATTCAACATTTTCTATGAACTCTTCACTTTCTGCACATCCATAATAGCAGAAAATAAGAAAGGTAAGGGGTGTGTCCTGGGTGCTGGTGGGGAGGGATGGGGCCTGCTTTTAGAGAGGAACTCACCATTACCCGCTCACATACCTTCATAGATGGCAGACCTTGTGCTCAGATTTCCACAACACTTCCAGTCATCTACCTTAGCCCAACAATGAGACGTTTTGGACCTCACCAGCCTGTCCAGACCAAAGATTATTGGTGCCTTGATCACTTGCCAATGCAGCCATCTGCCCCTTAGAGCATTCTCCCTTCTTTCCTATGCCCCATGACCTCAGGCTTCAACAGCAAAGATGGCCCCTGGGAGTGGAGATGCTGGAGTTGTTGATCTGCTGAGGTGGTATACTGCTAGAGGGTAGATCTGCCTCTCCCGGGAAATGGCCAACAGAGCTGGCTGCCATCTTGGGGCTGGAGAGGGCCTCTATGATAGATGATGGAGCCATCTCTTGCCCTTCCTCATTTAGGTCTTCTAGATCCTTGACCCTGTCTGAAACCAGAGGTAGAACCATGTAGGTAACATGACACTGACCTCAGGCTCACTGAGGGCAGAATGACAAAAGCATGGTGGGCCTTGGTGCCAGCCTGAATCCCTTGACTGTGTGGCCAGCAGAGGTTTTCCTATTGTTATGAGCCAGTGAAAAACTACAATAGAAATACAGGGGTCTAGTCCCTATCACAAGCTCTCACCCTTACTCTTCCCTCTTTTCTTCCCCAAGGTCATTTGTTCCATGTTAGAAATATGGATTTTGGTATCTTTCTTGGGTAAGTAAGGAAGGCAGTGCCTGGGCCGGCCTGACCCCTGAGGTGGCAGTAAGAAGGGTGTATTTATGGCCACTCAGTGCCAAGGAGTGTGACCAAGTTTCTGATATAAGGGTGGTTGGAAGGCTGTGGGCACGTGCTGCCCCAAGTTAATGAGTGACCAAGCTGTTAGGCCAAAAGTGGTAGACCATCTCATTTAGCATGTGGCATCAGGGCAGGGGTCCCAGAGACAGGAGGCCGCCTATGGTGGCCAGGAGAGAGGGAGTGAGTGGAGAAGAAGGTGGCCAAGGAGTGGGATGAGGGGAATGGTGGCTGGACCCACACACCGCCCTCACTGGCCCCCAGATGTTGCCCTGGAAGGCGACTCTGGTCTGAGATACTCTGTGCCCATGGCAGCTCAGTTCTTTAGATTATCTCAAGGGTGGAGACATCTTGCCCAAGGGTGGGCTCCTGGCCTCAAGGGGTCACCATACTGCTAGTCTGGCCCTTCCCTTGGCTCTGCAGGCTGTGTTGTGCCAGGCCCCTGGATCTCTGTAAATGAAGCTTCTCACCACTGGACTGTATCTTTGCAGGTGGAACATGAACAATAATTCCTGGACCGTGACAGAAAATCTGAAGCCATTAACAGTGAATTTGGATTTCCAGAGGAATAATCAAACCATCTTCAAAGCTACATCATTTGCAGGCTACGTGGGCACATTAACAGGCATGAAGCCGGTAAGCAACCTCTTCCACATTTTATTTTTATTTAAAATATTTTTTCTCATGGTTACATGATTCTTGTTGACTCCCTCCCCTCTTCTCTCCCCCTCCCAGAGCCAACAGGCAATTCCACTGGATTATATATGTATGATCACTCAAATCCTATTTCTATGTTATTCATTTTCTTTAATAGAGCAATCCTTTGAAACCAAAACAACAAATCATATACCCATATAAACAAGTGAGGAATCATATGTTTTCTTCTGCATATCTGTTCTCACAGTTCTTTCTCTGGATGTGGATAGTGTTCTTTCTCATAGATCCCCTCTGGTTGTCCAGGATCACTGCATTGCCACCAATGGAGAAGTCCATTACATTCGATTGTACCACAGTGTGTTTGTCTCTGTGTACAATGTTCTCCTGGTTCTGCTCCTCTCGCCCTGCATCACTTCCTGGAGGTTGTTCCAATCTCCATGGAACTCCTCCACTTTATTATTCCTTTCAGCACAATAGTATTCCATCACCAACATATACTACAATTTGTTCAGCCATTCCCCAATGGAAGGGCATCTCCTCATTTTCCAATTTTTGGCCACCACAAAGAGCAGCTATGAATATTCTTGTACAAACAGGTCCGTCCTGATTTTTTTAATATCTCTTTGGAATATAGACCCAGCAGTGCTATGGCTGGATCAAAGTATGCATTTTTTTAGCCCTTTGGGCATAGTTCCAAATTGCCCTCCAGAATGGTTGGATCCATTCACAGCTCCACCAGCCATGCATTACTGTCCCTATTTTAAGCAGCCTCTTTTGGCCTGGCTTGTGGGCAGTACCCCCTCATCAGCCTTGTGGCTTGTGAGAAATAGCAAAGGGAGAGAAAGGGAAGAAAGCCATCCACCCAAGGATGGGCCTCCAAGGGGAGAATTCTGACAGCAGCCCAGTCCCACCCCTGGCACGGCAGTGACCTTCCCTCCATGCCCAGGAAAGGGAGAATAATCTTTGTCTGAAGAAATGAGAGAACTAATGGGAAAGCACCAAGCCTTATCTCGTGTGCTTGGCAAGCGCTTTGAAAGATGCCCACCCTGGCCAGGACGCCTGGCTCTCTGGAAGCCCTCTGGACCGGGCATTTGACCCCTGAGGAGTGCCCCCACATACGAAGGATCTCGGGGTAGCGGAGCATTGGCTTAGGCGGTGTTCTCGGAGGGGGTTGTGGGTACACATGGGAATGGCTCTTATCAGTCCACAACGAGCCCAGCAAGGCCAGCTGCTGGCCCAGGCTACCCTCTCGGGGCTTGCAGCCCAAGGAGCCTTGAGCTGGACCCGGGGCTGGTGTGCCTGTGTGCTTTCTTGCTCTTGGCATTAAACCAAGGCCTGGCTAGTTTGACAGCCGGACCCCGGAGGCCCTGCCCTAAGCGGCGTCTTGTCCACACTTTGTCTCCCAGGGTGTCTTCAGCCTGACCCTGAACGAACGCTTCAGCTCGAATGGGGGCTACATGGGTGAGTAGCAGCTTCTCGGGCCTGCCGTGTGGGTGTGGAGCGGTGCCCCTGGCAGAGCCCGATGCCACCCGCGAGTGCCCGCCTCCCTTCTCTTCCAGGCATCCTGGAATGGATACTGGGCCAAAGAGACGAAATGTGGATAGGGTTCCTCACCCGAAGAGTGCTGGAGAATGCCACCAGGTACGGGCCTGGCACGAGCGATGCTGGGAGGGCGGCGGGGTGTTCCAGGTCTGAGGAGGCGTGGGCCCTTCTTCGCTTAATCCAGAAGTAGGTCTAGCCACAGGGCTTTCCTCCTCAGAGAAGGGAGGGAGGCCGGCGGGCGCCCTCCGTCGCTATCCACTTCGCTGTAGTTCGAAGGACGGACTCTCTGAGCTGGGGATTGGGGGAGCCCTCCTCCCAGGAGGCCCCGAGAGCGGGCCCAGGCGGGCTCTGCCTCTGGCCCCGGGGCCTGCCTTGTGGGTCAGAGCAAGGAACCCGCCACCTCTTGTTCATGCCCCCTCATGCAGTTATGAAGATGCCAAGAACATGCTGATTAAGAACAAAATCTTGGCCCCGGCCTACTTCATTGTGGGAGGCAACAAGTCTGGCGAAGGCTGCGTCATTACTCGGGGCAGGAAAGACACCCCAGATGTCTATGAGTGAGTCTCTGGGGAATGGGAAAAGCGAACATGAAAGAAGCAGCCACCAAAGCCCCACCTTACTGGGGGCCAGGCCTCCGCCATCTGTCTGTCTGTCTGTCTGTCTGCGCCAGCCCAAGCCCAAGGAAGGTCGATTAATGGGGAGGGAGATGGTCCGGGATCTGCCCAGGAAGGTCATTGGGGGTGGGGTGGGGGGCGGGGAACAGTCCGGGGTCTGTCGGCCTGCGTCCAAGGGGCGGGTGAGGCAAGGGGATCAGGGCTCCGTCTGTCTGTGCAGGCTCAGGCCCAAGGAGGGCAGGTGGTTTCTGGTGCAGACCAATTATGACCGCTGGAAAAATCCCTTCTTCCTGGACAACCGGCGGAAGCCCACGTTCATGTGCTTAAACCAAACCACCCAGGAGGTGAGTGTTGCCAAGGGAAGGCCCAGCTCTGCCTGCACTGAGCCCGGCGCCGTGCCCTGGGCTTCTGGGGCAGGCCTGGAGGGGCTCACGTGCCCATCCCCAGGCCCCGAGATGGGGCTAGTCAGGAAGGGGAGGAGGGGCCCAAGAAGAAGGTCCCGGGCCCCTCAGCACAGCACCAGAGCCGGGCCGGGAGAAGGGAAGGCCCTGGGGCCCGATGGGCTTGTGGGGCAGCAGGTTCTGAGTGGGGCCGTGAGCCTCGGCCACACCGTGGCTAGTTACAGATGAGGTGAGGACGAGGCTGACCCCATCCTGGAGGGTCTTAGGAGGACACTGACCCAAGGAAGCACCAGGTCACTCTGGTCTGGATCCCCAGCACGGGCTCGGGGCACAGCACCTCCTCAGAGCCAGCCTCCAGGAAGGGGGCTGGGCAGTGGAGGGGCAGGCTAAGCGGGCCAGTGTCCTGGCAAGAGCCAGGGATGGTGAACTCAGGCAGGCTGGGCAGGGGGAAGGCTGGGGCCGGCCCAGAGGGACCAGAGCCTCACTGCCTAGGACCACGTTCTGTCCAGAGACTAGCTTCAGTCTGGGGGACGCTGGCCGATGGAGATGCCCCCAGGAGCCCCTCATGGAAGGGGCGAGGGCAGCCGAGAGATTTCCCTTTGGCCTTGCCTCTATGGGCATAGCTGGGAGGCTCTTTCAGATGGGCCCCTTTCTGGGTGCCAGGGTCAGTCACTCACCCCTCTGGGCTTTCTCTCCCCCTTGTGCCCCACTCCTGGAGCCAGCCTGGCTAGACAGCCCCGGGGACTTAAGCCCCAGGACGGATCTAGCTCAGGGCCTCCGGCCTCTGGGCCTCCTCATAGTGTTGCCTTGTTTCCTAGAACATCTCCTTGGCCTCCTCCTATGACATCCTGTCCACAAAGCCAATTCTCAACAAGGTAATGAGCCCTCGGGCCCCAGTGGGACCTCCTTCCCTGGGATGGCCTGGGCTGCGGTGGGCTTGGTGGCACCCTTTTGGGGTGGTGGCGTCCCGAGGGTACTGCCTGCTGTGGTCTGGGACAAGCCGGACAGGAATCATCTCAAATGGACCTTTGGTCGGGTGGTGACCCGTTGAGGCCATTCCTGGGACTGGCGTGTGCCCCCAGGGGGGGTGGGCAGGGCTAGAGATGCCGGGGTCCATCCTGGACACCCCCCACATTCTAAGGGCCGACTGCCCTGTTGTGGGGGCGTGAGGGAGCAGGCTCGCCCGAGCTGGGGTTCCACTTGGGGCACCAATGGCATTTCTTTCAGCTCACGGTCCACACCACCCTGATCGACTTGCCCAATGGTGTGTATGAAACGTATCTGCGGGATTGCCCGGACCCTTGCATCGGCTGGTGAGCAAACGGGTGTCTGGCCTGGAGCGGGATCTCAGGCTCTTCTGCCCCACGGGGGAGCTCTGTGAAGGTGGGCACCCGGGCCCAGCTGCAGAAGACAGTGAGGACCCCAGGCTTGACCTGCATCCCCCCTGAGCTTGTGCTGGTTGACAATCCACGGAGTTTCCTTTAGCACTAACCTCTGTGATTCTTTCTGAACTTGCGGGTAACTTAGGAACCAGAAGCAGCAGCCCCTCCTTTGGCACCCAAGTGGCTGGGTTTGCTCTTGGATCAGGGACCTCTAGTGCCCCTCAGGGAGGGCAGAGGGGGTCCTGCAGGGCCAGACTGTCCGCCAGCCCCTGAGCACTCCAGGGACCATGAGGGGATGGCGGGCCCCTGAATGGGAAGGTGGGACTCAGCTTCTCACCCATCCAAGCAACCACGGACTTGTTTTTCTTCCTGTTACAATAAACACGCTGCCTAACTACCCTGCCTTCTGTGGTCTTGGGGAGGGGCAGGACCCAGAGCCTGCACAGAGGCTGCCCGAAGGCATCTCCATACTCCAGGCAGCCATCCCGCCCCTGATTCTCCTAGCCTTCTGGACTAACGAGAAGTGGAGATGCCCAAGGAGCCACTCGCTCTCATCTTGCTCCTGCTGGCTGGCACTGAGTGCACATGAGCGTGTGTGTGAGTATGTGGGCTGTGACTGCCATCAGCACTGCCCCTCAGCTGTCTACATGGGTCACCCACCTTCATGATAGGTGCATCTCTCCCTAGAGCCCTCAGAGCCCGTGTTCTCCTGGGGAAAGGGAGAAGCGTCCCAGAGAGGAAGGATAAGGAAATGTCGGCCCAAACATGCAAGGAAAAAGCCACTTTCCTTTTCCTTTGAATGAACAATATTAAATGGTCTGCTTGCCTCCTTGTTTCTGTGGGACCCTGTACCTGGGGCAGCTGTGTGTCTTGTGTCTTGGGGACTAGGCATGATTGACCCCGGGACTGCCCACTTGGGCATGAATACTCCTGAGGTCCTGCCGTGTTCCATCCTCCATCTGCCCCTTGGAGGAACTAGCCAGGAATGCTATTGGAGCTCTGAGTGTGGCTGTTCCCCAAGTCCCTCTCTCTAGTCACCACTGGCCGGTGAAATGAAGCCCCAGTGGGGGCCAACTGCACATACCCTAATCTTGGCAATTACTGGGCCAAAATGGCGGTGGTCTGAGGATTCCATTCAGACTCAAGTCCTTCACAGGGACAGTTCCGGGGTAGTGTATTCTTTACTGTATAGGAACAGAAGGAAAATTACGTTTTCTTCCTTGGAGCCCAGTCTTCCTCCTAAGGATGATACAATAATGTGAATTATCCAAGGAAGTTTTTGTTCCCTTTAGCAGTTAAGAGGGCCAGTTTGGAGGTCTTCCAGTGGACTTGAGGCCTCATTGATGAACTTGTCCTTATCACTTCTCACCTATATTATTTCAACAGATTTCTATGTGGTCTCCCTGCCCTCAGGTTCTTCCCTCCCCAATCTATACTCTACAAAGCACCATAATGGTCTCCCTAAAGCATAGACCTGACCATGTCACTCTATGGCTCAACAATTCCAGTGGCTACCTACCTCTAGGATCAAACACAAGTTTCTCTTGTGGACATTTTTTAAAAAATATTTCTTTGTAAGGGTTAAAATAAAAAAGTTGGCCTAAATTTATGAGAAATGTGCTCACTAAAATTACTCAAGTCAGAATGACTTTTATGGTAGTTTATTTACAAAAGAAGAAAGAGTGAAAGTAAGGAAATAAGAGAGAGTAGATAATTACTCTAGCCAGTCGAAAACAGGCAGGCCTTTAGAGGCCCCAGCAACAGAGGCCCAGAGGTAAATTAAACTAGGATTCTAGCCATGAGGCCTCCAAGACAAGGGGCCTCTCCAGGGGTTAGTACCTCCAGAAAAGCCAGAAAAAAGAGTCAGCCTTTCCACTCACCCACTTGGTAGTTATAAGGAAAAATCCAAGAACAGTCCGAGATCCCAATCCAGAGCTCCTTAAAGGTCAACTTCAAAGGTGAAAAAGCTGGTATTGGGAAGTTATCACTATTTAAAATTTTTTTATACTTTAATTAATTTAGAATCTTTTCCCCATGGTTACAAGATTCATGTTCTTTCCCTGTTCTCTCACAACCCCCCTCCCATAGCTGATGGGCAATTCCTCTGGGTTTTACATGTGTCATTGATCAAGACCATCATTTTAAAAGACAGTTCTTTATGTCACTTCCTGTGCCTTCCTTCCACTTTTACATGGATCAATTACAGCTTTAGCTTTGCTTCAAACTGCCCAGGGGGCAGTCAATCATTTTTAGTTTGCCATCCCTCACACTTAAAGATTAAGTAGGGGTGTATACATTCCTGGTGGCTAAAATCTAAAAATAGCTAGGGGAGAGTTAAGCCCATCTTCACAATTTCCTCCTGTGATCCTTTGGGAGACTAGTCTCCCCAATGGATCATTTGACATAATCATCTTATACCCCTAAAAGCCTTCTAAATACAGGTGCACACAACAGTGCACCTTCTAAGAGGAAATTACAATTGTTAGAGATAAGAGGGAAATAGAATACATAGAGAGAGCAAAACCAATGTTTGTTAGGCATATTGACACAAAGCCAATTAGGGGGCAGCCCTCTTTGGCATAAGAGTGTACATTCAAAATAAATGTGTTCCACTCCATTCAGTTCAATCAATTGCACCACAATGTTTGTTTTGGATCTTCTGATGTGGTGTAGTATTCTCCAGGCATCTTTCTCCAAACAGTTCATTGTCTGGATTCAAGGAGTTTGCAAGCTTCTTTTCCTGAAATTTTTCTCAAACAAAATTTTAAATCTTGAATTTTTTTGAAAATACAATCCCCTCTGAAGATGGTGCTGACCAATACCCAGATCAACTCAGGGTACATGGTTGAGTTATAGGGTGTATAAGTCAATTATCAAAAGAAAATCCAAAAACAAAAGCAGGAAAATAAAAAATAAGAAGAAAAAAAATTAAACTTTGGGAGAAAGCAAAAATCTACGTAGATAAAAATTTCTGAGTAAACAAGGATAAATTCATAACAGGCCCTTGTATTAGGGTCTAATCAAAACAATTTCTATCCCACTAGTCTGTAGGACAAAATGCAGTAATATTTCACTTACCCATTGACTGCCAGGACTGCTGGTCACAGGAAGTTACCACCATTTTTAAAGATAGTTCTTTGTATCACTTCCTGTGTCTTCCTTCCACTTTTACATGGAACAATTACAGCTTTAGCTTTGCTTCAGACTGCCCAGGCGGCAGTCTGTCATTTTTGATTTGCCACTCACTAGCACAACATGGGTCATAGACCTCCCCACCCACACTTAAAGATTAAGTGGGGGTGTATATGTACCTGGTGACTAAAGTCTAAAAATAGCTAGGGGAGAGTTCATCCCATCTTCACATTTTTGTTGGTAGCTTCAGTTTTTCTATCTCTGCCTCCCTCCAAGAGAACCATCCCTTACACAAAGATAAAGGAGAAGAAATGATGAAAAATTTTCAACAAAAGCAATTGGCATAGCCCTAAAAATCTGACATTCTCTGCAGTTGTTCCACAGCCATGGATCACCCTAACACCTACCCACTTTGCAGAGGAGTTGGGAGCGGTGTCAGTTCGTGACTGATCTTTGGGGCTAAGCTTGGCCTTTTAATTTCTCAGCATTTAATTTCCATTGTGCATGGATTTTTAATGCATGTAATAAATAATATGATTCTCCAAAACCAGTTAGAGAACAAATCGTAGAAACAATAATTTCATTGAAGAACATGACAATGATGAGACATCCTTTCAAACTCTATGGGAAGCAGCCAAAGCAGTACTCAGGGGAAAATTTATATCCTTGAGTTCATATATTAACAAATTAGGGAAGGCAGAGGTCAATGAATTGGATATGCAAATCAAAAAACTAGAAAGTGAACAAATTAAAACCCCCCAGAAGAAAATCAAAATAGAGATCCTAAAAATTAAGGGAGAAATTAATAAAATTGAAAGTGATAGAACTATTGAACTAATAAATAAGACTAGAAGCTGGTATTTTGAAAAGACAAAATAGACAAAGTACTGTTCATTCTAATTAAAAAAGGGAAAGAAGAAAACCAAATTAACAGTACCATAGATGAAAAGGGAGAACTCACCTCCAATGAACAGGAAATTAAGGCAATCATTAAAAACTATTTTGCCCAATTATATGGCAATAAATATGCCAATCTATGTGATATGGATGAATATTTACAAAAATATAAATTGCCTAGATTAGCAGAAGAAGAAATAGAATTCTTAAATAATCCCATATCAGAAAAATAAATTGAACAGGCCATCAAATGACTAAAAGACTGTCTGCCTTTTGACCCAGCCATAGCACTGCTGGGTTTGTACCCCAAAGAGATCATAAGGAAAAAGACTTGTACAAGAATATTCATAGCTGTGCTCTTTGTGGTGGCCAAAAATTGGAAAATGAGAGGATGCCCTTCAATTGGGGAATGGCTGAACAAATTGTGGTATATGTTGGTGATGGAATACTATTGTGCTAAAAGGAATAATAAAGTGGAGGAATTCTATGGAGACTGGAACAACCTCCAGGAAGTGATGCAGAACAAGAGGAATAGAACCAGGAGAACATTGTACACAGAGACTGATACACTGTGGTACAATTGAATGTAATGGACTTCTCCATTAGTGGCAATGCAGTGATCCTGAATAACTTGGAGGGATCTATGAGAAAGAACACTTATCCACATTCAGCGGAAGAACTATGGGAGTAGAAACACAGAAGAAAAACAACTGCTTGATTACATGGTTCGAGGGGATATGATTGGGGATGTAGACCCTAAATGAACATCCTAGTGCAAACATCAACAGCATAGAAATAGGTTCTGATCAAGGACACATGTAATACCCAATGGAATTGCGCGTAGGCTATGGGAAGGGTAGGGGAGGGGAGGGAGGAATAGAATATGATTTTTGTAACTAAGGAATAATGTTTGAGATTGATCAAATAAAAAAAATGCCATGGGATTCATAGATCAAATTGTTTCTACATTCATCAACTGATGATCATCTATTAGTTTCTAATTCTTTGCTACCACCAAAAGTGTTGCTATACATATTTTTGGTTTTATAGAGCTTTTTTTTTTAATCCAATCTCCTTGGAGTAAATTGCCCTAAGCAGTGAAATCTCTGGGATCACAAGTATGAATATTTTAGTCACTTTATTTACATCATTTTTATACTGATATTGATATTATTTATTTACATTACAAGAAAATTACTTTCCAAAATGGCTCCCTAATTTGCAACTCCACCAGTAATATATGCTCCACCAGCCCCTGCCTTTCCATACCCCCTCTGACATGGATCAGCCCCATTATTGGCATCTTTGGTAATTTGTGGGATGGGAGGTGAAACTGCCAGGGGGGCTTTTGATGTTCATTTGTCTTACTATTCATCAGGAGCATGCATTCCTAAGAGTGTTATGAGAATTATGTCCATTCTTCAGCCACATATATTGAGGAATAGCTTTTGGTCTTGTTTATTTCTTTTCTTTCTTTCTTTTTTAAACACTTACCTTCCATCTTGGAGTCAATACTGGGAAGTGTCTAAAGTCAAATTTGAACCTAGGACCTCCCATCTCTAGGCCTGACTCTCAATCAACTGAGCTACCCAGCTTCCCCTGGTCTTGTTTATTTCTATTTGTTTCCTCTACAGCTTGGTTAACAAACTGTATGGCACAACTGAAAGTAAATGTTGAAAAATTAAAAGACCAAGATTGACCCCAAAGAAAGGTCATGAGACTTCACCTTCTCCCCTCCTTTAGAGACATTGGGGCCATTATAGACCATTTCTTTGGGAACAGCTGGGTGGCTCAGTGGATTGAGAGCCAAACCTAGAGATGGGATGTCCTGTGTTCAAATCTGGCCTTAGATACTCCTTAGCTGTGTGACACTGGTCAAGTCACTTAACTTCCACTGCCTAGTCTTTACTGCTCTTCTGCCTTGGAACCAATACCCAGTATTGATTCTAAGATGGAAGGTAAGGGTTAAAAAAGAAATCAGACCATTTCCCTTATCCTAGATATGTTCATTTTTCTTATACAAAAACTTTTCTATCCCATGTGATCAAAATTATTTTTCTTTTGTAATTGCTTATGTCTCCTTTTTAGGGAAGAATTCACCTCTTTACTTTGTTATCATCTGCTTGTCTTCTAATTGTTTAATGGTATTATCTTCACTTTGCCAACTATATATACATCAGTCTATTGTGATGTATAAACTGAGGGGTTATTCCAAACCTAGTTTCTGCTGGTCTTCTTTCCAGTTTTCCCAGCAGTTCTTACCAAAAACTGAGTTCTTTCTTGAGTCGTTTGTTTTCTGGTTTATTGAGCCTTCAGTTTAAGAGATTAATTATTTCTGATTCTTCCTTATCTCACCAGGACCTTTGATCTACCTTTCTACTTTTTAACCATTACCAAATTATTTTGATGATTATTGTTTTATAATCTAGCTGGAGATCTGGAAGTTCCAGTCCCCCTTTCTCTTTACCTTATTTCATAATATCCCTTCATATCCTAAATCTCTTATTCCTATAAATGAATTTTGTTATAATTTTGTCTAGTTCTGTAAAGTATCCCTTTGGTGCTTTGATTGGAATAGCATTAAATATGTCAATTTTGCTGCGTGGTCATTTTTATTATATTGGCATGACCCAGGCAGGGACACTGACTATTCCTCCAGTGATTTAATTTGTTCCTTATTCCTTTAAGGAGCATTTTATAATTGAATCCAGACAGGCATTGCTTATGCTTTGGCAGACTGAATCTTGATATTGTATAGATTTTAAGTCATTTTGAGTGGGACTTCCCTTTTTATGATTTCCTCTGTTTGACCCTTAAAGCCCTTCACAATGTTTCCAAATGACTTTTCCATGTATTACTCTCTTTCATGCAACCTATTATAATCTAGACAGACTGGTTCTGCCTCCTCTTACCCATAACACACTCCAGTCCCATATCTATACCTTGGGATCTGTTAGACCTGAATTCAAATGTGGTCTTAAACACTCCCTAACTGTGTGACCCTGAACAAGTCACTTAACCTCAGCCTCAGGTTCCTCAAATATAAAATGGGAATCAGTGGAATTGCCTGTCATCTCTGGGAGGGGGGAGGGAGAGGGCATGAATTATGTAACTGTGGAAAAATATTTTTAAATAAATTAATTTTTTAAAAACTATAAAATGGGAATAATAATAAGTGTCTACTCATAAAGGTTGTAAGGAAATCTCTAGCATAGTACTTGACACCTGCTAGATGCTATATAAATGCTTATTCCCTTCCAACTATTGCAGCAGTAATGGGACTTCTGGGTAAACATGGTGGCAATTGAAACACAGGACACTTCCTCTCCTCAGTACCTACCGATATAGATTGCCTCAAAAGGCAAAAAAACTCAAATTCGTACGAACGAAGGGACTCCACAGTAGGGCTCAGCATTGAAGGTAAGTGGGAATTGGACATTTCCACACTACAAGGGGGTGGAAAATCTTCCACCAAAACTCGATCTGATCTACCCTCCCCCACCCCACCCACGGAGCCAGAGCCAGAGCCAGCACACACTAGAATCAACGAGTGAGCGAGGGGCACCTCTAGAGCAAATGAAGGGCACCTCTAGGTCCTTGGCAGCTGAATAAGACCACCAAAGACCTACCCCTGAAAGCAGCTAAAGCTGAAACCCCAGCAGGCTGAAGAGTGCAGACCATGGGCGCCTGTGGGGAGATAGTGCAGAGAAGGGCAACAAACAGTAGAAGCTGCAGAGAACTCGGCCAAAAACCTCACTCCTTAGCTGCATACACAGAGAGCCTGCCCTCCTTACTCAGATTTCTGACTGAAAAGGGAAGGGAAAACCACCATAGTGATGGCAAACAGTGCCCAGAAACAACTTCCCAACACCAAGAAAAACAGGAAGAAGGGGCTTACCCTGGATAATTTTTATGGAGGAAAAATCCAGACTACAGAGGAAATAGCAGAAGAGGACATACAAATAAATGCACCAAAAGCCTCCAAAAAAATGAAGATTGACCACAAGCTCTTGAAGAATTTCAAACAGAGCTTATCAAAAAGATGGAAGCCTTCTGGCAAGAAAAGTGGGAAATAGTTCAAAAAGAAAATAACAGTTTAAAGGCAAGAACGCCCAATTGGTGAAACAGCTATAAGCCATGAAAAGCAGGATAGACCAAACCAAAATGGAAAACCAGTCTTTAAGGACCAGAATTAGGCAATTGGAAGCCAATGATCTTGCAAAACAGCAAAAATTAATAAAGCAAAGTCAAAAGACCAACTATTGCAGCAAAAATGTATTAAAATAAAAATAAGAAAATCCACTTTAGGATCTCTTTGGATTACTTATTTCTGAGTCTGGTATTTCCTTTTCTTTTTTTAATGTTTTATCTTTATTCTTTGTTAATAACACATTTCCACAGAAGTTTTCCAAAGTTATATGATTTATATTCTCTCTCCTACTTTCCTCTCCCCTCCTGGAGTTAAAAAGTTATTTGGATATACTACAGTTTTAATTGTAGTTTGATCATCTTAAAAGGAGAAAGGAATACATTAAAATAGGAAAATATGGGGAGGAAAAGGGGGAGAAGAGGTTCAAGAAAGGGATTAACTTATTTAATTAAGCACAACAAATTCCATTTTTAGAGATTGGCCCATAAGGTCAGAGAATCAAAGAAAAGTCAAGAACCTGCAAAGATCTAAGTCTAGGTTAGGGGAAGAGTAGCAGGTTGTAACATAATGAAAGTAGATTGCATCTAGAGATGGACAGACATTCTTCCAACATCTTATTTGTTGTTTATGGTGGGGTCTGGAGTGGGTAAAGAGAGACATTGGGATGAACTCACCCCCAGGACAAAGGAGGGAAGAAGAGTATTTTGGAAAGGGGGTGGGGGGAAGGCCTGCTGAAGCCAGAGGAGGGGCAGGCCCAGTGAGAAAGGGCTCAGATCTGCAGCTGATGGTCAAAGAGTATTTGGAGTCATTGAGGGGGTTTGGACTGCAGGAGAGAAAATTTGGCTACCCAGGGTCCCCAAAGCCCCATGGCAACATTCCTTCTTAATAGATATATAAAGTACAGAGGTAGTATCACAGTGGGTAGAGACCCAAGTCTGGAATCTGGAGGATCTGGATATAAATCTGGCTTAAGATATTTCCTAGCTCTGGGACCCTAGGCAAGTCACTTAATTCCATTTTCCTAACCCTTACTGTTCTTCTGTCTTAGAATTGGCATTAAGACAGAAAGTAGGGGCCAGTTGGGTGGCTCAGTGGATTGAAAGCCAGGCCTAGAAATAGGAGGTTCTGGGTCCAAATCTGGATGCAGACACTTCCTAGCTGTGTGACCCTGGGCAAGTTACTTAACCCCCATTGACTAGCCCTTACCACTCTCCTGCCTTGAAACCAGAATATAGTATTGATTCTAAGATGGAAGGTAAAATTAAAAAAAAGAATGTATTGAAAAAGTTAATTAAAGGGGAACATTGTAAAACTACAAAGGTTGGAGACCTTAATATACCTCTCTCAGATCTAGACAAATCTAACCTAAGGATAAACAAAGATGGGGTCACCTAGGTGGATCAGTGGATAATGAGCCAAGCCTGAAATTGGGAAGTCCTGGGCTCAAATGTGACCTCAGTCAATTCCTAGCTTTGTGATTCTGAGCAAGTCATTTAACCATTATTTTGCCTTGAACCCAACACCTGACACAGTTCTAAAACTGAAGGTAAGGGTGAGAGAGAGAGAAAAAAAGAGAAAAGAAGGAAAGAAAGAGATTCATAATTGAATAGATTTTTAGAAACGTTAAGAGGCAGCTGGGTAGCTCAGTGGATTGAGAGCCAGACCTAGAGATGGGAGGTCCTAGGTTCAAATCTGTCCTCAGACACTTCCCAGCTGTGTGACCCTGGGCAAGTCACTTAACCCCCATTGCCTAGCCCTTACCACTCTTCTGCCTTGGAACCAACCACAGTATTGATTCCAAGATGGAAGATAAGGGTTATTAAAAAAAAAGTTAGAAATAAATCTCTAGCAATTATTGAATGGAAATGAAAAAATATTTTTCATTCAGTAGGTTACTTTTACAAACAATGACAATGCATAAGGACATAATTTCATAAGTGCAAAAAGCAAAAATATTTAATGGAATAAAATATTCAGCAAAATATTTTTCTATTTTCAGATAGAGAACTGATTCATGCAGAGAGCAAATCGAAGCATATTTTTTTTCCCTTTTATTGTTTTTGGAACTTGGCCGATACAGAAAATTATTTTGCACACCTTCGTATTTGTAGTAGGTTTTGTATTTCTTTACTAATCAGTGGAGTAGGGAAGGGAGAAAATCTTGAACCCAAAATAAAATAAAATTGAATTTTTAAAATGACACTTGGACACTACTCCCCTCCTCCTTATATTGCTTTTATCCTGTTTATACCTAGTTCTTTGGGCCTTCTCTTCCTCATCAACTTGAACTCCTAGAGGCCAAAAAATTTGTTTTGGCTTTTGTATCCCCAGAACTTAGAATAATACCTGGCACATAGTAGGTGTTTAATAGTTGCTAGGCAACAACAACAAAAAGATGCCTGCTATAAATCTTGTCCAGCTCCATGTATATCTGAGATAGATAGGACAGATGGACAATAAGCTGGACCAAGAGAATGGGCTGGTTGGCTTTTGGGAAATTCCTATTTAACACTGTCCAGAGCTCTATGTTATCTAACTTTCCCTAAAACTATTTACTCATCATCTTAGCTTCTCTCTGGTTTATTAGAGGGTTATATTGAGCTAGGTCCTTAAGAGGGATAAATGGGGACTCCCCACTTTACTGTCTATTAGTCATTTTCTTCTATTAGTCATTTAACTTTTCATTTTAGAATTTGGATCGTCCGCCATTTGCTGCGTGTGGCATGAGATTCTGTGTAATGCTCAGAGCGGTATTTGGCTGGTAACCCCAATTGTGGTACTATTCCTTCGACTAAAACTGCCCCTGCCCCACCTCTTAAAACTGCTAGTGTTCCTGACCGATTTTCAAAAACCTGGAGAAGAGTTTGTCTGTTCCTGGGCAGAAAGCCAACTAGGAGAGAAGCGGAAGGAGGAAGGAACAGCTTTATTGTGCCAAGCTGAAAATGCCATGATAGTCACGGGTGTTTCTGAATCGTGGGGATCTTTGGGGGCGCGTAATGTTGAAAATCACCTGCTCTAGGCTTGAAATGTCGCAGCCCCCCTCCTCTCTGTGGGATTGGACAGAGGGGAGGAGGAGAATCTTGGAGCAGGATTGTCATAAAAGTCTGTGATTGGGCCTAAAAGAGAGGAGGGCATTTTTGAGCCACTCGTGGGGGTCGAATCCCTTTTGTGTCCCTTCCCCTCGCTTCCCTGCTGTACACTGTTTTCTCCGAATAAAGCATCTTTTCTCTGCCATGGTCTTATCAAGTCTCCTGTCTGTTCATTAGAGTGATTTCTCTAGGGGGGAGGATGGGCCTCCCCCAAATTCCACTCCACACACTGTATCTACGTTCAGTCCTGATTAATTCACCGTCTGGAGTGTCGTTTAGCAGAATGTGGTTTCTCTGTATTTCAGCTGGATCGATTTGGGGGTTTGCTTTGCCTGGGCTCATGATTACCACCACTGCCTTTTTGACTTCAGCTGGACCAAAGTTGGGTTTTCTCCAGGCCCTTGTTTTCTTATGTGTCTTTCTTTCTTTTCTCTAATCTTTGTGTTTTTATGGGCTATTCATCCAATCTGCATTTTCCTGTGACTTTGTAGATGTTTTTAAAGCCTTGTCTTCTTCTGGGTTTCTTGGGTAGCCCTTTCTGATTGGGTTCTTTTTTTGGTTTGTTTGTTCCTTCTTCCAGCCTCCTGGATGTAGGACTTGATTGGTGTTGGGCTCTGATCATCTCTGGTGGGGGAGATCCACCCAGTCTTGATCATCTGGGTCTGGCCTGAGCTTCTGCTACTTGCATAGCTCAATCTGGGGGGCTGCCCCCCTGGCCTGTATCTCCAAGTTCCTGATCTGGCTTGTGTGCCGTTGAGTTTCCGTAGACCTCTTTGCACCCAGCTTGCTGGGAGCCAGAGTCTAAATGATCTCCCCTTGGTCTTGGCCGCTGGCCTAGTTATTCCTCTACAGACTTATGTGCAGGGCTGAGGTTGGATCCAGAGCCTCACAGTTGTGTTTCTGGGACTTGTTCCTTGTTCCGTGCATAGCTGGGGCCTCTCCCTGGTGACTATGACCTCTCTGCGCCATCCCAGATCTGTGACCCAGGCCTGAGTAATGGGGGCCAGAGCTACTAGACCTGGGACCACTTACCTCTGGCCTATCTCTGTGACTGAGGCCTGGGGAAGGGGTAAAAGGACTTCCAGGGGGCCCCAGTTCCCCTCCTAGGTTGGGCTTAGGGGTGTCCTGGGACCTTTCCTGCCTCTAAATCTGGTTGTCCCAGCTGTCCCTTGGAATTCTGGCTAGTGCCTGAATTTTCCAGGTTGTTGTGGAGAGCTTGTGTTGGGAAAGCGAGGCAGAAATGTTGACTTCTCTCTCTGCCATCTTGACTCTGCCTCCTGGGACCTTGTTTTGACAGCTGGGTGGGGGTAGAGCCTGGAGGCTGGCCGACTCACCCTCAGGTTGTTGCCGAAGTCCAGGTGTGAGGCGACGAGGGCCTGGCCTGGGGCCGTGAAAGGTGTCAGAGGAGAGGAGCAGGTGGAAATGGAGACAGAGCACTGCAGGCCTTGGCAACCGATGAGACACGGGGGGATGAGAGAGGGGGGACGTTTGTGAGTCGGGAAGCCTGGGGGAATAGTGGCACCCTGGCAGTCATAGGGAAGTCAGGAGCAGGGAGGATTTGGGAGGGAAGATCATAACCCATCTGTAACTTCTGTGTGATTCCTTCACTCGTTTCCAACGAAAAATGAAAGGTAAGTGTCATTGGGAGGTGGGGGAAAGCAGGACACTTCGCTTATACAATATCTGTGCTTTCCGGAGTTGGATTGGCTCATAACTGCCTCAAGGGGACCAATCTCAAGCCACCCAGGAGGCTGGGGATTGGAGGGCACCCAGTGGGGGTGTTGAAGGGACCACCATTCAGCCACAGGCCATTGGGGTCAAGCCATAGCCTAGCTTTAGGTACCATTATCCAAGACAAAAATCAGAAACGGATGAGGTTGGGGAACTGCTCACAAAGTCTGGCCCAAAACTTCTACGTGGTGATATGGGAAACCTCATCTGCTCTAAAAACATCTGGGTGGTCCTCCTTGTTTCCCCATCTTTGTTCTCCAGCTACCTCTAGTAACAAAGAAAAACAAGCAAAACTGCAATATAGCGACCACCTCTGAAGATATGCCCAAGACTCTTGACCCCAGCCTCACCCTCCTCCTTCCAGGGCCTTTGCCCATTTCCTTGTTTGGAAGGGGAACTATCATATATCCAACAGCAGAGAGGGGGTGGGAAGAGATTTTGGTGCTCCAGTCCTGGCTCTGCTGCTTATTACATAAGTGATCTTGGGCCTCTATCTGGGCCTCAGTTTCCCCATCTATAAAATGAAGTGAAGGATCTCTGGGATCTCTAAGGTTCCCATCATAGTGGTCTTGTGTTTTTGTCAGGGAATGGCTCTTATTTACTCCCTCTCTGCCCTCCTCTTCATCTGTATTGCCCGCCTATTTTTCCTGGACTAGAATTCCAGGACAACCAGGTCCCAGATGTAATGCCACCAAGGCTGTAGGAGTTAGTAGGAAGCTGTTGTCATAGCAGGTTCCTGAGCCTTCCTCCCCCAGACCCAGGTGCTTAAATCCAATCTTGAACCTTGAAAGAAAACAAGGTCCTGAATGTGAGTCCCACCTTTTGCATCAGGAGCAATGGGTGACTTCCCTTCTTCTCACAAAAGTGCAGGATTATGTGAGTGCCTGGGAGCTGCTAAGGAAAGGAAGGGTTGGGAGATGCACTTTATTCTGCAGCTTTCCTCAGTTCCATGTGGGTGGCCATCTCTGGTTAATGAAGGTTGGCTAGAGTGGTGCCAGATCAAGGCAGAGAGACCTCCCACATTTGTTCCGTCTCTGCCCCTCCCTGGTTTGGAAGACTGAAGAGAAACCAATGCCCCAGTTTCCACAGGAGGAAAGAAAATGGAGTCTATCAACTTCAGACTAGTGAGTTTGCCTTTGATCCCTGGGAAAATTCTAGAATGGGTCAATAAAGCAGTGGTTAATGAGGAGGGAAGCAGAGATTATTACAAAGAACCCACCTGGTGTCAGCACACACAGGTCAGATCAGACTTATTTCCATTTCCCTTTGAACATCACTGCTAAACCAGTAGATGAATACTGTGGATACAGGTCACCTAGATCTTAGCAGAACTTTTTGTGAAATATCTCATACTGTCCTCATTGAGAAGGTTAGGTAGTGCCATAGATGGAGCTGAAACCAAGAGGATCTGAGTTTGAATCCAGTATCAGACTCTTACTAGCTGTGTGACCCTGCTTAAAAGTTTCCTCAACTGTCAAATGAAGGTAATAATGATATCCTCCTCTTAGGATTTTTGTGAGGATCACTTTGCTAACTTAAAAGCATTATATGGTATAATTTTTGTAAAATCCAAGATTAAAAATTGTTTAGAGAATTTTCAGGGAAAAGAAGCTTGCTAACTCCTCAAATCAAGAAAGTGAACTCTGGAGAAAATGCCATTAAGAAACCTTCACTGCGTCAGAAGATCCAGAGTGAACTTTGGGATGTAATTGATTGAACTGAAGGGGGTTGAACGCATTTATTCTGAATGTAAACTCTTATGCCAAAGGGGATTGCCCCCAATTGGCTTTTTGTCAATGCATCTAGCAAACATTGGCTTTGCTCTCTCATTTTCCTCTTAACTCCAACTATTATAATTTTTTTCTTAGAAAGTACAATATTGTATACACCTTTAGCTAGAAGATCTTTAGAGGTATAATCTGGTTATGTTAAATGATTCGTTGGGGAGACTAGTCTCCCAAAGAATCACAGGGGGATTGTGAAAATAGTATTAACTCTCCCCTTGTCTATTTTTAATTTAATCAAAATTAATAAAAAACCCTACTTAGTACCTTACCAGTCACTAAGGAGAATTCACAAGTCACTTGCCAGAGTGAGTGACAACTCCAGAGGCCATTGACCACCCCCTGGACAGTGCTAGGCAAATTGAAAGACTGTGGTTTGGTTCCCATAAAGTGGGGAAGGAACAGGAAGTGACATGGATAAAGGACTATAAAAAGTCCTGAACTTCCATCCAAGAGACTTTGGCTTTGTCACTTCTCCTTTGGACTTCTTCTTTGGAGGAGGACTTAACTTTTGGACTTTGCCTTTGAATTTTACCTTGTGACTTTGCTTCTCCTTTGGACTGCTTCTTTGGAGGTCTTTGCCTTTTGGACTTGGCCTTTTAGACTTGGCCTTCAGTCTTCTCCTTTGGAGTTCATCTTAGGAGACTCAGTGTAGGTGAGCTGTACTGAAGGAAGAGACTTTTCCTGAATCCTTCTTTGGCTTGCTGGGTGAGTAGCTGGCCTACCTTTCCTGGCTTCTGGAGAGATTGGTTCCAGAGAGGCCTTCCTTTCCTGGAGGAGGCTGCATTGGTGGAACCCTTGCTGAAGACACCACCAGGTCTTCTGGCTGAAGATGATCAAGCCCTGCCTGGGCTGAGTCAGACACCAGAGCAGTACTTAGGGTGATAGGCTGGACAATTCTCTACCCTCTTCTTATGTTTTTCCACTTTCACTCTTTCCACCTCTTTGTAAATAAAGCTACTAAAAGTCATTTTGACTTAAGCTATAATATTTTTTAAATTGACAACCACAATATTACTTTAGAACTTTCATATTAGCATAAAAACCTAAATGTTTATGTTTTTACAATATAAATGCTAGGTATTATAATTGGTGGTGTTATTAATATTATGGAGAAGATGAATTAATATGGTCAGATGGATTCAGAACTGGTTGGATGGCTGGATTCAAGGAGTAGTCTTAATGGTTTAATGGCTATGAGGCAAGAGGTGGAGTTAGAGTTGATGGAGGGCTGGGCTCAGTTCTCAAACTTATTGCTTTAGAAAGACAGTGATAAACTGGAGAGTTGCCAGAAGAGGGCACCTTGAATTCCTGTCAGAGGAGGATTAATTGTAGGGTTTAGGCAAATCTGAGTCCATGTTGTTGGAGGATTAGTTGACAGTATTAGGTATAACAATAGTTATCTGAAGAGCTATCAAATGGGAAAAGATTATCCTTCTGATAGGCTCTGGAAGACAGAGCCAGGAGTAATGACTTTGGAATATCTGGAAGATCTGATAGCCACAAGGTACTGCCAAAGTGAGACTAGAGGCAGGAAGGAACCTATTATGGCTGAGCTCCCTCCTGTGCCAAATGCCCTTCACAGATCCCAGAAAGTCTGGTCAAGAAATCTATGGAGTGGGAGGAAAGAGGACAAGGCTGGGCTGTGTCTCCAGGGGCTGGCCCACATCAGCCTCTGCTGCTGGTACTGCTTGAGTGGGTCTGGCAGGTGAGAAGCCCAGGGAGCTGGAAGACATTAGGCCAAGAACAAAATCAAGAGCCCAAGAGAAACCATCCACTCCTCCAGAACACCAGGGCTAAGAACAGCTCAGAGTTTGTTAGACTCCAAACTCATAGCTGATGTCACATCAGAATCACATCTGGAAGGCAGCCAGGGATACCAGCTTTGGCCATTCCCCTTGAGTGCTGAGAAGGGATGACCTGGGGGGCAGCAGGAGGGGAAGGAATGCCAGCATCATAGATTTAGGGAGCTTGGAGATCATCTGAGGCCAGAGAACTGTGGCTCTTGAGCTGAGAGAGACCTTGGAGAACCTCATTGTAAAGATGAGGAAACTGATATCGAAGGAAGGGAAGAGACTTGCTCAGGGTCACTGGGGAAGGCAGTGGTTAAGCTGGGACTTCAGCTCCAGTCCTCTTGACTCAGTAGGTCACAGAGCCATGGTGAGCCTAAGATGCTCTTCTCAGTTTTGGATATCCATCCATCAGTACATATTGATTAGTACCCACTATATGCCTTAGCACTCTGCTAAGTGTAGTCATAGTAGTAGTCTCTTGGTAACCGAGGATGACAATTGTCTTTGTGTGTTTTCATCTATGATAGATGAGTGTGCACAAAGACACTTGTGTGTTGTGAATTTCAAAACTACTCAACCCCGTTCAAACCATTCTTTACAGGATGGGATTTGGCTATTTCCTGATCAATAACAATGGAGATACTTGGAATGACAGAATCAGGTCTTGGAAACTACATTCTCCACCCTACTCAGGGTAACAGGATTTAGGAAGGGCTACAGCAAAGCTCAAGATTTAATTATTTGAGAATATGGCCTTCAACAGACATGTGCAAAGGGGACAGACCTCTGGGCAGTACTGGGTTAAGCTAGAGCCACCATTGGCACAGGTGAGACACAGGAAGTGAGGTAGAGGAGAGCTGAGGAGGCTGGGGACTTCCTGTGTGGAGGAAAGGAGGTGGTTGGAGCCTGGTGCTTAGAGTGGAGGCCCTGAGACTGTTTCTCCATTTTGGTCACATGAGCGATAGGGACCGATCTCTTTTTTTTGCCTTGGCTAGCCAAGGCCTTGGGCTTTGGCCCAGCCTAAGCAGAGGGGGTATTTAAGTATTTAAGCCCTATTCCCTTCTCTCCCCTTTCTCTCTCTATATATATATCTCTAATTCCTTTCTTGCTCAACTCAGATCTGGTCTTATTTACTGATGGTTCTTCTTTTATGAGAGATGGCATACACTACACTGGAGCTGCTGTAGTCACAGAATTTGCCACTGAGTGGTCAGCTTCGCTGCCCTCTAATATTAGCGCTCAAGGGTCAGAACTCATAGCTCTGAAACATGCCTGTATAATTGCCAAGGGTAAAAAGGCAACAATTTATATGGATTCTAGATATGCTTTTGGCATTTGTCACTCAGTCGGGATGCTATGGCTCCAGAGAGGATTTTTAACCTCAGCTGGAAAATCCATAGCTAATGCAGAAATTATTAATGAAGTTCTTTCTGCTCTCAAACTGCCTGAAGCCCTAGCTGTAGTTCATTGCTCTGCCCATACAGGTGTCTCTGACCCTGTCTCTAGAAGAAATGACCGAGTAGATGCCGCTGCAAAGCTAGCAGCCATAGAAGGACCTGGATTAATTTTAACATTAACAACCACTGATGATTTAAATTTATCACTTGCTTATAATGAAAAGGAAGTGGAAAAATGGAAACAAAAATTTAAAGCAAAACAGATTAATGGAGTCTGGGTATCATCTGAAGGGAAACCCCTGCTCCCTAGAAGTTTCTATAACCAAATTTGCCAATCTGTTCATAAAAATGGCCACCTTGGTACCCAGGGCATCGTGGACTCTGTTAAGAGAGTATGGATAGCCCCCAGTATAACTACCATAGCCTCTAAAGTGTGTTCAGCCTGCTCTACCTGCCAGGCATATAACCAACATGCCTTTCGTGGCAAAGCCTTTGGGGGATGTCCTCTGGCTTACACACCTTTTGAACATCTACAGATATATTTCATAACAATGCCAAAGGCCGGACATTATAAATTTTGTCTAGTCATAGTAGATCAACTGACCAGATGGCCAGAAGCATTTCCTGCGACCCGAGCCACGGCGGCTTTTGTTGCTAAGGTGCTTTTAAAAGAAATTATTCCTCATTTTGGCCTGCCAGCACATATTGATTCCAATAGAGGAAGTCATTTTACTGATTCTGTCTTAAACCAAATATATTCTTGCTTGGGGATAACTCCCAAATTCCATGTTCCATATCATCCCCAGAGCTCAGGCCAAGTTGAAAGGATGAATAAAGAACTTAAAACTATGATTGGCAAATTATGCACTGAGACCCATTTAAAATGGCCTGAAATTCTCCCTCTGGCCCTATTTTATCTTAGAAGCAGGCCTAGAGGAGACTTACATATTTCACCATTTGGGATGCTTTTTGGACATCTGCCTATACAGGCTAAGCCTTTCTCCCCAGCATATACATTACTATTAGGGGGAGATACTACTATTGCTTCCTATATACAGGAATTACAGCATAAACTATGTGAACTTCATGAATCTGGAGCTGCAGTACAAGCCGGACCACTAGACTTTTCACTTCACGACCTGAACCCAGGAGACAAGGTGTATATTAAAAATTTCCAGCGTACTGGAGCAACTCAGCCTTCGTGGGAAGGACAATTCCAAATATTGTTAACTACTCCAACATCTATAGAGGTTGGAGAAAAGGACTCTTGGATTCATTGCTCACATGTAAAGAGAGCATTTTCTGCTGAGACTGATTAACTGTATCGTACCACATGCATTGAAGATAATAATCCATTGACAAGTGGATGCTGTTTTTTCAAAAACACATTGAATTCCTGATTTTTTTCTTCTCTTTCCCTTATTTTTTATTATTGCTTTTCTTTTGAATATTTGAATTTTTCCCCTTTCCTCATTTCTTGTACAAAAGGTACATAAAATTAAATTTTTTTCTCTCTCTCTGCAGTAATATAAGTTTAAATATACATACCCAAACAGCTTTAGACTGTAGGAACCTGCCATTTATTGATAAAATGTTATGGGACTATGATTAATGTTTGTGTCTGATTCCAGGAAATGGGATAAAAACAAGGAGCACAGACTTTACCTGAATAGTGCCAAAAGAGCACACAGGAAATACTAATGTGGACTTGAGGTTGCGATGCTTGACATACATTAAGTCGTAGGACTTCCTTGTATCTACACTCTTTATGAAGTACTCATACAAGTACAAAAATTTGACTATCATGCTGGCTCCCTATATCCTTGAGAATGAAAAAAGTCAGACCAGGGAATGACTCTTCCCTATCAAAATAAAATTCTAGTTCCTTTCCTTCGTATAATATGACAACTTCCTGTAGTCTTGGCTGCAGGTGGGTAGGTGAAATATTACTGCATTCTGTCCTACAGACTTGTGGGATAGAAATTACTGTAAATTGGACCTTTATACGGGCCCATTATGAAGTTATTCTTGTTTACTCAACATTTTATACATAGATTTTGTTATTTTGATTCTGATTTTGAATTTTTTTTCTTCCCTTTCTCCCAAAACTTTAACTTTCTTCCATATTTTCCCCTTTATATATTTTTGTTTTTTGTTTTGTTTTTATTGTTTTTGAATTCTTTTAATAACTGACTCAGATACCCCCATAACTCAACAATGCATCCTGAGCTGAACTGGATTTTTTTTAACACCCACTTCAGGGGGGATTGTATTTTAATAAAACTCCAAGATTTTGAAAAGTTTTTTTTTGTTTGAGAAACATCTTCAAGGAAGAAGCATGCTAACTCCTAAATCCAGAGAATGAACTGTTGCAGAAAGATGCCAGAAAACCTACATTACATCAAGATCAAGAATGAACCTTGGGGTGTGGTTGCTTGAACTGAAGGTTGATTGAATTTATTTTGAATGTACACCCTTCTGCCAAAGGGGACTACCCCCTAATTGGCTTTTGTCAATGTGCCCAGCAAAACATTGGTTTAGCTGTCTCTCTCTATCTCTCCTATTTTCCCCTTATCTCTAACTACTGTAATTTCATAGCTAGTATGTTTACAAGACCCATCAGAGAGGTTAGCCTTCCTTGGGCCTCAGGGGGGATTGTGAATTTCAAAACTACTCAACCCCGTTCAAACCATTCTTTACAGGATGGGATTTGGCTATTTCCTGATCAATAACAATAGAGATACTTGGAATGACAGAATCAGGTCTTGGAAACTACATTCTCCACCCTACTCAGGGTAACAGAATTTAGGAAGGGCTGCAGCAAAGGTCAAGATTTAATTATTTGAGAATATGGCCTTCAACAGACATGTGCAAAGGGGACAGACCTCTGGGCAGTCCTGGGTTAAGCTAGAGCCACCATTGGCACAGGTGAGACACAGGAAGTGAGGTAGAGGAGAGCTGAGGAGGCTGGGGACTTCCTGTGTGGAGGAAAGGTTGTTGTTGGAGCCTGGTGCTTGGAGTGGAGGGCCTGAGACTGTTTCTCCATTTTGGTCACATGAGTGATAGGGACTGATCTCTTTTCTTTGCCTTGGCTATCCAAGGCCTTGGGCTTTGGCCCAGCCTAAGCAGAGGGGGTATTTAAGTATTTAAGCCCTATTCCCTTCTCTCCCCTTTCTCTCTCTCTCTCTCTCTCTCTCTCTCTCTCTCTCTCTCTCTCTCTCTCTCTCTCTCTCTCTCTCTCTCTCTCTCTCTCTCTCTCTCTCTCTCTCCCCTCTCTTTAATACCTTTCTTCCTCCTGTTAGTAATTAAAAACTCCATAAAAGGATGACTGCTGACTTGAGTTTTCATTTAGGAATTACATAGCTGAATTCCTTGGCGACCTTAAATTAATATATATCAGTCTTTTAATGTGATTTCCATATCACAGCATGAATGAAATTTAAGTGGAAAAGTTGATGCACAGAGACAGTCCCACTCTCTCAGCGTTGGAAGCCTGAGTCCAGTGGCACAAAAAGTCGTTACATTTGGAGACTTCTTCAGCTGCATTGGATGGCTGTGTTGTCCTTTGTGCTCCAACATGCCCTAAACACTCCACAGTGCCTTGCTGCGTTGCCATCTCAGCTGTTGAACCTTCTTATTGGTTTCTTCTGCCTGTTCCGCCAAAGTAGTCTTCACATGCTGGGTGAGCAAAGCCCTGGTTCACCAGGGGTCGGTGACCCGATGGCTACCCTCACAAGATTTAGCTGGCCTATCAAAGCCATTGCCCGGGGTGTGGATGCTGCCGCATGCTAGCAGCTACTAGGAGCCACAAGTGAGAGCTGGGTGTCAGGTGAGGGTCAGAGGCTGGAGAGCTGCCCTAGGAGGGCACAACAAGCCCTCTATACCAAAGATACTACCCCTCCCTGAACACCCCATACACCCCATGCTAAGTGTACAGGATACAAAAAGAGGCAAAAGACAGTTCCTGCTCTCCAGGAGCTTACAGTCTAATGGGGGAGCCAACATGCAAACAACCATATACAGAGTAAACTGTGGGCAGGACAAATTGGAAATAATTAAGAGAGAAGGCTCTAGATTAAGGGGGGGTGGGAAAGCTACCTGGAGAAGGAGGGATGTTTAGGAAGCCAGGGAGGTCAGTAAGCAGAGACCAGGAGCTAGAGTCCAGGCTTGTGGTGGGGGAAGGGGAACCAGTAGAGAGAATGCCAGAGACAAGAGATGGAGTGTCTCATTTATGGAACAACCAGGAAGCACTGTCACTGGTTCAAGAGGGTGAGAAGATTGGAAAGTCAGGATGAGGCTGGGCTGGGCTAGAAAGGGCTTTGAATGCCAAGAGCATCATTTTGTATTTGATCGTGGAGGCAATAGGGAGCCACTGGAGTTTATTGAGTAGGGGGAGGACATGGTCAGTCCTGAGATTTAGGAAAATCATTTTGGTGGCTGAATGGAAGAAGGAAGGAATGGAGTGGAGAAAGACTGGAGGTGAGCTGATGGTCATCAGGTTATTGGAGGTGATGAGCATCTGCCCCAGGGTGGGGGCAGTGTTAGAGGAGAGAAGGGGGCATATTTGAGACATGCTGCAAAGGCAAAATCAACAGGCTTTGGCAACAGATTGAAATGGGGATAACAGATAGTGAGAATCAGGACAACCCCTAGGTTGTGAGTCTTAGGCACTGGGAGGATGTTGGTACTGTGAACTTTAAAACTACTCCACCCTACTCCGATTGTACTTTAGGGGAAGATAAAGTTGTAATCTCCTGATTGTAACAATGGAGATACTTGGTCTAACAGAATCAGGAATGTCTTGTGAACTTTACATTGCTCCACCCCACTTAGTCTAACAAGGTCAGGAATGTCTGCACCCATACTCAAGGATTAAGTATCTAATAGGATGGCCTTTGATAGACATATGCAGAAACAGCTGGCAGACCCCTGGGCTATCCTAAGTCAAGCTAAGATACCATTGGTACAGATAAGATGCAGGAAAGTGACATAAAACTGTCTATATAGGGTACATCACTTCCTTTCTTCGGTCTCTTTCCCCAGAGAGGTGGATCTGGCTGGTGACTTCCTGTGAGCAGGCCTGGGCGCCAGTTCAATCCTGGAACTAGAGCCTGGAGGAACTCCCTCAGACAGTTTCCTTGGTCACGTGGTGAGTGATAAGACTGACTTCCTTTTCCCTTGGCTCTCAAGGGAGGCCCCCTTGGCCAAGGCCTTTAACTCCTGTCTGGCTCAGCCTGAGCCAGAGCAGTTTTCATAAACTTTCCCTCTCTCTCTCTTTCTTAAATTCTTTCCTCTATATTAATTACAATCATCATAATTTCCAGTTGACTTGGGTATTTTATTATTTGGGATATTCCATGGTGACCGATAATTAAATATAGTTTAGGTCACGATGCTAAAATTATTCTTACAGAACCCTGAACAGTAATAGGGAAGGTGGAGCAGGGAGGGTTTTAGGATGAAAGAGAATGACTTCAGTTCTATACTCATTAAGTTTGCTGTTTACTGGACATGTTGAGTTTGAGATGTCTCTTAAGCTGGAAGGTGGAGATGTGGGCAGGTAGCAGATACTAGGACCCATTTGAACTAATGGCAAGTGGTGATAGAGGTGGGAGACAGACATCAAAACAGAGAAAGAAACAGATCAACTAATATACACAGAAGGAGGAGAAGGAGGGTGATACTGCAAAGGACATTAAGAAGCAGTCAGATCTATCTGTTCAATCTGGGCAGGAGAAGAAGGGGAAAGCAGCTTCATAAAAACCCAGTAAAACTAAAGGGATAGTCTAAGTGTGGAATGTTCCAGAATGGTCAAGGAGGTCATTGGACTTGGTTGTAAAGAGATTAGCAACCCAAAGTGGATTGAAGTGAGTGACCCAAGTGAGAGGTGATAATGGCAGTAGGTATGGAGAGCTTTTTAAAGTGTGGCTATTAGGGGGCAGCTGGGTAGCTCAGTGGATTGAGAGTCAGGCCTAGAGACAGGAGGTCCTAGGTTCAAATCTGGCCTTAGACACTTCCCAGCTGTGTGACCCTGGGCAAGTCACTTGACCCCCATTGCCTAGCCCTTACCACTTTTCTGCCTTGGAGCCAATACACAGTATTGACTCCAAGATGGAAGGTAAGGGTTTAAAAAATAAATAAATAAAGTGTGGCTGTTAAAGGATTTTAGGAAGAGAGGAGAGTTTGAGAGGATGGAAAGATCAAAAGAAGATTTTAAGAATGAGGGGAGGTCAAGGGCAGCTAAGTGACTCAATGGATTGAGGAGGTCCTGGATTCAAATGTGATCTCAGATACTTCCTAGCTGTGAGATACTGGATAATTCACTTCTCCCTTTCTTACTGCTCTTCTGAGAATCTAAGACAGAAGGTAATGATGATTGTTTTTATGGAACCCTCAGATTTGCCTCTGTCTCTCTGGAACTTGCCTTTGGGGGAATTCCCAGACTGACCCTTATCCTAGACTGAACAATAAACTTTACAGTACCCGATGCTGTCAGCCTAGATAGAATTAGTAGAGATAATCAAATCTTAAGAACCCTAAGTTCTTCAGCTCATGGGAGAGTCCCCTTTGGTGCATTTTCCAGAGACAGTGTTCCCAGAGTCCCAGAGCTGGTCTCTGTGTGGTATTTTGCACATAACTCAGTGTGGAGACCATTAGAGTTGTAAAGATTGGATTTAGCTATCTCCTGATTGTAACAGTGAAGATACTTAGCTCTTTCTTTATTGTGAAGATAAAATTTTAATCTCCTGATTGCAACAATGAAGGAACTTAGCTCTTCCTTTATAGTGAAGCTAGAATTGTAAGCTACAATCTGTTTTTAGATTTTAACTGCAAAAGGATGTTAAGTAACTACAAAAGGTGAACTTAACAAAAGAGAATTTAAGTAACCCCAAAAGATAAAATCTAACCAAAGAAGGTGAGAACTAAAGAGAAAAGCATCTGCTGTGATTGGTAGATGTGAAAATTTAGAGGAGGTGACACAAGAGAAAAGGGTCTTTAAATAGAGGGAAAAAAGACTGAAGAGGACAGTCAGTCACCTGGCTGAAGGATCAGTCACTTGGAGCTGAAGGGAAGATGGACATTCAGAGATTTGGAGAGATGGACATTCGGGCATTCAGATATTCGGGCAGGAGGAGGAGCAACTGGAAGACTGACTCGGAGGACTAGAAGACAAACACCCAGACTTCTTGTTAGACTGTCACTGTTGATGAGTAAAAGGTTGACTTAGTGGACATGCTTTTCTATTCCCCTGGCTGGGGCTTAGAAATTCTAACTGACTTAGTGACCCCACCTTTCTGGAGGTGTGGAGCCTCCAGGTAAGGCCTATCTTCTTAAGACTCTCTTCCCCTGGCTGGGGCTTAGAGATTCTAACCAGTATCAGAGGAAGCAATCTCTCTCTCTCTCATTCCTTAATATCTTCCTTCTATTGTAAATATTGTAGATAAACTACCATAAATTCCATTTACTTTAGTAATTCATTTTGGGATTTAGAAATTAAATCCCTGGTGGCCACATAATTAATAATATATTCAAGTCCAACCCACAAATAAATTTAACAGAGTACTATCTCCCTTGTTGTGATTAAACACTTGCTCTTTCTAACTACTTTGGTGGTTCTGTGTTTAACAAGGTTGACATAAAATTTTTTTTTAAAGATTAGAAATTGGAAATGGAGATATTGAGCATTATCCTTAGAGAGGAAAATTGGAAGGGCAAATTCTGGAGCAGAGGGGACCAAGGGCATCAGTACAGAGCTTGGTTTTGGCTCTTCCAAAACTAGACCAGAGGAAGAGAGGATGGGGATGCTATGGAAGGAATTTGAAGGGTGACAATGGAAAGAAGCACAGGTAGGAGGAGCCTGGGGGAGGGTTTACTTAATGGCTTTTATCCTCAGTAGAGGAGGAGCCATCAAGGGTTTCCCAATCTCCTCATTGCACTTATTTGAGTTCTTCTTTTGGGAAGACCTATGACCTCATTCTCATCCTGGAGGAACTGATTTCTCCCAGTCATTTCCCAAACCCAATCTCCCCTCCTTTCTCAAGGAGCTCTTGAGTCTTGGTCTTACTTCTTATCTCAAATTCTAACCCATTGGAGTATTTCAGCCAAGAACAGATGCTCTCTATCAACCTACTCAACATTCTGCCTCAGCCACAGACAGGCATAGGCAGGATCTCAGCACCACCACAAGGCATGCTCAAGACCTCCCCATCATCTCCCCCCATCCTCCCCATTTTCTCCATTCATGTAGCTATCCCCCTGATCCAGACTTTCATCATATCAACTGGACTGTGCTACTCCCTCCTTGATATCTCTGCCTTTGGCCTCTTCCCACTCTAATACCTCCACCAACCACTAAAATATCCTTAAATGTAAATGAAGATATTGGGCAATGACATGGATCTGCAGAAAAAAAAAAGCAAGGAGCTCAGAACTTTGGAACACCAACGGAACCTTGGAAGTTAGCAGTTAAGCAGCTTGAGCTGGCTGAGAATTTATTCCTGGTTGTTTGACCAGAAGGTGGAAGACAGACCTCTTCATATCCTCTCTAGTCATTGCCTTCTACATAGACTGTGAGCTGCAGAGAAATTTGGGTTAGCCCAAAGAGACTTGTCAGCAATATTGTGAATATCTACCCTTAGAGGAAAATAATTCTGTTTCTGAACTGACTATATTTCAAATCTTCAATCAACAAGAGATTAGGGAGAACCTAATTTCCCTCTTCCCTTCCCCTAACCTCTTCTTACCCCTTCTCCCCCCCAAATAAAAATCCCTTTAGTTAAAGGACTGGTTATGGGATTTGATTTTTAGGGGGAAAATATTTCAAACCTTACCATCTGTGAGAAGACCATTTCCCAGACAGTTGAAAAGGAACAGGAAGTGGTATAGGGGAGGAGTTCAAGATTCAGTCTTTTCCCTGGCTTGCATCCTGGTGCATCCTCTCAAAAAATTGCCCCCCTACTTCAACTATCTACTACATAAGGCAGGTCTGAGCAAGTTATTCCCCTACTTTTTGCCTTTAAGTTGAAATGTTGCTGTTCAGTTCTGTCCAACTTCTCATGACCCCATTTAGAGTTTTCTTAGCAAAGATACTGGTGTGGTTTGTCATTTCTTTCTCCAGCTCATTTTACAGATGAGGAAACTGAGGCAAACAGTGTTAAGCTTTAGAAGGCCAGATTTGTACTCAGAAAGATGAATATTTCTTGACTTCAGGCCCTACACTTTCTCCATTGCACCACAAGTGTAAAGTATAAATCCTTTTGTTTGGCATTTAAAGTACTTCTTCAATCTAGTTCTAACTGTATTATGGCTGAAAAGACAAAAGGATCCCTGGGAAAAGAAAAGTTACAAAGTTACAAAAGTTACAAAGCAGTCATGAAAACCCCATGGTCTATGGGATCATGAAGAGTCAGATACAGCTGAACAACAAAAGCTTTATTAACCCTGATCCTCTCTCTCTCTTCCCCTCCCTCTCTCTCTCTCTTTTCTTCTATCTCTCCCTCCTTCCCTCTATCTCCCCAACTCTTCCCCATCTTTGTATCTCTCCCTCCCTCCCTCTCTCTCCTTCTGTCTCTCCCTCCCTCACTCTCTCCTGTCTCTCTTTCCCTTCCTCTTCCTCTTCTCCTTTCTCCTCCCCTGGAATATCACCGCCAAAATCCCAAGTTTTTTTCAAATTAAAGAAAAAAATGCTGATTCGCTTTTTATTTTCTCCTATTTTTTCAATCTCTTGACTGTTTTCATATTTCTTGTTACCTCATGGAGTTATTGGCTTCTATTTAGTCCACTCTAATTTTCTTTTTATTGTCATGCAAAACACACTTCCATATTGGTCATTGTTGTAAGAGCCATGTGGTATAAAATCAAAACCCCAAAATAAAAGCTGTGAAAGACAACTCCAGCAGTTCTTTTTCTGGGGGTGGAGAGCCTTCTCCACCAGAAGTCTTTCTGGATTGTCCTGGATCATTGCATTGTCGAGAGGAGCCAGGTTTTCACAGATAATCTTCGTCCAAGATTGCTGTTATTGTGTTCAATGTTCTTCCAGTTCTGCTCATTTCTCTCTTCATCAGCTCCTGCAGATCTTTCCAGCCTCTTCTGAAATCATCTTGCTTATCATTTCTTATAGCACACTAGTACTCCATCACTATCATATACCACAATTTGTTCAGCCATCCCTCAATGGATTTTTCCTCAATTTCCAATTCTTTGGCAGCACAAAAAGAGCAGTTATAAATGTTTTTGTACAAATAGATCCTTTCCCTTTTTTTAAAATTATCTCTTTGGGGTACGGTAGTGGTATTACCAGATCGACTGCCCAGTTTTCTAGCCCTTGGGGTTCTAAATTGCCCTTCATAATGCCCTCCAACATTTATCACTTTCCTTTACTGCCATACTGGCCAATCTGATAGGTGTGAGGTGGCATCTATATGAAGGCAGCCCCCTCCCAGGATCACTCCTTTCAGTCTGACCTGAGTCCCTGAGCTCTAGCATGGGTCACAGGACAGTGGCCTAGGCACATGACCAGGAAAGGATCAGGTTAGGATATGGGGTAAAGGAGATTTAAAAGAGGGGTTTCTAGGCAGTGGGGGCTCTCTCTGCTTGGGCATGTGGTGAAAGAAACAAGGCAGAGAAAGCCTACATGGCTTTCTTTACATAAGAAGCACTCACACGGCTAGGTAGAACCAGACTTTTCAGGGGGCAGCTGGGTGGCTCAGTGGATTGAGAGTTGGGCTCAGAGACAGGAGGTCCTGGGTTCAAATCTGGCCTCAGACGCTTTCTAGCTGTTTGACCCTGGGTAAGTCACTTGACCCCCATTGCCTAGTTCTTACTGCTCTTTTGCTTTAGAACCAACACCCAATATTGATTATAAAATGGAAGGTAAGTGTTGGGTTTTTTTTAAAGGCTTTTCTCTATATCTGTCTGCCTTCTCTTATTCAAGTAAATATTAATAAACTCTATGGAAATTAAAGACAAGTTTAATTTAGTTTTTTAAACATATCTCAGTGTTGTTTTAATTTGCATTTCTCTAATCAAGAGTGATATGGAACATTTTTTCATATGGTTGATAACTTTAATTTTTTCATCTGAAAATAGCTTGTTTATATGCTTTGACCATTTGTCAATTGGGGAATGACTTGTGTTATTAGAAATCTGATTTAATTCTCTTTAAGTTTGATCTTTATCAGGCATTTGCTGTAAAATTTTTCCCCAGTTTGTCATTTCCCTTCTAATCTTGTTTACATTAGTTTTGTTTGGATAAATGCTTTTAAATTTAATAAAAATTATTCATTTTACATTTCTATCTTTTGTTTGGACATAAATTCTTCCCCTCTTCAAAGATCTACCAGGTAAACTATCTTTTGTTCCCTTAATTTAATTATGATATCACTCTTTATATCTAAATCATATATTCATTTTGACCATATCTTGCTAAACAGTCATGGTGGTGAACCTATGGCATGCATGCCAGAGGGGTCACTCAAAGCCCTTCACCATCACTCCAGCAGAGAGTTCACCAGAATTTGTTACTAGAAAGCCAGAGGGTCAGGGGGCCAGGCTGTTCCCCTCCCCCTCTCCACATGCACCTGAGGACATTTCTCACATCATCCACCCCTCTAAAAGGTTCATCATCACTGGTATAGGGTGTGAGATACTGGTCTTTCCAGAGCTTCTGCCATATTGTTCTCCAATTTTCCCAGCAGTTTTTGTCCAATAGCGAGTTCTTGTCCCCAAAGCTAGGATTTTGGGGTTTGTCAAACATGAGGTTGCTCTGGTCATTTACCCTGTATATTGTGTGGCTAATCTACTCCATTGGTCCACCATTCTATTCCTTAGCCAGTACCAGATGATTTTGATGATCGCTGCTTTATAGAACAGTTTGAGATCTTGTACTGCTAGGTCACCTTCCTCCACATTTTTTTCATTAGTTTCCTTATTATTCTTGACTATTCCACTCTAATTTTCAGGAAGTTTTATCAGCTGGGCAAGTTTTGTACCTGTTGTACTAAACTATTAATTTCCTTTCCAATCCTTTTTTCCATAGTTCTCATTTCTTTTCCAATTTTTTTCTCAAATCCTCATTCCATTTACAAAAATTATTATTGTATACACTGTTCTCCTGGTTCTATTCACTTTACTTTGCATCTGTTCATCTAAATCTTTCCAGGTTTTTCTGAACTCATCTTGTTCAAGGTTCCTTGTGGTGCAATAGTATTCCATCATCCATTCCCCAAGTGATGGACAGTCCCTCAGTTCCCAACTTTTTGCCACAACAGAGTGGCTCAAAAGTAAGTTGCTATGGACATTGAATGCCATGAGTTGATTTCCTAACCTATTCCATTGATCCACACTATTCTATTTCTTAGCCAGTACCAGATTGTTTTGATGATTACCACTTCATAGTATAATCTTAGATCTGGAATGGCTAGGCCTCCACTCATATTACTTTTCATTAATTCCTTAATATTCTTGGCCTTTTGTTCTTCCAGATGAGCTTTATTATTATTTATTTTTAGCTCTATGAAATAATTTTTGGGTTGCTTGATCTCATTTTGAAATTATCTCCAATTATCTTTAATTGTGGCTCCACTGTGGCCCACAGATATGGCCATGTCTCCCCCATACTTTTATTTTTTAAAAACCTTACTATGTATTGGTTCTAATGCAGAAGAATGGTAAGAGTTAGGCAACGAGGTTAAGCAACATGCTAGATGTGTCTGAGGTCAGATTTGAACCCCAGGCCTCCCATCTCTGAGCCCTGTTCTCAATCCACTGAGCCACCTCCCCCATGTTTTAACCCCCTCCCCAACATTCCCCCCCCCAATTACATATAAAAGCAATTTTAAATGTTTACTTAAAAATTTTCTTGAGTTCCAAATTCTCTCCTTCCTTTTTGCCCTTTCCCCCGCTCCCTGAGATGGTAAACCGTCGGATAGATTTTTCACATACAATCATGTGGAAGAAAATGCAAACAAGAAATTAAAAAAAAATTCAATCAGTCATTTCTCTGGATGTTAAAGGTATTTTTTTTCCAAATTGTGAGTCCTCTAAGATTGTATTGCTAAGACTAGCAAAGCTATTTACAGTTGGCCATCATATAATACTGTTCCTGTGTTACTATGTACTGTAAGGGGGAAAGGGGGATAATTATAAAAAGGTTGGGCTGGATTATTTTAAAAATAGGATATCCAGGAATTTAATGAATTCCAAAGAGATTTATTTATAATTTTATTTACAAAATATACAAAGAGTAAAGTTAGAAAATCAGAGAGAGGATAAGGTAAGATATCTAGCTTAAGCACTAAATAATTTACTCTGACCTGGCTCAAAAGCAGGCAAGGGAGTTTAGTCCTTAATTGGAGAGGCCTCAGCCCTTGTAGCCGAGGACCTAGGGATGCAGAGAGCCTCTCTCTCAATCTTTTTTTTTTTATTTTTTTCCCAATATAAACATTATTTTACTTGGTTATTTTCAAACAATATTCCTTGGAAACAAAGATCCTTTTCTTATCTTCCCCCCCTCCCACCGCCCCTCTCCTAGCCAACACACAATTCCACTGGGTATCACATGTATCCTTGCTTCAAACCCATTTCCATGTTGTTGGTATTTGTATTAGGGCGTTCATTTAGAGTCTCTCCTCATTCCTGTCCCCTCCACCCCTGTAGTCAAGCAGTTGCTCATCTTCGGTGTTTTTACTCCCACCGTTTGTCCTTTAATTGTGGATAGTGTTTTTTTCTCCTAGATCCCTGCAGAGTGTTCAGGGACATTGTATTGACACTAATGGAGAAGTCCATTACGTTTGATTGTACCACAGTGTGTCAGTCTCTGTGTACAATGTTCTCCTGGTTCTGCTCCTCTCGCTCTGCATCACTTCCTGGAGGTTGTTCCAGTTCCCATGGAATTCCTCCACTTTATTATTCCTTTTAGCACAATAGTATTCCATCACCAACATATACCACAATTTGCTTAGCCATTCTCCAATTGATGGGCATCCCCTCTTTTTCCAATTTTTTGCCACCACAAAGAGTGCAGCTATGAATATTCTTGTACATGTATTTTTCCTTATTATCTCTTTGGGGTACAAACCCAGCAGTGCTATGGCTGGACCAAAGGGAAGACAGTCTTTTGTCGCCCTTTGGGCATAGTTCCAAATTGCCCTCCAGAATGGTTGGATCAATTCACAGCTCCACCAGCAATGCATTAATATCCTGACTTTGCCACATCTCCTCCAGCATTCGTTACTTTCCATAGCTGTCATGTTAGCCAATCTGCTAGGTGTGAGGTGATACCTCAGAGTTGTTTTGATTTGCATCTCTCTGATTACAAGAGATTCAGAACACTTTTTCATGTGCTTATCAATAGTTTTGATTTCTTTGACTGAAAACTGCCTATTCATGTCCCTTGCCTATTTATCAATTGGAGAATGGCTTGATTTTTTGTACAATTGATTTAGCTCTTTGTAAATTTGAGTAATTAAAGCTTTGTCAGAGGTTTTTATGAAGATTGTTTCCCAATTTGTTGCTTCCCTTCTCAATTTGGTTGCATTGGTTTTGTTTGTACAAAACCTTTTTAATTTGATGTAATCAAAATTGTTTATTTTACATTTTGTGACTCTTTCTATGTCTTGCTTGGTTTTAAAGTCTTTCCCTTCCCAAAGGTCTGACATGTATATTATTCTGTGATCACCTAATTTACTTATAGTTTCCTTCTTTATGCTCAGGTCATTCACCCATTCTGAGTTTATCTTGGTGTAGGGTGTGAGGTGTTGGTCCAAACCTAATCTCTCCTACACTGTGTTCCAGTTTTCCCAGCAGTTTTTGTCAAATAGTGGGTTTTTGTCCCAGAAGCTGGGCTCTTTGGGTTTGTCATATACTGTCTTGCTGAGGTCACTTGCCCCAAGTCTATTCCACTGATCCTCCTTTCTTTCTCTTAGCCAGTACCAAATTGTTTTGATGACCGCTGCTTTATAATAGAGTTTGAGATCTGGGACTGCAAGGCCCTCTTCCTTTGTATTTTTTTTTTCATTATTTCCCTGGATATCCTTGACCCTTTGTTCTTCCAAATGAACTTTGTTATGGTTTTTTCTAAGTCAGTAAGAGAGCCTCTCTTAAGAGAAAGGTCTCTCCTGAAGCTAGTCTCTTCAGAAAATCCAGGAAACAAGTCAGCCTTTTCACTCACCATGTGTCAGTCCAGAGGGAGAGATTTAAGAACAGCCTCACCAAAGTATAGGTCTCAGGCCCAATCATCAGATTCTTCACCAGCCTCCAATTCGAACTCAACTCTAGAAGAAGCCGGAGTAGGAAAAACTCCCCACAGGAAATTGTTCACTCCCTTTTAAAGACACTTTCTTTTGTGTCACTTCTGAAGCCTTCTTGTAATTTTTACATCTACCAATTACTGTTGAAGACTTGCTTTAGGACTGCCCAGGAGCATGCTGTCAGTTGATTCTGATTCATCACCCAGTATTGCACAAGTAGGTCACAGACCACCCCCACACACAAACACACACTCAAGTGCGAATGGGGTGTTTATACCTTTGGTATTATATTAAAGTAGTAGATAAAGTGGTAGATTAAATCTAAAAATGGGCAGGGGATTTAATTTCATTTTTTTATAATTGGGAGTTAATCTTTAGTGTGATATTCTTCTGGTTCTGGCCATTTCACTCTCCGAGACATCAAAACACTGACCCAACCACAATGGGGAAAACATGGCGGCACACTCACCTCTGGCTTCTAGATGTTCTTAAAGCGCACCATTCTCCCTAACTGGTTCATCTGTTGACGAGGGAGATGTTTCTAAAGTGGAAACATAGCTAAGAAGATGGGCAACATGATATAGTCTGTGATGGATTCCTTGCTCGGCCCTAGTTCTGCCAGAGGAAGGGTGTGCAACAGGGGCACAGACTGCTTAGCAAACCACAGAGGGGCTGCAACCCTTAGAGAGTCCCATGGTGCCCTCTGATTCAGGCCCTGCCTGGCGCTGCTCAGGTGCCATCCCTCCTGGGAGTGGAAAGCTTTGAGTTAAGAAAAACTAAGGGCTGATGGCCAGGGGAGATTGCTGGGCAAGGATGGGAAGATTGCAGCTGAACCCCAACTGTACAGCAGTGAAGGGGAATTGAGCACCGGCTGCTGTCTCTTGTGATAGGAGTATGAGAAGCTTTTGATAATTGGAGTAAATCAAAGTAAATTTACATCTATCTAGATGACGACTGTGCCCAGGGGGAACGCTACTTTTCCCATCAGGCTCTGACCTCCTCAAAGAACCATCCTTTTGTTTGATTATGGAAGAACGGGAATCAGTCAGCTATAGGCCCCAATTCTATTACAAATTTCTAAATGTCTGAAGATGGGGGGCAGTGGAGTTTTTAGCTTTGAATGGACGTGCTGATGACGTTTTCGTAGCTGCTTACAGAATATGGGTGTATGAAGAAGCTGCTCATATCAGACTGTCAACAACACACCCTCAATGATGTAGGCCCAGACACTCTGTGACATTGGAGCAAAAGACTGGGAGGTTCAGCTGAGAGCAGGTGGTGCACTATGCAGCCTTGGAATGCTGGCTTCCCCAACGCTAAGAAATTAATATCCCCAGCACCTACCTACCCTCATGAGGGAATATGGACTCCAAATTATGTGCAAGAGGTAGGTGCGTGTCTGCCCTCCCGAGTGGCCTCAGTCAAGCAGTCCCTAGGGAGAAGGAGCCCTTTGAAGAGGCTGCACCATCCTCTAAACCACAGTCTCATTCTGTGAAGACTGGATTTAGCTATTTCCTGATTATAACAATGAAGATACTTTAACAAAATCAGGATTGTCTTGGGAACTCTAAATTACTCCACCCTACTTAGACCATACTTTAGGGGAAGATAAAGTTGTAATCTCCTGATTGAACAATGAAGGTACTTAACTCTTACCTTATAGTAAAGCTAGAACTTTAAGTTAAGTCTATTTTAAGATCTTAATACAAAAAGTGTTAAGTAACTATAAAGGTTAAATTAAATCACAAAAAAGCTAAGTAACTCAGAAAAGGTGAACTTAATAAAGAAGTGTTAAGTAACTCTAAAGATATAATCTAATCAAAGAAGATAAGAACTAAAAAGAATGGGCATTTAGAGGAGGAGACATAAGAGTGAAAGGAGAAATATTTGGCTCACTTCCTCTCTCCAGCACCTTTCTGGTGGTGGAGAGTTGGCTGGTGGCAGCATGCTGGGCCTTTCGACATCTTAGCGTGGCTACAAGCTACTGTCTGGTTCGGTGGTGAGTTTCTGGCTGAATTTTCCTCCTTTACTTTCCAACTTTATCCTCTTAGAAGCCTCTAATCTTTTTCTGAGACCTAGAGAGGCAGGGATTTAAAACTCCCCCTGGCACAGGCCAGGCAGGAGAAATCCTATATCCTCTTCCCTCCTTCTCCTTAAATTCCTTCCCTCTATATTAACTAAGTTACCATAAACTTCCAGACTGACTTGAGTATTTTATTTGAGATTTCCCTTGGCAACCAATTAAATCTAGATTTTAAGTCACAACCCTAAAATTATCTTTACAGTCTGGCTAATCCACGAAAGTTGTGACCAGGACCCTCAAATTTCTGTGACATATCTTTCCCTTCTTTATTACTTACTCAAGTCAGCCTTATAAACAGTTTGAAACACAGCTGCGAGAGCAGGTGAGTATAAAACATTTTTATTTCTCTCATTTCTCCTTAATTTGAATTGAACACAGCTGTTTTGTTTTTAAGCAACCTTCACTGACAATACTGCCTACTAGATTATTCTTATTTGAAGTGAGGGGGACCTGGAGAGAGTTTTGGCCTTGTCCTGCTCACCACATGTTTTGTGAAGCCCGCTAGGAAAATAATTACAAAACATATATATAAAGATGAATACTACATTCTTCGACATTTATATGGCGGTTGAAGAATTAGGGACATTGAGGAATTCAGCATACCTTCAAAAAAAAAAATTTTTTTTTAAACCCTCACCTTCCATCTTGGAGTCAATATTGTGCACTGGTTCCAAAGCAGAAGAGTGGTAAGGGCTAGGCAATGGGGGTCAAGTGACTTGCCCAGGATCACACAGCTGGGAAGTGTCTAAGGCCAGATTTGAACCTAGGACCTCCCATCTCTAGGCCTGACTCTCAATCCACTGAGCTACCCAGCTGCCCCCTCAATTTTTTATATTATTAGGTAATATCATTTTTGTACTCCTCAGCACTATGTTTAGAGATGCTAACATGAAAAAAATTATTTGAAGCTGAAATTTAAAAAAAAAACAGCAAAATTCTGAAGCTAAAATACAAAAAATTATGCAAAAATCCAAAGATAAAACACAGGAAAATATAAAAAATTTGAGGCTAAAATACAGAACATGCAAGCCCAATTGGACAATTTAAAATGCTTCTTACAGGATCAATTGGCAAACATCCACCCCACCAAAAACAGGTCTGAACCTAACAGACCTGTTTCTGAACCCCTAAATGAGGAAATTTCCTTCCCTGAAATAGAGATGGAAAACACCTTCCCTATAGCTCAGCTAACAGACTAGTTCTCTCATGGTCTGCAAATCTTGGCTGAACTTAATCCACAAGACCCTTCTCCTGAAATCCCAGTTTCTCATGTTCCTTCTCCTACACAAAAACCAATTCCAGCCCAAAGGAAATCTCTTTCTAAAGAAACTCACCTTAGTCAAACTGACCCACAGGTACCAAATTCAATTAGAGGCCTATTTTCTCTAAGAGAAGTACCTGAAATAGGATGGAACGGGGATGTGGTGACTTTAAGACACAATATACCATTTACTCCCCAAGAAATAAATGAATTTACATGAAATATCCCCACATATGAACAAGATCCCTTTCTAGTAACAAAAAATGACAGACATATTTTTTCAGTATAATCCATCTTACAAGGATGTTGAAAACTTGCTACAGGCTTTTTTAACTCAATGTGAGAAAAATAAAATAATTGCTCATGTCAACAAAACCCAGGGGTGCAATGCAGCACACTGGCCATCTGAGGATCCCGAATGGGACTATAACAACTCTGAGGATTATTTACAGCTATACAGTTGTAGAGAGGCCATCTTAATAGCAATGAGAAAGTGTACAGACAGTACAGATAAGTGGACAGAATTTGAAAGAATTAAACAAAATGAGGAAGAGACACCTACCAGATTCATGGACAGAATAATTGAGTTTGGGGGTAGATACCTGGATTTTGACCTATGTAAAGAAAATTGCATAAGACAAGTTAGGAGGCACTTTGTCAATAACTCTTGCAAAGTGATTAGAGATTATTTTAGAACACATTGCCTAAGATGGCTGGAGATGGACCTTGCGGAAAACAGCTCTATATGTTTCAAAGGGAAACAAAGAAAAAGAAGAAGAAAATAATGATCGCATGGAGGGAATAAAGAAAGGATTGAGATGTTTAAAAGATAAGATGGCTAAAATGGAAAGGGGGGGGGGGTAGCTGGGTAGTTCAGTGGATTGAGAACCAGGCCTAGAGACTGGAGGTTCTAGGTTCAAATCTGGCCTCAGACACTTCCCAGCTGTGTGACCCTGGGCAAATCACTTGACCCCCATTGCCTAGCCCTTGCCACTCTTCTGCCTTGGAGCCAATACACAGTACTGACTCCAAGACGGAAGGTAAGGGTTTTAAAAAATAAAAAATAAAATAAAATAAAATGGAAAGTGGGCATGATACTGAACCAATGGCACTTGCCCCTCTCCAGGAATCTAATTATCAATACATTACCTGCCAATTCTGTGAAAAGAAGGGCCACAGAATGGTAGAGTGTAGAACTTTACTCAAGGCACTCAGAAGGAATCTGTAGTTTAAGAACAACTACAGAAGTGATAATTATTGAAATAAATATAATTATGATAATGGAAACCACAACTTTAGGAATAGATATTGGGAAAATGATAACTCAAACCAAATGACAAACAACAATATAACTTAAGTGGTGCTCATCCAAAATATACTTGAGGTGCTAATGCCTCTCAGGGGGGTGCCCAAGGAACTTCCTAAATACAATGAAGGTGTGTGTGTTTGGGGTGCTGGGGCACAACCCTAAAGTTATCTTTACAATTCCCCCAGAAGAATCACCCTCCTGCCCCTCTTTGGTCCTGCAACCTGTCTTCTCCAAGGCTAAAGGCCTCACTGAAAGTATTTTCAGAGGCATGAATTTAAAAAAAAAAAGAAGAAAGCCCTAGGTTTACCCTTCCCAATTCAGCCCCAGGCCAGAGGGACAGAGCTTTTCCATGTGTATGTGTGTGTGTGTGTGTGCAAGTTTGTGCCAAGGTCCCTCTGCTGGCAGGAGAAGCCATTTGTGATAGGGCCAAACCATGCAACAGAATGTTCAGAAAAGATCCTTTACAGACAAGTCCAAACTTTATTTAAAACTACATTTTAAGTTTAAAGTTACTAAACAAATCACAATGAAAAAATAAAAAAGAGAACAGTGCAGCAAGACTCGAATCTAGGGAGGATCCCATCTCCAACGACGTGTGTGTGACCTGCCTGAGCAGAAGAAGTGAGCGTTCCCTATTCTAAAAGGCAGTGGGTCAAAAACTAATTTACATTTTTGTACAGATGGAAACAAGTTTATTTAATGCCCATGGGATATATGCATTGGTGGAGGGGCAGGGGAAGGCAGGCAGCTGGAGAGCTCTCCCACGCTTTGGGCTGTGACAGTTTCTGTAAAACAGGAAGAGAACAAGTCAGAAGGGAGGCCAAGGGCAGCTGGAGCACTGGGGGGTAAAAGCACCCACAGATGCCCTGGGAAGCAAAGAGGAGACAAGAGTTACCTGAACACCTGCAGTCAGGCTGACCTTAGGAAACAGAACTAAAGTACAGACAAGCTTTCAAACCGGTGCCCACTGTGAGAACCACAGGGCCCAGGGCTGGTCAGAAAACCACTAGGCCAGGGGCTCAGAGATGTCCTGCATGGAGGGGGGCTTTGGGACTGCTACCCTTCTTTTCTAATCGAGACACCAAAGCACCCCCTGAGGTAGGGGAACAAGGAAAGATGTGGGAAAAACGAACTCCCTCACCAGGTTCTTTGAGGGTCTGAGGGTCCCCAGCCAATTCTTCAGTATGAGTCACCGTTAATATTTCCTCAGATAAATGGTTACTCTGTTCCTCGGCTCCTATTTTCTTCATTAGATCTGCCTTTGGAGGTAGACAAAGAAGGTGAGGGCAACAATGATGGCACCACCACGGCATCACTGGGCATTCTCCCCAAAGTTTCCCCTGAACTTAAAGTCTAGGGACACATGCTGCTGAACACTTCCCAAGAAAGTGGAAAGCCAAATACCTCAGAATAAATGGTCAGCTTAAGGGGCAAATCTTCCACAGTCACAAAGTCCTCTTCATCAGACTTTTGACTTAAATGACCAGATCCTGCTTCCTGCTTAGGAGAAGAAGTACATTCCTTAACCTCAGATGTGCACCTCCTGGATGGGGCAGAGGGGCAGTCTACACCAGTGCTTTCTCCCCTTGGAAGCTCTCTGGCCATCCACTCTCTACCTAGCTCAAGTCTTCCCAATCTCTCTCACCTTCCAAGTCCTGGTGGTCTCCACATGTCATGCACTGCTTATATTGATGACTTGGAGGGTTTTATTTTTAATTGATCTGTTTGGTTCCCCTATCTGACTTCCTCAAGGGTAGCCACTCTATTTGCTCCAGGGCCTACCACAGGGCCCTGAATGCAGCAGCAAGAGAAATAAATGCACATTGATTCTGAGCAATACCAACCTAGAACAAGCTACAGAAATAACTCAGGAGGAATCTATGGCAAAGCAGAACCATCTCAGTGACTTCTTCTGTGTCCTAACTGCATTCCTCAATGCCGTTGCTAATTCTGACAACCCTTCCATGACCCTTCATGGTCTGGATTCCATGTGGCAAGGCCCAATTGATTTGAAAGAGAGAGAGACAGGCTCAATATGGTTGGGTGACCTCTATTAAGGGTGATACCTACATAGTCGTTCACCAACACTGGTGACTCAGTGTCAGGACTTCCAGCCACTGAGCTCTCCGGAGTTTCTGAGGCAGATTTTACTTGGGTGTTTCTAGGCATGGAGGCTTCCACCTCAGTGATGGGTAAAGAAGGTTTCAGCTCTTCTGGGGGCCCCACCGGGGTCCTTGTGGAGTCTAGAGGGGACGGGCCACTTAGCTGTGGCTCATTGTCCAACACATTAAGGTAGCAAGGCATCGTGGGAGAATCATCATGGTCACCTATCATCAAAGAGATCAATATAATGTCACCACCTCAAACACTGGACTAGGCTTTTCTAGTAAGACAATCTGGAGAGACTAACATTCATCTGTGGGATTTGTAAGAGAAAGCCAGTCGCAAACCTTGCTGTCAGATTTTCCATGGGTGGAAGAATCCCTAGATGAGACTTCAGAGGCAAGATGATCTCCCTGAGGGCTAAGCAGCAGAAGCCAAAGCCAGGGTGCTGCCTCCTAACAGATCTCTGTGGCAGGGAAGCATTCACTGGCTCCCTTGTTCTGACCTGGGCAGCCAGGTGGGGGTGGGGCATCACCATACAAGGGCTAAATCCATGGGATGAGTAGGCCAGCTACAGCTTGGAACACTAGCCTCACCCTGATGTAGTACAGATTACAGGCATGTGCACCCATAGGGCCAAACACATCTCTCTTAATATATGTATGTATAATTAGATTATACATACTCTCTCTCTCTCCTCCTGGAAATGTGGCTGGGAGAGGAGAGGAGGGGAGGGGAGGGGCAGGAGACTCAGGTTTTACTTTTGTTCTTTTTATTTTCTTCTACTTCAAGGGGTTATTAATAAATATAATACTTGGAGTTATTGGATATTAATTTAAATATTACATTGATGTATATTCTTACTCTATATGTTATAACATACAAATACCCACTCCTATTTATAAGAAGGCAGCAGCCAGGGAAACGTGTACATGGATTCTGAGCAATCCTAACCTAGAACAAGCTACAGAAATAGCTTAGAAGAACTGGGCAGAAATTTGTGACAAAGCAGAACCATATCAGTGACTGCTTCCATGCCCTAAAACAGCTTCGGCTAGTTTATCCATTTAGAAACATAATTAATAATTGATTAGAATTCATATTAAGCATGGCCTTTCTCAACAGCTGCCAGCACAGACTAAGAATCCATCACTCATTCCCAAGTCGCTCTGGAGTGAAGGTTTCAAAATCAACACTAGTCAATGATTCACTCCAAACACATACAGGTTGGGACCCTTTACCTGCTCACGCCCTTGGGCTGGAGAGAGAGGAAGCTCACGAAACTATGGAGATGCATCCCCAAGATCTCTTACCTTTATTGCTACTCTGGCCATTAGTAGGTTCCTGCTCCGCTGGGATACTTTCATTTTCCAGGGGTTTCTCAAATTCATTCTGTAGAACCTAGAACAGACAGACAGTGACTGTACTGACAGAGGGGGTGATGCCAGCTTGGGGGAACAGGGGACATGGGAGGTGTGGAGAGAGAAGGGTTTAAGGTTGACTTGTGGCTGCTCTTGACTCTTTCACATGACTAACATCTTCTTGGTTGTGCTTCAGTGTTCACTGAGGTGGCTGGGAGAGGAGGAGGGCAAGTGTAGGCCCAGGGGCAGTGGGGAGGAATTGGCCAATCGGCTGATCGACAGAAGGACCTGTGCCCAGGGACCTCATTAAGCAATAGATCATTTGGACAAAAGAGGAGGACCAGGGGCAGCCTTGTTTGTCTACGCCTGCATGCTCTGGCTAGCTAAAACTGCTCATATACTGGGGTTCTAGCTGCTCAGACCCTTCCCACAGCCCAAGATGCAAGAACACAAGGTAAATCCAGGCTTGTGGGGCTCAAAGCTTTTTGACGTTACACTGGAAATCCCTAGCTGCCAACTGGCCCATCCCTCTAGGGAAGATGCCCCTTGCTTTCGCTTCAGAGGCCAGCTGCCTCTGTACCCTCAGGACAAGCCTGCAGTCCCCTTAGCCCCTCCATGGAGACAGCTCTGTTCTCTAACCTCTGGTCCTGGAGAACAGGCTTCTCTGTAGCTCTCCTAGGAAATGAGAGACGTTAGCAAAGGCCGGGTGCCACAGCTCCCATGGAAAGATGGAAGGGTCTGCTAGTTTTGTCATCTTTCTCCCCAGTGCTGTGATAGGCTCCAGTGTGGGGAAGGGTAACCTCATGTACGTAAAGGAGTACAGAATACAGTTCAAACATGATGGAGCCAGGGGAGAGGGTGCCATAGAAAGCAGTGGGGCAGCCAGGAGGGAAGTGCTGCACAGGGCACATGTGCCTAAGCATGACGTCTTCTGGTCATGACACCAGGGGGCTGTTAGGTTGCTGCCACACACACACATCTGCTACCCTCGGCTACCTGGTCTTGCTCGTTCTCCTCTGGCACTTCATTGTTAGCCTGAAGGGAAGTCTGGACATCCACAGGCCCTTCTTCAAACTCTTCCATCTCTTCATCCTCATTCTCGTCTTCTCCACTCCCGTAATTTGTTAAAGCCTGGGTTTCTGCTTTGGACAAATCTGAATGGAATAACACAAAGCTTTAGCACACAGGGTCCTCCCGGATAAGAGTGCAACTGATTTTCAAACACAAATCCTCATATAGTCAGTTTAAAGCCCCCAATAGTTCACCATCTCTCGGGCCATGGTCAGTCACTGGCTGACTCTGAAGAAGTGAAAGAGACTGTGGACAGAGGTCCTTGAGCCCCTCAGTGAGCATCTTCTCCATCCAACCACCCCAGGTCTAGCAGCAGCCCATTCTTCCTCTTTTGGGAAAGCTCTCCCTCCAACTCTGTAGAAGGAAAAGGTTTCTGAGGCCTAGACCCAGAATCAATGCTCTTATTTTTTAGAAAAGGAAATCAAGGCCCATGGATATATGGGGAAGGAGCTTATGGCATGGTCACACAGTCAGAAAAGTTGAGATTTCCTTTTCCTCCAAAGTTAGCGTGCTCCACCACAAACTCTACTGTTCCTTCTCTTTCCCTGAAGAAGTCCTCTCCACCCCCCCAGGCTCTTTGGGACACCCCCCTTTTCCAGATGTTCACTAGCTGTTCTTTTAATATTCTATGTTCTAGAATTCAAGCAAGAAGCCACGGCAAACTCCCTGGTCTATATTATGGTCTATAACTTGGTAGGCTGTGATCCTAGGGTATGTCCTGCATCCTCCACCATCTTTCAAAGATGGTGGACAATATCACAACCACTGGCACATGAATGAGCTCTCTAGTCCTACCTATTCATGCAGGTGAGAACGGCAAGAGGATCCTGTTGTGCCACTCCATAATTTCCCACATTACTTCCCACCCTGCTCAGGGTACCTCTGCCTTCCTCTTGGCTCCATCATCAGGAGCTGGCTCTCTAGCTCTCTACTTACTAAAGGACACAGGACAGCCTTCGCTCTCTTCATCTTCCTCCTGATCGGACACGTCGGACCTCGTGTTCTTAGGTGCCTCATTACCATTATACACCTCGGGTGGTGGCGGTGGTGGTGGCACTTGCTTCACTGTCTCAGTCTCGTCCTTGTCCTAGCCACAAGTACAAGGAAATGATAAGCACCTGAGCTCCTCTGACTGGTTCACTCTCCAGAAGAGAGAAAACGGGGAAAAAAAGAATGCTCAGGAGAACCAGAGAGGTTCCAACAGAATTATTCTTATGCAGCACTAAAGATAATGTCTGATAGGAAACTCAGGAAGGGAGGCATCAGGGCTGGCTCAGCAGCTGAGAGGGGATTCCATTCTCAAAGAGCTGAAAAACAATTAAGCTCAAACACTATCTATATAATGGTGGGCAATAAGTGACTTATTTTAAAATTTACTGAACTCGCTAAAGTAAATTAAAGTTTGAACAACATACTTTATCTTCATCATCAATTTCTCCAGCAGGTGAGCCAAGATCTCCCTCAAGAATTCTTTTTGCCTATAAGAAAACCAATTCATGTTTTCAATTCCTTTTGTACAACCCAGGAAGGGAACAATTGAGAAGCAACTGTTTAGCCAGGTAAAATGTTTCCAGAGTTAACACAGGCAAGGGTAAGGATACATCCTGGGAGTCAAAAGATTCGAGTTCAGATGCTGAATCCCTTATGTGTTAGCTAGAGCTTCCTCATCTTTTAAGTGGGGATAATAATCTTGGTACTTATTAATTCATAATGCCGGAGGAAAACATTTTGGAAACCTTATTTCAGCAGAATGGTAGCGTCAACTATTTTTCAATTTATTTCACAGTTAAGCAGAGTTCCTGTAATTTTTGACCAGACTTGTGCTGGCACAGCATAGAAAGGGGCTGGGGTCAGGAAGATCTGAGTTCAATTTTGCCTCTGACACTTAGTGACTGTGATACTCTAGGCAGGTCATGACTTTATCTGTAAAACGGAGTAAGGATGGCCCTACCCTCCCTCTGTCCATGTCAGGACTCTGTGGGAAGAGCCTTCAAGTACTCTCAGTGATCATTTCATAGTTAAAGTGAGCATTCATTGCTCTGCTGATGTGGGGGACCACTAGCAGCCACATGGAAGCTGTCTGGGACACAGAGAAATGAGTAGCCTCAGAGCCCTCTACACCTCAGAGGGACCCTTGAACCCATGTCTTCCTGACTCTACAACCAAGGATCTGCCTCTTTATTCCACCATTTCCAGACAGAAGTACTCAAGAGTAAATGGATCCTGAGAGGCAGCACAAGGTCCCTGAGATCCAGGGGCCCAAGCCAGGAAGCCTCTCTTAGCCCCAGCTCCTTGCAGGGCACAGCTTACAAAGAGCACTGGAATGGGAAGGGACTTTGCCTCTTTTTGCCTTCCCAGTACCTGGCATACAGTAGGTGCTTACTAAATGCCAAATGACTAAAGAAAATGAGTCACTGTTACCTTCTCTCCAGTGGTTTTTAGAAATGTGTACCTTACTGTCTCAATGTACTGGCTTTGGAATTGCTCCATGCCAAGCCTGCCTTGTCTGGTTTCAGAAGCATTCCACTCTCAAGAACCTGAATGGCTCCGTGCCTGGTTCTCAGGGCTGTTCCCTTCCCACACTGTTCCAAGTGCTCCCCAAGCAGCTCCTGACAATACTCAGAATGGTCAAGACTCTGGTCACTGCTAAATGAATAGATATGTATGAAGGAGATATCCTCCCCATCCTAGAGACCTGGCCCAAATGGCATCTCCTTCAGAAAGTCCTCCAGGAGCCTTTGCACAAAAGTTCAGGCCAGAGAGCTCATTCTTCCCCTCTACCTTCTGCCAAGGGTACAAGGCTCATCCATCAGCTGTCCTACTAGCTCTGGCCAAGGATTCTGGGAGCAATGAAAGGTTTGCAAAGTGCTTCCCATATGTGATCTCTTTGGATCCTCACAAAAGCTATCAGGGCTACCTGTACATCAGCCACAGTTTATGGTCCAACTCTTAAGGAGCCTCAGGCATGTGCCATCCAACCTGCCAATCCCTCCCACAATGGGCCTCCCTCAAGGGCAGTCTGGAGGACTCTGTACCTCCCCTATGGACATTGGCGTTGGAGCAAAGATATCCTGATCTGAGAGGGAGTAAGCAGCAGAAACACTTCTGTCACACTGCCACCACCCACTCACTCACCCCGAACTGACATCTTGCCTCCCTTACTCCCCAGTTCCTGCTCTGGGAACAGCAGGGAAATCAATGTCGTCCTGGTTCTGGGCAGCATGTGGTGAGTGTCTGCCCTCAGACTCCACTTACCACCCTCCATCAGATGACTTTCTCTGCCCACTACTCCCCTCTCCAGTAGGACAGGGCCTGCCTCATGACTACCAGTATCCTCAACACAGAGGAGGCAGTAAGTCCTGAGTGTTATTCCATCCAAAAGAGCAGGTGAAATGTTTTCCAATCCCTATAGCTTTTTATAAAAGCAAAATCACCATTCCTCACCTCTTTTGCATAAGACTGTATCACTGCAGCCGCCTCCATTTTCCTTTTGCATCTTTGTTTTACAGAGACACTGTTACTGTCCAGGTCCTGCATCAGCTTGAAGAAAGCCAATTCATTAAACAAAACTTCCGATATATCCACCAGAAGGTCCTCGCCACAGTCCTTCAGTTTCCTGCCAGCAAATTTCGCCAGTGAATCCTGTTAAAAGACAAATCGTGGGCAATGGTCAAGGAGAACTGCTTTAGACTAACTACTGTGGAGAAAGGCAAAATCTGTCTCAGAGAATCCAGCAGGGCCCCCGTGTCTCCAGGGATATGTTCCAAGACCTAAACCCGAGCACAGAAGCGAACACCTGCTTCCCCATAGAGATGTGCACTCCCAAGCTCCCAACCCCTGGCTCACCTGGCCTCCCATTCCTCCATCAAAAAAACCCAAACCCTAAAAAAGTGAGAGTGGAAAAGGCGGTGGGCACATTGGGATAACAGAAACCCTGGAAAACAAGCCAGCGCCCAACTGACAGCTGGGCTATGCCCTCTAACTTGGTACTTAATGAGAGCCGGCCCAACAACACCTGACCCTCATTAGTCGTGATGTTACTGTTAGTAAGGAGGCAACAATATTGGGCATTAGGATTCCCATCTTAGAGGTGAAGTTCCTGACTCAGTGATGAAGTGACTTATCCAGGGCCATGGAGAACCAGAACTGTGTGCCTCTTCTATGCACCCCGCCTGACTGCTTTATTCTACCTTAAATGACAGAACTTGTTTATTCAACATAATGATGCACTACTTTTAAAAAAACTCTTAGCTTCTCTCTTGGAACCAATTCCAAGACAGAAAAGTAGTAAGGGCTAGACAATCAGGGTTAAATGACTTGTCCAGGGTCATATAGCTAGTGAATAGTTGAGGTCACATTTGAACTTGGGACCTTTCCTCTTCAGGCCTGGTTCTCGGATACCCACCTAATGTCCCCTTTTGAGCTGGAAGCTCAGTAAATTCTGGCAGGACAGAGTCATAAAATGGGAAAAAAGAGAGCATGTCTTTATCCCAACTAGAGGTTGCCTGACTCCAAATCCTGCATCCCTTCCAACATGCCACCCAACAACTCTGAAAGGCCAACTTACTACAACTCAGCTGTCAAAAGCAAAGGGAAGGAAAGCAATAGGCACCCAAAAAAGGGACCCAGGGACCATCTGAAGGAATCCCCACCATACCAGACTGGCCATTCAGGCTCTTCCCTCATGAGGCCTCCCACAGCAGCCTGGGGACACTGGACAACTCCAACCATGGTCAGCTAACATATATGTTATGTGCTCACTCAGTGTGAACAGTCTCCATTACTTCAATGGATCCTCATAAGGCCTGGCCTGTCAATGTGCTTCTAAATGATGGTCGCCAAGACTGATGCCAATACACCAGAGAAGGGCTGATGAGAGCAGAGCATAATAGGGATGAGGACCTCCTAGTCTCAGGAAGCCTGGTCCCTCTGGGTAGCCCATAGCAAGTGAAGCTTCTTTAAGTGCCACAACACACAACTGAATCTTAGGGAGGCTGCTACAGCCCAGCCAAATCCTCCCACCTTTTTCAGATAGACCGTAGCAATCTGACCAAGCTGCCCTCATTCAAGTCAAGCCACAGTACCACATATATACCAGGCACTATGCTCAGAGCCAGGGAGACAAAAGGAGACAAACGACAGTCCAAATTGGAATGCTGACAGACTGGGATCAGATAGGGAAGTTTTAGAAGTTGTGAATATGGAGGAGGTGACTGTGGTGACCAGATCAGGAGGAATGCCCATTTCTAGGTATGGAGGGTCATGGGAAGTAGGCTGAGGAACTGGGAGGTAGGATGTTTGAGGGAACATCAGTGTGTCTGCTGAAGTCCTCTGGAATGAGGGCAGGAGGTAGGGAAGGGAGAAATGCTATGAGCCAGGCCCCTAAACTCCCTCAAGATAAAAGGGGAGAGCCCTTGGATGCTGGTGAACAGATTCCAGAATGCTGAAGGGATGGTAGATGTGGCCTGAATAACCCTCAGGGGAGGAGCGTTCACAGAGGGAAGTGACAGTGGGGAACAGAGAGTACCCCAATTCCCCCTCCATACCAAAGAGTTGGGGAAATGAGGGACCTGGAAAGGAAGGCCATGGAAGCTAGATCATCAGGAGGAAACCAGAGAGGGCCAGAAAATGGAGGCAGCAAGAAAGAAAAAGGTTTATGATGAAAGCTAGCTTATTACTATGGATTAGGTATTCTAGAGGGCACAGTGGGAAGTGCTCTGAATGTCTGAATCCCTGGGTTAGGGAGGAAATGGGCATGGGGTTGGCAGGGGGTATGTTAACTATTAGGTTACCCTTGTCCATAAGGCTTAGCTTCAGGTGAAGGGGCTGGAGGAAGCTGGAGAGCATGCTACTGGACCTGTAGGATGAGCAAAGGCTGTGGGACTGGACATACACAGAGAATGAAGGATAAAAGATGGCTGGCTTATGTAATGTCAGAAGTTCTAGAGGAAGTTGCTCAGGTGGGAGTGAACAGATGGACTGCAAACTGTACCACAGGAGGTACTGTGCACTGAGGAAACCATAGGTCCAAAGCATCAAAATATTTCAAATTGCAAAACTCTGGAAACCAGTGAAGTCAACCTGCATGAGAAGAGATAAATAAACTGTGGTACATGGTCCTATCAAGTTCTAAGTCTATGATCCTGTAATGCTAGAAAGAGAAGATGAAAATGTAATTAAGATGGGCAATTATGAGGAATATAAAGGAAACTGGAAAGAGCTTTATCACATACTGGAAAGGAATAAAAGGAGAACTTACAGAATGGCCATGTTCATATGGCCAGGAGAGGCAATGGATGGAGAAGAGGTCTTGAAGTCGGGAAGCCCTGGGTTCAAGGTCCATCTACACCAGTCACTGGACCTCTGAATGCTCAAGACATTCTTGGAGATTTTTTTAGTGCTAATAAAGTAATAATGATCTGACTTGGAGAAGGCCATTTCCTTGTGGGACTTCCTTATGCTAATAAAATCAGGATCTATCCCTGAGACCATACGAAAGAATGACAGTATGAGGATAAGCAAACAAAGAAAAGAGAGGCAACTAAGTGGCTCAGTGGATTGAGAGCCAGGCCTAGAGATGGGAGGTCCTGAGTTCCAATCTGACCTCAGACACTTCCTAGCTGGGTGACCCTGGGCAAGTCACTTAACCCCCAATGCCTAGCCCTTACTGCTCTTCTGCCTTGGAAACAATACACAGAGTTGACTCTAAGACAGGAGGTAGGGGTTTAAAAAAGTAAAACAAGGAGGAGCAGGGAGAAGGGGCACTGACTAGTTGTTATAGATATCTGCTCTAATGTTAATAGTTACAAAGCAAATTTGACTGGTTATTGAAGTCTAATGAAATTAATTAAAAAACCAGAGAAAATGGCTAAGAGACAGAAAGGAGGATCAGTGGAATAGACTTGGGGTAAATGATCTCAGCAAAACAGTCTATGATAAGCCCAAAGATCCCAGTTTTGGGGACCAAAACCCACTATTTGATAAAAACTGCTGGGAAAATTGGAAGACAGTGTGGGAGAGATTAGGTTTGGATCAATACCTCACACCCTACACCAAAATAAACTCAGAATGGGTGAATGACCTGAATATAAAAAAGGAAACTATAAGCAAATTAGGGGAACATAGAAGAGTATACTTGTCAGATGTCTGGGAAAGGAAAGACTTTAAAACCAAGCAAGAGCTAGGGAAAAAAAAATCACAAAATGTAAAATAAATAATTTTGATTACATCAAATTAAAAAGTTTTTGTACAAACAAAACTAATGTATCCAAAATTAGAAGGGAAGCAACAAATTGGGAAACAATCTTCATAACAAAAACCTCTGACAAAGGTCTAATTACTCAAATTTATAAAGAGCTAAACCAATTGTACATAAAATCAAGCCATTCTCCAATTGATAAATGGGCAAGGGATATGAATAGGCAGTGTTCAGTCAAAGAAATCAAAACTATTAATAAGCACATGAAAAAAATGTTCTAAATCTCTTCTAATCAGAGAGATGCAAATCAAAACAACTCTGAGGTATCTCCTCACACCTAGCAGATTGGCTAATATGACAGCAAAGGAAAGTAATGAATGCTGGAGGGGATGTGGCAAAGTTGGGACATTCATGCATTGCTGGTGGAGTTGTGAATTGATCCAACCATTATGGAGGTGTGAATCTTAAAAACTACTCAGACTGCACTTTAGAAGATTTGATTTTATCTATTTCCTTATTGTAACAATAGAGATACTTGGTCTAACAAGAATTAGGAATGTCTTGGGAACTTTTAAAATTACTCCACCCTAATTAGACATACTTTAGGGGAAGATAAAGTTGTAAACTCCTGATTGAACAATGAAGGTACTTAACTCATACCTTATAGTGAAGCTAGAACCTTAAGCCAGGTCTATTTTTAGATCTAATACAAAAAGGTGTTAAGTACCTATAAAGGTTACATTAATCACAAAAGGTCAAGTAACTCACAAAAGGCAAGCTTAACAAAGAAGTGTGAAGTACTCAAAAGATATAATCTAACCAGAGAAGATGAGAACTAAAGAGTGGTAAGAACTAAGAATGGGCAGTCGTGAAAAAAAAGTGTCTACTGTGATTGGTAGACATGAAAATTTAGGGGAGGTGACATAAGAAAATTTCTTTAAAAGGAGGGGTAAAAAGTCAGTTCAGGCAATTCAGTTCGGAGTGGAATTGGCTTCTGAACTCAGTTCAGGAGATTGAGTTCAGTGGAGGACTGGAACCCAGCTTGGAGACAGTCTCATGGTGAGTGATAAGACTGACTCCCTTTCCCTTAGGCTCAGGGAGGCCACTTTGGCCAAGGCCTTTAACTACTGCCTGGCTCAGCCTAAGCCAGAGCAGTTTAAATTAATTCTCTCTCTTTCTTCTTTTTCCTTAATTCCTTCTCTCTATATTAATTAAAATCTCCATAGTTCCCAGCTGACTTGGGTATTTTATTATTTGGGAGTCATCCCTGGCAACCATTTATTTAGATTTTCATGTCACAACACTAAAATTATCCTGACAGAGGGCAATTTGGAACTATGCCCAAAGGGTGCTAAAAGACTGTCTGGCCTTTGATCCAGTCATAGCACTACTGGGTTTGTACCCCAAAGAGATAATAAGGAAAAAGACATGTACAAAAATATTCATAGCTGCTGCTCTCTTTGTAGTGGCAAAAAATTGGAAAACAAGGGGATGCCCTTCAATTGGGGAATGGCTGAACACATTGTGGTATCTGTTGGTGATGGAATACTATTGTGCTCAAAGGAATAATAAAGTAGAGGAATTCCATAGAGACTGGAACAACCTCCAGGAAGTGATGCAGAGAGGAGCAGAACCAGGAAAACATTTTACAGTAAGACTGATACACTGTGGTACAATCGAATGTAATGGACTTCTCCATTAGTGACAACGTAGTGACCCTGAACAACTTGGAGGAATCTACAAGAAAAACCACTATCTACATTCAGAGGAAACACTGTGGGAGTAGAAACACAGAAGAAAAACAACTGCTTGAATACATGGATCGAAGGGATATGGTTGGGGATATAGACTCTAAATGAACATCCTAGTGCAAACAACAACATGGAAACAGATTCTGATCAAGGACACAAGTAATACCCAGGGAAATTGCATGTTGGCTGCAGGAAGGGTAGGTGGAGGGGAGAGAGGGAAATATTGTGATTATTGTAACCAAGGAATAATGTTCTAAACTGACTAAATAAACTAATTCAAATGGGGGGGGGGGGAACCCAGAGAAGAAAAAGGAGGGGATAGGGGAGTGGGGGGCAAGGTCCCTTCCCTGCTGTTATGGGGCGGGCTCTGCAAAAGGCATACTTCACTCTTGCACCCCACAGGTCACACACTTACTAAACAAGTCACTGTGAGCCTCTAAGGAGCAGCCAACCTTGGACCAAACTGGCCCATGTCTGCCACCATAATAACACAATGTGGGACAGACTCTTTGTCCTAGGTAGGATAGAAGGGCAACAGCATAAAAGAGGTGAGCCACAGAGCAGTGTTGAGGGGTGGGATGGGGGGGGGGGGGTCCTCTCACCTGTAGAATGCTTCCAAGCTGCTTGTGAAAGAAATTCACAAATTCTTTGCTCTCATCATTTTGCTGTGTGAGGGTCAGAACCATTCGTCTCACTGAAGTCAGAAGCTGTGAGGAACACACCTCATCCATGTGCTCCTAGAAAAGGGCAAGACAGATCACACAATCACCCATGGGTCAACAGTGCCGGGCTTTATGCAAACACTCCTTGGGACAAAACCCAACCACTTCCTTTCTCTTCACATCTCAAGGCCCATGATCTGAACCTCATTTTCCCCCTATTTTTCAAAGCAAAGTTAACATCATTTGGGGTGATCTTTTTCACAGCTAAAAACCAGATGTTCTCTTACTTTTATTCTGTTTGTGAATACCAAAATGCAGATCAATTTGCTTGGGGCATATCTGTAACATGGATTAGGGAAAGCTCATTTTGAAGAGAAATGAAATGACAGTTGGCCTGGCTTCTAAAACCACTGAAAAGAGCCCAGAAACCCCCCTTCAGAATATCCGAAGAGGTGATCACCAACTCCCTCCTCTAGTTAAATCTGTGTTCTACCTTTTATATGGGGGCCCAACAAACATTTGCTGAATTAAAGGGCAAAGCCCTACTACATTTTTGGTTCTGATTTTTTTCAGGTTAGCTTAAATCACATTGCAAATGTATAGCAGTTCAGTCACATAATGGATCCAACTGGCTTTCTTTGTGAACTAGTCTGGTAGTAGCTAATTCTACCTATCTTTCAATGTGAAAATACATTCTCAGTCCCAAGTGAGAGATTTGGAAAAGAATGGAAGAGTTAGGGACCCAGAATTTGAGGGAGTATGATTTGTTTACAAGATGGAGATTTTTTGGGGGGAAAACCCCCAATCCAAACTCTTCTTATACCTTTTCATAACTTTAAAAGTCAGAACCACTAGCCCTCCACCCTGCCCCTGCTTTCCTTCAAAGTTTGAATGGGAGAATTTCATCATCAACAGGAAATTGTTTTTTATACTCAATAATGTCCTGCATTATGATGACCAATAACTCCAATGATTAAATTTTGTTTTATGCATGGCTCAGCAGATCCATGGATCTTTTCATTTTAATCTTTTTTCTCCAAGACATGTGCTTTTTTGTAGATACAGTGGTATCTTTAAAAAAAACCATTAACTTCCATCTTAGAATCTATACTGAATATTGGTTCTGTTATAAGGAAAAGTTAAGTAGGAAAGTGTGTAAGTTTGCAAAGGAGAGTGGCATGAGACCAGCAGAAAAAGATTCTGGAACTTTGAAGGAAGGGTTAGACTGGAACTAGTGGAATGAGCTGTCTCTCTAGAGGTATCTGGAGAGTGTGGCTGATCCTATCCTTATTCCTATCCTGCTTGCTATCTTGTGTGCTATATTTCATCAGAGAAGAACCTGGTGATCCTGACCAACTGTCTGCAGTGATTGTGAGATCAGGTCTGGGTCCTGCCAAACTTACACAGACTAGCAGCACCTTAATGCCATCTAAGGGGGGGTGGTGGTGGTGGTGGTTAGTTATAGCTTAGCAAGAACAGGAACTGGGGTTTTTCTAGGAAGTGAGGAGAGGGATTAGTGTAGATCAATAACTCTGTGAAGAGACATTAGATCTCTGGGACTTTTAGCATTTAGGGTTCTCCCAATCCCTTTTAGCCTTTCCCTTTTACATTAAACTACTTTTCCAATTTCATTGAGTGGTCTGTGTGAGTTCTCAGTCCTGGCTCAGTCTGAACAGAATTTCTGGTCTGTTGGCTTTTCAACCCACAGTTAACAACCTGATACTGGCGGGCAAGACAGCCTCACGGGCTGGATCCTGCTATCCAAGTCTCAGTGAAAGTCCTTGCCCTAGAGCTTGGGAAAGCTGCAGCCCATCCCCCCGCAGGCCGAGGAAACAGCCTCACGGCCAGCGATTCTGAAGGCAACTTCCGGAAAGCGAGCTGGGGGGAGAGTGTGGCTTCGTGGTCCGACCCTTCCATTCCAGCTCCAGTGAGGCATATTCAGTTTAACCCAGGGAAAGCTCTTAGAACCAACATCTGCCCAGGACTAAAGCCTCGGATCACCAGAGATAAGAAAAAAACAACCTGATACTGGCCCATTACAATCCAGCCTACTCCATCCTCCAAACCCCCTCCCTTTTACAATTTCAAGGTGGAAGAAGAATAAAGACTGGACAACTGGGGTTAAACCCAAGGTTACCCAGCTAGGAAATGTCTAAGGCCAGATTTGAACCCAGGAGTTCCTGTCTCAATCCACTGAGTCAACTATCTGCCCTTGCTGCTAGTACTTTACTGTGGGCTGCCATCTCCCTGTCTCATTTAATAATAAAAAAAAAAAACATGTATCTAATTCTGTATCACAGAGCAGAGTGATCCTGTGGGATGTTTCCGGTCTGTTGATTTCAACTTCCTTTCTCTGAGGGTTTATCTATACCTCCACATCTCAATTGTAACCGACCTCTAGGTTACTGATTGACAACATCAACCAAAGCAACAATGGGGAGGGAAATTCCTTTTACACAGTGGGAAGGGTTTAAAACACACACACACACACACACACACACACAATATAATGCCACTATGTATATAAAATGCAATCACCTTACACACAAAACATAACCACTATATATAAAAGATATATAATGTACATGTATAGATATATGTATATAAATATGTACATATGTGTATGTATAAAAATATATAAATAAGACAGTCTTTTCTCTCCCTCTCCCCTCCTCATATATAGTTTCTCTCAATTATTTTCATTAAGGGAAGCCAAATGAAAGTGAAGAAAATGCCCTCCTTTCCTAATGCCTATCAAAGAAATGATGGTTGGTAAGGTTCGAAGAAATATGGTTCTTAACTAGATTTTTGGGGTTGGGGATAATTCTTCTTACCTGGCAAAAGGAAGGCACTGACCACCATTCTACCCCATTTGGGATTGTGAAGCATACTATTATTTCCACTCCACCAAAGGCACAAAACAAAAAACTTAGGTACAGTTTGTTACTCTGTCTACCTACCTTCAAAAAAGGAATGACCTCTTTCATAATAGCTTTGATTTGCCGGTCAAGCTGCTGAGTGTCAATTCGAGGACAAGGAACTGTGGAAACTTCGTTGATAGGTTGTTGGGCACTGCGAGTCTCAGTCTTTGGAGATTCTATTAAAAGAAAAAAAAGCCAAAACCCTCAAACTGTTACATCAGTCAGATGATAGATTCATCAGATAAACATTTCACACACATTGATATCAGTGACAAGTTTATGGAGAAACACTCTGAGCTGATATTCACAATGTCTCCTCCATATACATGGCCACAATTCTTGTTTAGTCTCTCATCATCTCGCCTTTGGACTATTCTATTTGGTCTCCAATCTCCCCAAGAGACTGTCCTAATGCTCAGGTTTAGCCCTGTCCCTCGGCTGCTCTGGACAAACGGGACCTGTTTGGCTGGCCATTTAGAACCCTTCCCAATCTGCCTACAGATGGCCTTCTTATCCCCCCACCCCACCCCCAGGCTTCTTTCATACGCTTCTGTTTTTCACCAAGTTCCTGGCTGCTCTAGCCACTCAGAATTCTAGGTTGTCCCTAGGACTTTTCATAGATGATTCCCCATGGTCTTTATTTCTCTCTCTTTTAAAGCTTGAGCCACTGATAGGGTCAACTTGGATGCCATCTTGGATGCAAAGTCTTGCCTAATCCTCCTATTTGTTAATATTCTCTCATGGTGATCTTTTACCTTCCAATCTCTAGTACACTAATATACACTACCTAGGTAACAGTAAATGTTTAACATATGCATGCTGTTAAATCAACTTACTGGAGTTAGATGGTAATTCTAGGGGTGTCTTTTACTACTAATAATGGATTAGAAGCTATGGATATCTTTTACAAAAGTCTTTTCCAGTCCTTCCCAACAAGGTCTATAAACTTAAAATGAACTCTAATCTCCCAATATTCTTATGAGGATAAACACTACTTTGGTCATTGTCTTCCTCCTAGAACCTGGAGGCTACCCTTCTCCTCCATCCCTTCCCTCATCCCCAACTGCTTTCTGACTGCCTTTTGTGTTATCTTTCCCTTTGAAAATATAAGCTGCTTGAGGGCAGGAACTGCCTTGTTTCCTTGTATTTGTATATTCTCAGTGCTTAGCACAAAAGCACTTTTTTCTTTTAAAAATTCTTTTCCAGTAGGATTTTATTTTCCCCTCAATTATATATTTTAAACATTTTGACATTTCTCAATCCAAATTCTCTCCCTCCTTCCTTCCTGCTTGAGATGGCAAGTAATCTGAAATAAGAATAAGCACTTTTTAAATTCATTCATTCATTTACTCTCCTCATATTCAGTACGGTTCATTCTCTATCCAGACTGACTGTCATAGACTTATAAACTACTGGACCTGCTCTACAGGCTGTTCATCCAATTGCCTATCAAAGGCTATACAACAGACATATTTTATCCATTTGGTTTTCCCTTGTACTTTGGAAAGAATAGCTTCAATTGAGTGATGAGATTAGATTCTATATTATAAGGATCCAATGAAGTGTGTGAGATGTACATGTTTTCTTGTTGTCCCGTTCCCCGTCCCCCCCTTCCCGCCAGTCTGGCTATAAAAGAGAGGAGAGGTACAGGATCGAACTTGAGAGGATGGTTTGGTCAGGTGAGTACTTTTTAAGAATAAGAGAGATCAAAGGATGGGGTGAATGGAATGAAAAAGTATAGAAATTTTGATCACTAGTGCTGGAAGGAGTCACACATTGTTGAGATCACAGATCCATCAAAGTGTAGCGTGAGTTTATAAATTCATTTTCAAATTACTGATATTTTTGCTATATTGCCTCAACTTCCCTATATGTGCTTGATTTCTAGAGAAATCATTTAATACTTATCTTTATATGTATCTCCTACATCTTAGAATAAGTGTCATGACTGTAATTGTACTTGTGTTGCTGATTCTATCAGTTTCTTCTGGATTTGGATGGTAGTAAAGGAGGTTCACCCCCTGTCCAATTGCCCTGCTTTTGTCACTCAGCAGCTTGGTACAACAGATGGGATAGCTGCTGCTGGTGAAAGAGAACTTTCTGGTTGAGTGTCTGGCTCCCTCTCTAAGCTGCCATTGCTGGAAAGACACAATCCCAACTTGGGCAATGAGCACCTCTCACTCTCCTCTGCTAAGCTTTGTTTTCCTTGCTTTTTCTTTTTCCTCTTTGCTTTGACGCCTGTTGCCTCCTTCCAAAGCTGACCCATTGTCCCTGTTATGCTCTTCCCAATAGGCAAGTGCCCTCTCCCACCCAAGACCTGACCTTCTAAGGTGGAGGCAGTGGTGGCAGAGGGGGAGGCTGTGATGGCGGTGGCAGCCCCAGCACCCTCTGTACTCAGGTTACTTTCAGCCTCAATTTTCATTCGCTCATACTCTCTCATCCTAGCCAATGCTTGGTCCAAGTGGATCACGGTGTTGCCTGCATTGGGAACAGACACACGTTTTAAAAGGCTGCTTCTGCTTTTTTATGTATCAGACTCCTAGAAGTGCATGACTAAAAATGATGCCTGTGCTAAGGAAGAACTGACTGAGATTAAAAAGAACATCCTCCAAGTGAAACAAACACAACTACTAGGGAAAGAAAAAAAAGGAATGAAAAGACAGCAGCAAAGGAGAGGCAGCACGACTGACGCGAGATAAATGGGAAGTCTCAAGAGCCTCAGTCAGACAGGCAGCTAGCTCTCTAACGCTCGGCTAGGATGAGCATGTGCACTGATGGAGGATGTGCTTTTAGGCAAGGTCCCACCCCAATGAAATCCCGGGTCCACTTTCCACTGCCACTTCCTTCATGGTAAAGGTAACACAGGCATTAACCATGATCCCAACAGCCCACAGGCGTAAAGTGCTTGAAGGTTTGCAAACTGGTTCATCCATGATTGCCTCTAACCCAACAGGACAATAAGCTTGTGTGGTAGATGCTATTATAGAGCCCATTTTTCATGCAGGCACCTGCTGGTGCCTGGAGAGGAAAGAAGGCCTCAGAATGAGGACTCAGAACCCACTCACTAATGTACCCACTACTGATGCAAGGATTCCAGGGCAATGTAAAGCAGAAGAACAGTTAGCCCCACAGCTGCTATGGGGAAACAGGAGGGGCCAAACTGTGGGAGCACCTAGGGGTAGGTTAAGGGGAAGGCCAGGGCTTGCTGAAGGGAGACTTGGTGCTCAGTCAAAGAATCTCCCATTTCGGCAGAGGGTGAACCCCTTGTTAGAGGGGACATGATCTAATAGTTGTCAGGAGGAATGCTTAACATGAAGAAAAATCTTGTGGGCAGCCTGAGTTTTGTTTTTCCCAACTAGAAACTGAAAAAATATGAGATTTTAGCTTCCTATTTGGTTACACGTTCTCCCTTCTACCTAGACACCCTTACAATGTCTAGGCTTCCCACAACCACCCCAAGATCCTAGCCTCACTTTTACAGAGACTCCTGTGACCTAGTGTTTCATCTTTTTAAGCACACAAGTATCTCCGGGTAGAGGATAACAATAACAACAACAACAATAATAGCTAAGATTTCTATAACACCCATGTGCAAGGTGCTGTGCTGTAAATTAGATATTTACGAATATCTTATTTGATCTTCTCAGTGACTGTGGGAATTCATTAAGTGATATTATAACCCTCATTTTATAGATGAGAAGACTGAGGCAAACAGGGTTAAGTGACTTGCCCAGGGTCACACAGCTAGTATGGTTTTAAGGCTGGATTTGAACTCAGGTCTTCTTGCCTCCAGGCCCAACCTACTGTACACTTAGCTGCTTTGATAGATTATGGCTAATGACAGGAAGGAGTCTCAGTTTTTCTTATCTTTATTTTTTAACCAAGCACAGGACCCAAGTTACGTCTTTCAGGCCAAGACTCAACAAAGGCAAGGCCCTGATTGACCATGACACTTCACAACTTTATCCTAAGTTTCGGTTTTACTCAACACCAGACATCAGCAGCCTGGGCTAGGCAAGGCCTAAGCAGAAGAGTGTTCATGAGGTCTCCCTGTCTCCTTCCTCCCTCCACATCCAGGCAGGTGCCAAGGCACCCCAATTTTGCCCCAACTATTCTTGTATTTATTATTATCCTGCCACTCCTCTTAGGGCTGCAACTTCCCAAGAGCCTGTCAATAATAGTTCCTTTACAATGTTTAATTGTTCACAGGTATTAATTTTCTCTGCTTCCCACTCCTTCCTCAGATAAACAAAACCAGTAAAAGAGAAATAAAGGGCTCCTATTACATCTGCAGAGTCTGGCCCATAGATGCCATGCCTGTTTTGGAGTGCTAGGTCCATCACCACCTTGGCATGAGGTTACAAGCAGCCCCTCTGGCATCATGGCTAGTCACTGGCCTGACCAGAGTCCTAAAACAAGGGCCTGCTAAGTGGTCTCACAGCCTGCAGTCTCTCTGTCATCCTGCCCACAATGGCTCCAGTGATTTTCCTTCAGGGCAGGCCAGGCCCCTGCCTACTCACTCCAGGGGCTCTCTCTGGCTCTAGAATACACTCCTAGGCTGGGCCTGTGAAGCTCCTCCCATGCTGGATCTCCTCTCTTCACACCTTCTAGATTTCAGCCTAACCTGAGCACTTGTGGACCCTTAATGCTTTGGCACAGGCTGCCTGTCTGTCCCCTTTCCCTGGACTATTTTCTTTCCTCACCTCTGTCTTTTGGAAGGCCTTGTTTCTTGCAAAGTTAAGCCCAAAGTTGGGGAGAGGGTAGGAAGGTGTGCTTTTCCGATTACCCTTCTCCTTCCTCCTCCCCAATTAACCACTATAGACCTTGTATCTGTTTCCCCATTTACTTGTTTCCCTTTATCAAGGGACAGCAGGGCAGGGCAGGGATGGAATTGTTTGGGTGTTTGTATCCCAAGCTCCTGGCCAAGTCACTGGCACAGCTAGTCAGCGCTTAATAAATGCTCACTGTTTGACTTATGCTTAGTGTTTGACTGGCTCCCTGTTCTCTTTCTTACAAGTGCCTCTGAAATGAGGCCAGACACCGGTACCCTATGGCCATAAAGAACTTCCTTCATCAAAATCCTTTGGGGAAAGCCAAAACATTCTCTTCTGGGATCATCATTGGACCTCCAGTCAACTGGAGAGGGGCTGATCACCCCTGAGCGTTCCCCAATTTGTATCCTGTGCCCCAGAAGAGCCTGTTTCTCCCTAAAGTCTGACCTCCTAGCATCTGTGAACTTCCATCTGAAATAAGGACAAGGAAGCAAGAGCCATGGAGTCTGGGCCTGGCTTGGCAGCAAACTGGCTGTGGGGTCTTGGGCAAGTCTCTTCCTATTTCTGGGCCTCAGGTTCTTCTAGCAATGGTGAATGATGGTAGAGAACCAGAGGGTTTGGGTTCAAATTCTGGCTGTGTCTGTGACTTGGATGACATCCCACTAGTCAAACAAGCCTCCCTAAGGTTTGGATGCCTTGACTGCAACATGAGGGGGATAGATAAGATGACCCAAGTCTAGGAACTTTTAATACATCTACTTACCAAGGTCATCAGTGGCAAAGGGCTCAAAATTAGATGATGTAGACAGAGTACTGGCGTTATCAGCGTCATTTCGCTCACTCATTTTACATGTTTCTCTTTCGAAATTCTTCTCAAAAGTTTCCTAAAGATATAAAATAAAGAAAAATGCAATGTTCTGATTTCCAAAGCAATGTGACTGTTGGGATTAAGTATCCAGCTGCAGTGTGCTGAATTAGGTCAGTGCTAGGATCCCATCTGTACTTTGGGAAGGGTCAGCTGGGTACCAATGAGCATCCCAATGCAACAGGCCAGGCATGAGAAAATGAGGGCCTGCGCCAGGATGGTGGCAGCATCAGAGGAGAACACTTGGCAACAGACTGGATGTGGAGGGGCTGAATAAGCAGATAAGGCTGACACCTAGCTTGTAAGCTTAAGTCAGGGAGAGGAGAGGGTTTGGGGCAATAACAATGGTTCAGTTGTGAAGAATAGGTTTAAGAAAGCAGAGGCAGAGGGGCCAGGAGAAATGGCAGAGGTCGTCTTTTCCTGGACAACTATGTGCTCCATTTGTCTGCCTCAAGGCTCTTGGGTACTTATCCTAAGCTCAATGTACTTTCTCATTTCAATGTGGTGATCAAGCTGTCCCCTGAGTACATAGCCTATAACTGAAGACTTGGGACTGCTCTTTGGAGAAATGATAATGACTTTAGGAATACTAATACTAAATAGCATTTTGAGAGACTGTCTGGTGTAGTGGATATAGCCAGGCTTGAAGTCAACAAGATTGGCATCGAGATCTGTCTCTAACACATATTAGCTGCGTGGCCCCTTGGGCAAGTTACTTACTGCCTAATGCCTTTGCTCTGTGTAGATCTCATTAAAGTCCAGAAAAACTGACCTAAAATTATTCAAGCTGCTAAATTCACAGGCTTGGACCAAAAAAGTAAACAAACAATTCTGACTTTTTTCCCAGTGGTCTGTGATCTAATAAGGTAATTACTTCTCGTGTGTAAGTCATCCCTGGAATTGCTTGGCAGCCTATTTATCTTCTCCATTTCACAGGGACCCACCATCACAGTCTAACTCAGAGAATATATGCCTTAAGAAGACAGATCTTTCTGCTAGAGAGCTTTGTGGGCCTACTAAAAACTTTTCAGAAGCTGTCATCCAGCACATTCTCCGTCCATTTGACCAGATGGTCCATTTGAAGGGGTAATCCCAGAGACATGTATCTAGGCATTCCATTTTTCTTTGATGGGTGGTCATGGTGATTTTTTAGAGTGATCGTAGATTTCTCCCCATTCCCTTTTAGTCCTCTCATGCCTACAAAGCTTTCTCCCATCACTGCAACCCCTGGGAAGTCTGTGGTGGCCTTCAAAGCTCAATTCTAACTCAGCCTTTTCCCAATCTCCCAGCCAGGAAAGTTCTCCCTTCTCAAATTTCCTGGTTTCTCTGGTTAGAACAGAAACAGTCTGAGGGCAGGGACTGTTTTGCTTTTGCCTTGGTATCCCTAGAGGCTAGTTGGTTTTTAATCATGCTTGCAGATGGTTTCCATCTATCAGGATCCACTCTGAGCACATTACCACTAGAGAAACATCTGTATGAGACCAGCTTTCTGGTTTTCTCCCTTAATAATTCTGGTTCACTTTGCCTCATTACACTGAGGTCAGACTCTTTTCAACACAGGGTGGTGCTGGGTAAAGATCACTGGCCTGCCTAGTATCTAGGACCTCCTGATCAGCCAGCCCGATGACTTCCCTCACCAGTTCTTTGTAATGTGAGGGGTTTGAAATAGGTGTTCACAACACCTCCCAGCTGAGGAGCTGAGGAAGAGCCCACCCATTCAGGTTCATTCTGGTCTGGAGTCATCATCTGCTTGTGTCTACTGCTAACCCTACAAGGTCAATGAGCAAAAGCTCCAAAAGCAATCTTACTTCTTGGCTGCTGACAAGTCCTTTTCTGACAAATGAATGAGTGTAAATCAACAAAGGGAACCCAAATTCAGGCTAAAAAAGGGAAATGTACTTCCAGAGCCTAATTACATTAAAGATAAAACAACATACATTTGAATGTGCTCACAAAAAGAGGTAAAATCAGTTGGTGCCAATATATCAGACAGAAAAGACACCTACACTGTATTAAACATTAAAAGCTTACGTCATCAGTAGTGGCAAGGCTTTCACTGGGAGTAAGTTCTGAATTTGAGGCTATCCAAGTAGCAGAATTCACTGATTTGGCATTTTCACCGCCTTTTTCATTACTCTCAGAAATATGCCTGTTGACTATGTCCTAAACAAAGAAATGAGGCAGTTAATTACTTCTATAATAATAATTTACTGTTAATAAATAAAAAAGTACTATTTTCTCAATGTTTTCGTATTTTGTACTTAAATGTACTAGCCATTTTGAAATGAAACACTAAGAGAAACGGGGTTTGGAGTTACCTTTTCAGAAGAGATTTATACTAAGGGCTATATCACTCTTTCCCAACTAACTCCAAAGACACTACAGAAACAATAAATTGGCCATAAAGTACAGAGCAAACAGAGGGGAACATTTGCCAACATGTCAGGCTTCAGTGCACACACAGAGGAAAAAGAGGCTCTTCTTTACCTGTAATGCATACAGCGCCCTCTGCCGCAAATAGTCTGTGTTAAGTAGCTGCAGTTCATGGAAAAGCTCAATGAGAAAATGAGGACGGGATTCATTTTGAGAAATCAACGTTGCTACTTCAGAATAAATAGTATCTCTCAAAGCTTCAAACATAGAAAAATCACTTCCAGTTTCTGGAAGACAGAAAAAACCAAACAATTAAAACTCATGAACCATTGGACATTTCCTGCACCTCCAGTGACAGTATTAGCTTTTAACAGCAGCTTTTGTGTACTTTCATGCCCTTTTGAACTCAGCAAGTTATTAAGTGTGGAAATTGTCAGAATCAAGAGACCATTGAAATGACAAACCAGTGTCCTCAGTGTTCAACGAAGGTGCCTCAAACCTACGCTATACGGAAAATGGGCTACACCCTCATTTCTTCACAAATTTTATGTATTTTATAATAAAATTTAATGGAAACTTTAATCAGTACCCTGATGACATGAAATATGACACATGCATTGGTTTTCTGCAAGTCTGCTCAGAGAGATCATTTCAACAGAAATAGTTCATTTCTGTGTTAGTGATGGAACTATGTGTCACTCTCCCAAGGCCACAATGTATTCATCCCTAGAGTTATGGAATTTTTGAGTTGGACCACATCCTTTTAAATTGGCACACATGTGAGCACGCGCACGCACACACACAGACGCACACACTATAGTTTATTTCTTCCCAACTAATTTTTATATTAACATAAAACTACAAATGAGGGTGTGTGGCCTGCTGAAGCTCATCCCTCTTAAGATTTTGAATTCTAGGTTCAAGATGGGTGAGGAATGTAGTCTTTCTGATTCTTGGAGCCCATCTTCTGATGACTATAGTTGTTTTTCCCTAATGTGTTCAGTTTCTGGCTTCTCCACGTCCTGCTCAATTGTTCTTCTCTGTTCTCTGATGTGTGAAACAACCCTCCTGTTTCTTCCATTGATTGTTGCTAGGAAACTATAAAGCATTAAAAGCCAGGAAGGAAATTCTCTCTCTCTCTCTCTCTTTTTTAAAACCCTTACCTTCCATCTTGGAATCAATACTATGTATTGGCTCCAAGGCAGAAGAGTGGTAAGGGCTAGGCAATGGGGGTCAAGTGACTTGCCCAGGGTCACACAGCTGGGAAGTGGCTGAGGCCAGATTTGAACTTAGGACCTCAGGTCTCTAGGCCTGGCTCTCAATCCACTGAGCTACCCAGCTGTCCCCAGGAAATTCTCTCTTTTAATCATTTTTAATCAGTTTGCCATTGACTTCCGCTGGAGATATTAGGTATCTCCAAGGAAGAGAAATAAATCAAATAATACTTTACAATCATAAACATTTAGGAATCAGGAATAACTCTAAATCAGAATCCCTGGGAAATGATGCTTTAAATATTTCCAGAGCACAAGCTAAAGAAAACACTACCTGCTGAAAATGTCAAGCTGGAAACTATACCTCCATGCATACTCTCACACCCATACACATATGTGCATACCCATATATATTCCCCATACTTGTAAACACATACACCCTCCCATATATGTGCACATGTATAAACACACTGTCCTTTCACTAGGTGAAAAGTGACAAATGAATAACAGTAACTGAAATCAGAAAATTATCAGATTTCTGAAACATAGCATGTTTTTGTTTTTAATTTTTTAATCTAACATTGGCCCACAAATACATTAAACTACATCTAAAAGAGCGTGACTTTATAGCAATGTGTTTGAGATGAGAATTTAGGTCAGAGATATTCCCCCCCTCCCCCAGAAATTGAAACTAAGCAACTGGTGTATTACCTGGCGCTTCATTGCATGCATTTCTGTTAGACTGCTGAAGTATTCTCCTAGCATGTGCTGTAGGGAAAGGGGGGAGGGACAGATACAGTGATGAACACAAAATGTGTATGAGTAGTAAACACAGGGTTTATCTATGAATCACTGGAATAAAGAAATGAAACAAAACAAAAACCCTTTTTTTAAGTTGTTTTTCCAAAGGGAAGCTTTTTCAATTTTACTCATTTTAAATTCTTCATCATATAAAAGAATTAAAAGCTCCAAAAAAAACCCCCCAAAACCAGCGACTGATCTGATCAATGGGTTTGACTCTACTTTCCATGTTCAAGGCAGGGCATGAGGAAAAGAAAACTTTCCTTCTGTGCCCTCAAAATCCTCTGGTTTGATTGGCCTTAAAAAAGGCAAGCCATCCCTCGCTTGTTTCTGGAGATTCCTGGTTAGTTTTGCCAACCACTTAAGAAGGAGGATAACAAGATGTCTAGCAGGGAATGGAGAAACAACTCAGGCCCAGGTCAGTTTGAGGAGAGCAAAACCATGGCTTCCTGGAGCTCCAAAGGCCTTCAGAAGCCTCTGGTTGAGACTTCAGTCTCAGGAGTTGAGAAGTCAGTCTCTGCTTGAAGCTCTCTCAGGAGGGGGAAGCCCATTCTTCCTTTGGTTAGGTCTAACTGTTAGAAGTTTTCCTTACTATAAACCTAAATGGAACTTTACAAAAATGGCCCCTTCCCTCCTCAGGGCCTGGTTCTGCTCTTGGATCAATAGAACACATCTGACCCCACTCACATGCAAAAGTATTTGAATGTTTGAGGAAAGCTTTCATGTCCCTTCTGTCTCTCCTCTCCTCTCCTTTCCCATCAAGCTCTACATGGTCTGATTTCAGTGCTTCCCTCCTCTCCCTGCCACTGCCCTCTTCTGGATTCTTTCTAGCTTCTCCAAGTCCATCTGCCAGCCAGGGCCCCAACACTGACCATAGGGCTCCATGTGGGAGTCTGGCTGGTTGTGCAGAGGATAGCAGGCTTCTCAGCTCTCAGTGTTGTCTCTGTGGCTCCTATCGTTCAGTAGAGGCCTGTGGCAAGTGGCCTTCCCTGATGGACAGATCCCATTAGGGACGCCCAGGAAGCTCAGCATCCCTAAGTCCCTAGGGCTTTGTCCAGGCAGATGATGTACTAGCCATCCTTTCCCCATCTTATATTTCACATCAGTTCTCTGCTTCTTACATAAAATGTGGACCATATGCCACAACCCTTGAGGGAGGAAAAGGACTCGATACTGTAAGGACCATCACTTGGCTATAATTTCTCATAACAAATATATTTGATTTGAGGAGCCTACCCCTTTGTGGAGGTGAGAGGCCCATAGGTGTTACACATTGCACATGTTTTCAGACTTCTTCAATGTGCTGATCAATTGCGCTGACTTTTGAAAAAAAATCCTCTCTAAAAAACACTGTCATATGGGAGGGCTCTCTGGGAAGGGAAGGGGGGGGATAAATAGGACACTATGGTGATATAAAAAAACAAAACAAAAATCAATAAAAACTTATTTTAAAATTTTCCTTGAGGGATGGGGGTTGGTGGTAAGAGGATTACATTATAGACCATTGAATCAAAATCAGGAAATAGAGAAGGAGTTTGAGAAACACGATTATCAGCCTAGCCCAGAAGGAACTCTCATCGTGATGGACATCTTGGACATGTGCCCAAACTCTCTACTGCATGAAGTTGAACACCAGAGATTTCTCACCTGTGATAATTCCGTCCTTCCAAAGGCAGAAGAAGAAATGAGGGAGCCACCATTCCATACCCACAAGGAGGGGTTGGCTGTTGAAAATGGCAGCAACCTTGGAAAGAAAGTGATTGCTCTATCCCAACATAGCTGGAAGTACAAAGACTTGAAATTTCCTAAATGCTAGTCAAGCAAATTAGAGACAGTTCTGGGAAAAGACAAGAAGAATTTAGCCTCTGACCCATGCCGCCTGGGGCTCGAGGTAATAAGGTACAGAGAAGATGCTAACCTACCCGGGTAGAGGGAATTTCCTACCCCGAAAATCCAAGGGGCAGGGCTACTACAATGGATGCCAGAGTAGAGGGCTCCTCCACTCATTTTGCTTCTCTTTTCTCTGCCTAGAAAGGAAAGGACAGAGGAGCTCAAGTTGGCCTGTCCCCTGAGATAATTATGGACCTAAGAAAAGCACTGTTAGCTGCCTTTGATGAACTCTAGTTACCAGAACCAGGTAGGGTACAACTACAGATAAGAGAAGAAACAGCAGATGACTACTTTTTAACCAAGGTACTTAGCCCAGTGTTTTTGACTTGCTGACAAGTGCAGGAGTGCATATGCTCCTCACTGTTATCTGACACAATAGAAATGCTAGCTACAGAAATAAAACTAGAGAGAAGTTAAAGAGATAAACACAGGCAAAGAGATGACAAAATGACTGTGGACAGATGATATGATAGTTTACTTAGAAAATCCCAGAGACTGCTGCTCCCACGTGGAAAGCGAGTGGGCGGCCAGGGTGGAGCCAGTGCCACTGCGACCATGAGGCTGCCCAACATCCTGCTTATGGGTACACCAGGGGTTGGGAAGACCACACTCGGTAAAGAACTTGCATCAAGAACAGGACTGAAATACGTTAATGTGGGTGATTTAGCACAAGAAGGACAGTTATATGATGGCTTTGATGAAGTTAAGAATGTCCCATTTTGGATGAAGACAGAGTAGTTGATGAGTTAGAAAATAAAATGAAAGGAGGTGGAGTTATCGTTGATTACCATGGCTGTGACTTCTTCCCCCAACGATGGTTTCATATAGTTTTTGTCCTTCAAACAGATAATTCTGTTTTATATACAAGACTTGAAAAGAGGGGATACAGTGTAAAGAAACTCCAGGACAATGTTCAGTGTGAAATTTTCCAAATTCTTTATGAAGAAGCCATGGCCTCCTACAAGCCTGAAATAGTACACCAGCTGCCCAGCAATGTACCAGAAGAACTAGAGAGTAATTATAGATCAGATAATTAAATGGACTGAGGAGTGGATAAAAGATAATAATTGAACTTGAGGGGAAAGCATGGATTCTCAAGGCTTTCCACAGCCTTGAGATGATCTCTCCCTCCCTATACAATAGAAATTAAGACAACATACATCAGATTTTACTATCTAAGATTGTGCTGTAGAAGTAACAGGTGGGCAAAATTATAAGGTTGAGTTATGGATGAATTAATTTTTTTTGCTCCACGAGAAAACTGAAAACCCTAAAATAAATGAATACAGTATTAAGGACTTTTTAAGTTTAGGAAATACCCAGCATTCTCATTTAATTTGGTAAACTGCTAAAGAGTAAGTAAATTTGAGAAAATAAGTGAAAATCTTTACTTAACATGCAAAAGAAAATGAAGGTGAAGAGGAACTGCTGCTGACTTAAAAGTAAAAAAAAAAGAAAAGTCTAAGAATAAAGCTATAAACATCACATATTAAGGGGCAGCTAGGTGGCACCATGGATGGAGCGCCAGGCCTGGAGTTCAAATTTAGCTTCAGACGCTTCCTTGCTGTGTGACTCTGGGCAAGTCACTTAACCCCAATTGCCTAGCCTTTGCCCTTCTGTCTTGGAGTCTTACTAAGACAGAAAGTAAGGTGTTTTTTTTGTTTGTTTCTCTGTTTTTTTTTTTAATGATATTAAGTGTTCTGTTAGTGAATTGCTGGGGTTTTTTGTTTTTTTAATCTTGGAAGTTGGGTAAAATTAGGATAGTCATAAAGTAAATGGTGAGATTTTTGAGAAAAAAAAAATTTTTTTTTAAGTATAAGAGTTTACTGAGCTCTTTTGCCTATAATAAAGTCACTGCTGATCCTAGCACTGATATTTGTCTCTTTGGAAGAGTAAGCCAATCACATTTTTCACATGTAAACAGGAAATAGCAAAAGTCTTCTGTGCACTCATAGAAACTGTAAATATTAATTTATTGGTTAACTAATTTCAATCTTGCTAAATTCCATGAACGTGAATGTGATAATGCTTTGCTACCTTATAGGTGATGGTAATTAGATAAATTTTAACATATAAAGATTGTGTATTTATGAAAAAAAAAAGAAAGAAAATCCCAGAGAATCAGTGAAGAAACTAAGGAAAAGGTTGAATAAATTCAGTAAAATTAGAGGACCCAGTAAGAAGTATAGTAAAAAAAACAGGAGAAAATGATAGAAGACAGTTGAAAATAACTGGAGTTACCCTGCCTGGACAAACTCAGAATTTAATTATAAAACAGTCTACAGAAATAAAAGAAGCTCACTAGTCAGACATTCACTATTCAAAATTGGGCCATGCTAACATCATAAAACAAGTGTTGAACAAATGCTTCCTACCTTTCTATCCATGCTAATTTAGTGCTGTACCAATAAAACTATCAAGTTACTTTGTAGAACCAAACAAATACATTTAAAAATTCATGTGGAGTAACAAAATTACTAGAATCTCCTGTAAAAAAAATGGGACAAGGGGGGAGGGAAAAAAATGAAGGGAGCTTGGCATTAGGGAAGATCACCAGATCCAAAACCAAATTATGAGAGGTAACATGCAGCAAAACAAGTTGATATAAGTAAAGAACAGTAGAGCCTATTAGGGAAAGAGATTAGAATACTGAGACCCAGAAGAGAAGAACATGGTAGTCCAGTATTCAATCAATTTAAGAAAACAAAATACTGTAAAGATTCTGAGTCTGATCAACATAGGCAGGAAACAGGAATACACTGTTATCCCTCATCTATCCAGGAGCATCATTAAGCACCTACTAAGTGCCAGACAAATAACTGCCCTCAAGCTCAAGGAGTTTACATTCTATTTCAGGGGAGGCAATTTAAGTCGAAGAGTTGTTCACACAAAGCCTGACAGCTCCAGTTCAAACCTCAATGTCAGAAATACAATGCTTAATGTATGGCTTGAAAGCAACACATGAAAAAGATCACAAGTCCATGGGGTGGCACGGTCAGGGTGACATAGCAGCTAGCCAGTACATCTGACTCTAGAGGCATCAAGAGCATCTTGGTCTGGGGAGCATCCTGGGAGCCACATTTTATAAAGGGCACAACCAGCTGAACAAGCAGTGAATATATCAGAAATGTTATCACCTACAAGGACATTTATTTTGCCCGGCACTCAGAGGCAGAACCAAGAGACCAGCTGAAGCTTGACCTAGGGGGGGAAAAAAGTTCGTTTCTTCCTTGTAGCTGACCAGCAGTTACAAAATATTCTTACATGGGTTGACCACCTGAAAGGGAAGCTGGGGACTGAGGGAATATAGATTGAGGGGTTTAGAGATTAAGGAAGGGAGGACATAGAGAGGGAAATGGATTCATCAGCATAGCGTCCAGCTTGTTGAATGCTCCTCTGATGGTAGGAGAGAGAGCTAACTACAGGTGAAAACATTTTTATTGATGTTTCCAGCAATGGGGAATGGGAGAAGTTAATCAAACATGTGACATGGTAGAGAATTTAGCATCAGCTTGGTAAACAACAACAAAATGAAAGAGATGGGAGGCTAAAACAATGTAGTAGCCGGCGCCCAGTCCAGAGGTTCATTTGGCCTTCGGACTGCAGGTGTGGGGACGGGTCAGAACACAAGATTTGAGCCCCAATTCAATGCAAGGATCCAGAAATCAATTATGTGAAATATTGGAAAAATATCCATAAGTCTGGTACATGAGGACATTGCTCATAAGAGTATGCTATTGAATGCATCTTTAATACTTTCATGATCTGTTTATACCTGGAACCCTACATTCTTCCTCTTGATCCGAGATGTCCTAAAGTAAATGGGGCACATGAGGTGAGCTTGCTGTACTAAAAAAGCTCCAAGTAAAGACCTGACAAGTAGGATTCATGTTCAGATGTAGGCTGAGTGAGTTGGCTTCAGGGATCCCATTCAACTCAATATTTCTTTTTAACCACAAGCCCCAGGCCAGCTAATGGAAATAATGAGCATTTCTAAAGTGTTTTCAGAATTACAAAGTGCTTTCCAGACAGGATCTCATTTGATCCTTGTAACAACCCTGGCAGGGAGGTGCTTATGATTTCCATTTACACAGTTGAGGAACTCGAGGCTGAGAAAGACAAATTGACGTGCCCTGGGTCATAGAGCTACTAAGTACTGAGGTCAAATTTGAACTCTTCCTGAGATCTTCCTGGCTCCCAGTCCAGTACTCTGTCCATCTAGTAGCCTCTGACTACTCACCTCTGTCCGTCTTTGAGAATGAGCTGGCCAGGTTTTTTTGGAAAGCATAGCTAAGGAGCTTGGCTGAGAACTTTAAAATGCATCAATTGAGAGTTGGATCAGTCAAAGTTTAGAAAAGAAAGTGTTGATTACCAATTCTCGACAAACCTTCATCAAGCGTTGGGCCAGACTGTGCTTCTTTTCTGGCAGGGTTACTAACCTGCTCATGAGGGGAAATCTGTACTCAGAACTTAAACGAAATGTCAATCAACTATTGCACTTCTCTTGTGGGAAAGACAGCTGACTAAGAGTTAGGTGATAACACAATTCAGACAGGTTGGAAGTGGGCTGAATGGCAGGTCACCAGGTTCAGTGCTGGTTACCCTTTTCTCCATGATTTGGTCAAGGGCCAGAGTAACAGCTTACACCGTTTGTCACAGTACAAAGCTGAGAGATGTCCCAGGATTGGGACAATATAGGTCACTATCCTGGGTTGCATCTCACAAGATTATGTTCGATAGGATTAAACATGGAGGACTAGAGGAGTTCCAAAAATGGAGGTGGTGTGGCTCAATTTGACATGGAGCTCAAGGCTTGGAGCTTGAAGAGGGGCTGCAAGTTCAATAGGTGGCAGCAGCAAAAAAAAGTGAAGGGTATCTCAGGCTGCTTAGGAATAAGGTGGTAGGTAAAGTCCTTGGGTCAGATACATGGGGAGGGAAGGTTCTAGCTCTGAGCACCAGCACCTGGACATGAGCACCCAGGAGAGTGAAGGGCTACATACAGATGTGAGTCTGGAGAAGAGATTTGGGGCCTGGGATCAGGGTGGGGCCACAAATGGTAACTTATGCAATATCTGAAGGGCAGTCCTGAGTAAAAGACCTACTCTGTTTACAAATCTCCATTTCCCCAAAGTTAGAACAACCAAAAGTGGCACTGGCTGCCCCAGAAGGAGTAAGGCTTCCAGGAGGGATTGGATGAGGATTTATTGGGTACAATATGGCAGGGAATCCTTTCTGGACAGAACGGAGCTAGACTCTAGGATTCTATGACTGTTGGAGCTACAGCTGGAGATCTGGAATGCATGGCCTACATTTATCACTTATATGGGTGACCTTGAAAAGGTCACTTTCCCCTGTGGGTCTCAGTCCTTGAAAAATGAAGGGCTCAAATGAGATGACTCATAAAGTTTCCTTTATCATAGAATGGCTCTAATATTACTGCTGCTCCTGCAAATAAAATCAAGTTACAAAAGCACAGCAACAAAACTAGCATCTTTCCAGTATCTTTGTGGGAGGGCAAAGCCATTCTTTCCCTCCACTCAGAAGTATGAGAATTGAAAGGCCTCAGAAGGAAGGCAGTCCTCTGGGGCTCTGTGTGGAGGGTCTAGCACAAAGAACTGAGAGCCGAGTTTAGCTGGATGAGCTTCTGCCTCATTATTCCAGATTCTACAAGAGATTTCTTGCCTACCAGGTAGGTAGGCAGACTTTTCTGGATCTCTTTTCCCAGGATCTCAGGCATAAAGTTAGAGGATATAAAGGACGCTTTTAAAAACCAAGGGCAAGTATACACCAAAGCAGTTATGAATCTCAACTGAACCAAGCTGTACCAGCCTGGCACAGCAGGTGCTTCTTCTCATCCCCTTACCTGAGGACATCTCTGTTGATCGACTATATTTTATAATTTTTTCCAGCTGCTCATGATTCTTTCTGCTGAATACTTTTGCTGGAACAGGCTCCTCGGTCTGGACTGCATGCCTGTTCCTACTCTTGCAAGGCTCACACGTACTAGACATACTGGCACTTTCATACCCTTAAGTGAAAAAAGGGACAATTGTTGTCATCAGGTATGACGGGCTCAGCTGAAATCCCAACTCATGTTTATAGTCATTTTGATAGTCAATGCAATCATAAGGAGGGGAGAATGGGCCCCATGGGTTAGGCAGGCCAGGTCAAAAAAATGGGCAGGGTGAGAAATTAGCACCTACACTCAGGTGTTTGTTTAGGCAAGGAGCGTGGGTGGGAAAGACTTTCATTAGGATTCTTAGAAAACAGTCACAGAAAAAGGTGGAAATAGGACTCCTTCTGCTGGTCTTGAGCCCCTCCAAGGTCCCCAAAAAGAAATGAGTTGGGGATGGAGTGACAGTAGGTTTTTAACAGTAGCTCATTTTTTATCTAGATTTAGTAGGAAGTCTTAGTCTGTAATCTTACTTCTAAATCTGTCAATAAAAACATGCAAATTGAATGACTAGAAAACAACTTAAGGCCTATGGCTAAAGACAAAACAACAAAATGTTCAGGGCCTCTGTGGCCACAAATCCAGGTGACTAATGTCCTGGCTATCTTGATGGCTCTGGCATTACCAAGCTTTGTTCAATCTGTCTCCACAATCTTCCTCCTCACCCTTTAGGCTGGATTATTCTGTTCCCTCCCTGGTCTCAATGTCTTTCCCTTCTCAGGACATTTTTCCTCAGAGCTGCCAAAAATCAGCTTCATAAGGCACACATCTGACTACTCAAAAGCCTTATTTTCCTTCTGCCTTCAGACTAATCCCTCAGACTAATCCCAAACTCCTTTGGTTGGCACTGAAAGCCCTTTCCAACTTTCCTTTCTAACGTTATTGCATAGTACTGGCCTTCATTGATGCCTCAATGCAGTCAGGTAAGTTTACTGGCCCATAACCAAACCAAGAGACTGACCCATGGATCATCTCTTCCCCCCACACTGGGTTCTTGTGGACCATTGCCTCTGACTAAACAAAGATGATTTTCTCCTCTCTGCCTTCCTTCAATGTATACCTTACAAGCAAAGATGGTTCCTAAAAACCTCCGACACAGAGGAGACCTTTCACCTTTTGACTTCTTTATTTACATACTATTTCCTCTTTACTCAATGAAAAAAAGTTTTTTGGGTAGGCACTGCATCGTGTATCATTTTAGTATATCTAGCAGTGTCTTCAGCATAATAGGGGTTAATCAATATGGAAAGAATGAAAATAAATAAGATTCTTCTTACTCAATTCAGCATTTTGTATGTGCAAAGAACTATATCATGCACTAGGAAATAACCATAAGACATTAATATGACAAATAGTCTATTATTGTTGCTCATTTGTGAATAATATAATTTATGTAAGACTTTTTCTTATTTCATGGAGCTCACAAGGGAATAAGACCCAAACAAATAGTTTTGTTGTTGTTTTTTTAAACCCTTACATTCCGTCTTAATATCAGTTCTAAGACAGCAGAGCAGCAAGGGCTAGGCAATTAGGGGTTAAGGGACTTGCCTAGGAACACCCAGTTAAGTAGAGTCTAAAGCCAGATTTGAACCCAAGATCTTCCATATCCAGGCCTGGCAATCTATCCACTGTACCACCTAGCTGCCTCTCATACAGATTTTTAATAGGGAGCATTATATGCCAACTATTCTCGAGAAACAAGATAAAATGTTATATTGTAAGGCAGAAAGAGGCAAGATCAAGGAAAATCAGAGAGCTGAGTGGAAGAGGGAATAAATATAAGTATGAATTGGAGACAAGGGCATGTTGGGTGAACGCATACAAAGAAATGCAAGAAGTAATCAGTAAGAGAGAGTGTTAAGCAAGGCCCTCCCTGCTGAGGCTCTGGTATCAGGTGGGACACCATAGGTTGTTATTGGCAGAAAAACAAGTTAAACACTGAACTTGAAGAGCATCAAGTTAATAAGGAAAGTGAATTTTGGGGGGAGAAGAGGAAAGAAAGATGAGTGATGGGTTAGGTTAAGAGACTAGAGGTCATGTGCTCAAGGTTTGGATGAAGATAGCAGCATGACTATGGCATTTCTTCAAAGACCTTCTCACAGTGGGGCTCATGCAGAGTGTGAGAGGCTCACAGAATTGAAGAGGGAGGAGAAATTGGCGGTCACGTAAAGAGGCCATTACCATGAACACATTAGGTCCAGAGGATCACCAGAGGAGATCACACCAAAGCCAAAGAGAAAGATAGCACAATGATTATTCTGTAGGTCAGTAGGTGATACAGCGAGAATAATGAGGGGGTGGTATGACTGGTATGTTGGTCTTAAAGGGAAAGGTTAGCTAAGAGGGATGGGATGGGAGAGGACTGCTTTGGAAACAGCTTGGAAATACTCCTAACTAGGAAGTCTAAAGGACCCAGTACAAGAGAGGAAGAGAGGCATTAATGGTTAATCAGGTTGGATTAAACTTAGCCTAGGGAGAAGTAGGAGTGATATAAAAAGGACAAACATTTAGCAAAAGGTAGAATGGTTATGTTGCTTGACCTCCAGATGGTGAGACTGCAAAACTCAGCCTTGGTTACCAACACAATAGAGTAGGCGATTTGTTTTGCAAGTTCCCCTGGAAAAATGGAATAGTTAGAAAACTTGCAGATCAAAAAAAAAAATCTGGATTGAAATGTCAGTGTCATAAATTTTCACCTTATTAATTTAATCCATTGATCCTTTCTTTGTTTTTAAAACCATATCTTCTTTCTTAGAAACAATACTAACTATTGGTTCTAAAGCAGAAGGGTGCTAAAGGCTAGGCACTGGAATGTTAAATAACTTGCCCCACTAGAAGTGTCTGAGGCCTGATTTGAAGCGGGAGCCTCCCATCTCCAGCCTGTCAAGTGCTTCAATATTAGCAAGAACAATATGGAGACCAGAGCCTGAACACTCATTTTAGGGAGCATGTGCCTCTGGTTAGTAATCTCTCAGAGATTAAGTTGCTTCACTTGTAAAATCAGGAAGGACTGAACCAGTATCCTGGCTTGGGCTGTTGTTAGTCACTGCTGATAAGCACCTAGGCTTCTGACCCCAACACTTACCAGTGTTTTTCACTCTGCTTTTCAGCTGCGTTGAATTCTTCTTCTTCATCTTTGATTTGGGGGTCTTGTCCTTGGAGGCCAGGCTGGCCTGGGCAGACGCTTTCCGGGTCTTAAATGTTTTTGTGACTGTGGTTGGGTCAACAGGGTCAGGCATGCTGCTGAAGCTCTCCAAAGACTCCTCGTCAAACTGTCGTCTTCTCCTACTAGTGGAAGCAGTGGTGGTGGCTACAGTGGCATCAAGCTGATTTTGATGACTGTTACTAGCAGTTTTCTGTACAGACACTGCAAAGCCAGTCTTGACGAATGGCTTCTCAAGACTGCCTTCTTGCTCAAAGAGCCATGTTGGTCTACTGTTTTCCACTTCCTCTTCAGGCTGCTTCTGATTTCTTACGAGGGAAAAAAAGGAGTTTTACCTTCACAGATTTTCCCATTCTTTGGAAACCCAAAGGCAATTTCTCCTATTCTATACCAAGAAGGGGGAGGGGAGGTGGGTTGGGGGAAGAGAAGGGGAATAATCACCAGGGGGACTGAAGACAAAATCTTACACTAAAATCTAGGTGAATGCTGCCTAAAAGGAGCTCGTAATGTGTTCTCTTGTCCACTGCCCACTAAAGCAGGTTTGTCTGAAACCCCCAAAGCACAAGGTCTTTCTCTAGTGTGAGAGTGTGGCAAAGAGTAGAGTACAGATATCCCATGGATGCCAGATCAGACTGGACATTTGGATCTTCCCCCAATAAGGGCCTCACATATTCCTGATATTTAGGGACAGAAAAAAATTGGATTTGTTTCTTACCTTCTTTTTTTTTGGTAGCAGACTTGCTCTATCAATAGATTGTTTTATTTCTTCTGCCTGGTACACACCCTGCCTTTTTTATTTTTGTTTGCCCAAAGTCCCCCAAACCTGGATCTCAAAATATTTAGGCTAAAATGTTCTAGTTTCCTAGCTAGTGAAACTACCTTATGTGGGAACTCACGCAGAACTATCTGGAGAGGATTCTAGGGCAGTTGTTCTTTCTTGAGTGACTCTGAAGCCGAGCTGCTCTAAAGCAAAGACCTAGGAATCTGCCCATGAACCAAATCTTGGTAGTAGCCATGGGGCCTCTCTCCTCCTGTTGTGACATTATAGGATGTATTCTTTTTTTCTACAGTCCTGGGCCCTGAGAAGGAGGGGTGTGTGAGAAGAGGATTTTGGTCTCATAGAGCAAAGAACAGGAAAGGGGGGTGGGGAGGGTGGGGAGCACCAATGGGCCAAGGCCTATAGGGAAATGAGCAGCATACCAACATATCCTAAACTATGAAGCCCGATAGGGCTGTGGCCTCCCTAGAACCAAGAGCTCCAAGACCTTCTCCAACCACTTTAGCAGAGTCCCTCACTATCCTGTGGCTAATAGCAGGTGTGTGGCCTAAGCCCAATCTCAAGGTCGCAGTTCCCTTTATCTCCCAGTATATCAAGCTCTACTATGAACATCCTTTTACCCTTCTACTTTTTTTTTAAACCTTTACCTTCAGTCTTATAATTGATACTAAATATTGATATTCCAGGGTGGAAGAGGGACAAGGGCTAGTCAATGCAGGGTAAGTGACTTGCCCAGGGTCACTCAACTAGGAAGTGTCTGAGGCCACATTTGAATCCAGGACCTCCCATCTTGGGGTCTGGTTCTCAATCCACTGAGCCACCCAGCTGCCTCCAACCATTCTACTTTCCAAATGTATACTGATATATCAAAGAGTATACACACATGTATACACATAACAAATACACTTTATGAAATACCTTTGCTTTTCAGCACCAATGGAGGAACTGCTTTCGAAGGGTTTTGGAAATGCCACATATTCAGTTTTTCCTGGAATATTCTGATCTGCTGGTTGCTGTTGATCACTGGATGTAGGGATATTTTGTGCAAAATCTCCAAAATTAGATGTGAATAAAGGATTGAAATTCATACCTATCCAGAGCAAAATCACACACATGACAACATGTTAAGAAGCTTTTACCCCAAATACTAGTGAACACAATTTTTAGTTTAAAAAAGTTTTTAAAAATTTTCCTTCATTTTTTATTTCTAGCTCCTCTTCTTCTACACCTTCAGAGTAAATATACTTTTATTTTATTTTAGAGGTCCACTGATCAGGGAATTTTTTCTTCTTTTTCTTTTTAACAACAGGATTGATCTATCACGCATCCTATCCCTCCCCCACTCTTCCCCACATCACAAATGGCACCAGTCTGGGAAACAGACATATTCATACAAATTAAGTTTGCCTCTTTGAGTTCATTCTTTGTAGGTAATATTCACAACTTATTCTTCCAATATGAATTCTGTAGAAAACAATTTGTAAAAATTGGGGTTACAAGGGCAACTAGGTATCCCAGTGGTCAGTGTCAGGCCTGGAGATGGGAGGTCCTGTGTTCAAATATGACCTCAGACACTTCCTAGTTGGGAAACCCTGGGCATATCACTTAACCCCTACTGCCTTGCCTTTATTGCTCTTCTGTCTTAGAACTGATACTTAATATTGATTCTAAGACAAAAGGTAAGGGTTATAAAAAATTAAATTAAAATAGTGTTATTCTATTATGAAACTTTAAAAATACCACAACAAAGCTGAATGATTTATCACACTCAGGTCACTTCCTGAAACATTCTTTCAGCCCCTCACTTCTCCCACCCCCAGGCTCATGGTCTGTCCTCTGGAGAAGGGGTACTCTTCACCCATTTGGCATTCTGTCTGTGTTTGCAGTGAGGCTGATCTCCTCTTGGGGATCACAGATTTCATGGAGAAGAGCTGCATTTGGCAGATGTCCACAGGGACCTTATGAAAGACAGGCAATCTTTCTTTCCTCGGGACTCTACTTCAGGCATGACGACTTTGCTGACTGACTCCATTATCTCTGTAGCCTGACCAGCTCAGAAGTCATCCTTATTTTATAAATAGGTCCCTGAAGCCCAGAGAAGATTAGTAACTTGCCCAAGGCCAAACATCCAGTAAGCTCCAACACCAGGATGGTTGGCACTTGTTGACTGACTGAATGACTGTGGTTCCCAATCTAGCTCTTGTCCCCAAATTCTGTACTATCTCTCCCAGACTGCATCGGCCCAAGTCTACTTCCCAAGGACCAGCTAAACCAAGGAGAGCGATTCTCTAGTGACCAACCAGAAGGCTGATTGGTTCCTGGTTTGTAGTAACTGTTGAGACCCACTGGGTTTGGAGAGAGGCCTTGGGTGTGAATACCAGTTCTGCTCCCTACTCTGCCCATTAGAATGGAAGTTCCCTGACAGGAAAGATGGTTTCTTTCCCCAGAACACACCTGTGATATACCAGGCCCTAGACAAATGAATGTTGCCCAAGGGCCTCTGAGACAATTGCTCAAACCAGAGGCCCTCACAGGTTTCAGACCTACAGACCAACAAAAAACTCATGGCCCCAAGACCCTTGGAGCTCCCTCTGACTGTGCAAGTATAACACAGTCTGGCAAAAAAGAAGGGAGCGCAGAAGGCTGCAAACCTTAAAATTTCTTAGACTTATAAATGTTGGAAATTTCACCATTGGGAAATTTCATACTTGAAAAATTTCCTATTGATAGTGGGAACTCTATTGGAATGTGAACCCCATTGGCATAGGAGGTTCCTCCTCCTCCCTTCTTAAGATTACTTTAGGACAGAAACCTTTTGCTGAACAATGGAAAGGGCTTTGACCTATGCTTAGCACAGAACAGGAATTTCTTTGAGTCATGATTGATTTTAGAATTGATACAATGGAGATACTTGGAATGACAGAACCAGGTCTTGGAAATTGCAATCTCCACCTACTCAGTCCTAACAGGATTTAGGAAGGGCTGCAGCATAGATCAAAATTTAATTATTCCAATCTCTACTCTACTCAAGGTAACAGGATTTAGGAAGGGCTGTAGCAAAAGATCAAGATTTAATTATTTGAGAATATGACCTTCAACAGACATGTGCAAAGCCACAGACCTCTGGACGGTCCTGGGTTAAGCTAGAGCCACCATTGGCACAGGGAAAATGATGGACAGTGATTGGTAGATGTGAGAACTGAGGGGAGGGAACTTGGATGGTTTCCTTAAAGATAGAAGGGGCTGAGGACTGAGGGGTTGGTTGGAGAGTTTTGGCTCTGAGTGGTTGGAGAGGTGCTCTGAGAAGCTTGCTCTGAAGGAAGCTGAAGGTGGGGGCCTCTGAGACTGTTTCTCCATTTTGGTCACGTGAGTAATAGGGACTGATCTCCTTTCTTTGCCCCAGCTATCTAAGGGCTTGGGCCTTTTGGCCCAGCCTAAACAGAAGGGGTATTTAAGCCCTATTCCCTTCTCTCCCCTTTCTCTCTCCCTCTCTCTCTCTATCTCTAATTCCTTTCTTCCTCCTGTTTGTAATTAAACTCTATAAAAGGTTGACAGCTGATTTGAGTTTTCATTTAGGAATTACATAGCTGAATTCCTTGGCGATCTTAAATTAATATATATCAGTCTTTTAAAGTGATTTCCTTGTCACAAGGCCAAGAATCCTACAGCTCTGAAATATGCTAACTCCACAGGTGGGAACCTAAGTGTGGTATCATGGCCACAATGGCTGGCAAATGGATATCTGCCCAGAGGTCCTGATTCCTATTGAATTCCTACTGATTCCTATTCTCATTCTGGCTGTAAATGAAGAGAAGAGGTTGCAGCTAATCAGAAGGAAGGATTGAAGATTCTCTTTGGGAAAATACATAAAGGGATTGATGGAGTCTTATTTTCTATCCCATGGCAAAAGGAAATAGGTGGGACACAGAACATTTGGTTAGCTTGGATAAAGGTGTTCATGATGAGTAATCTGCACAAAGACCATCAGGAACACAATTACAGCTTAGACTCTGTTGTAGAGAACAGAGTGGTTCTTCTACAAAGAATCTGCTAAGGCCCTTCAAAGAGAATTTACATCTATTTGGGCAATGAGGTCTTCAATATAAAAGTGTAAAGAGGTGACAGTGATGAAGAATGGATCTAGAACAACACTTTGTAGAGCAGAAATATTTTCTTTAGGAAGACACTGAACTTGTCAAGCACTATATAAGACCATGAAAGCTGCAACGAGTTCTATTTGAAGCAGATGGAAGGAATATCTGGGCTGTGGAAGTCATTCCTTCATCAAGTGTCTGATACCCTAAGGAACATCATTTCTCAGAGCAAAGATAAATGGCAACATAAAACTAGAGTAAAAAGAGGGAAAGCTCAGAATGGATGACACTAGCAAAAGGGCTATTAAAACAAGAGTGGGAAAAGCCAACTTGGTCTTTCTTGAGTGTATCAGCCTTAACGAACAGGAGGCGTGTCAGTATCTGATAAACAGCTTCACATTTCAGGTAAAAACCCAGCAGTTGCACTGTCAGCATTAATAACCCTCCCCAAAATCTTTCTCTTAGAAATGGGTAAGAAAAAGGTTGCCAGAAAACCTCAGAGGCAAGCTTCAGGAGCCCTGGAAGGAAGAAGAGACAAATTCCTGGGTGGAGAGTAGAGCAAGAAACAACAAATCTGGGGTATGAATACATGGACAACAGTCTCTAAAAACATGGAATCCCACTGAGCGACAGCCTTTATCAAAAGGCCCCTAATTCCCAGCAGTGCACCACTGATTTGAATACCCTTCATGCTTTTTCAAACATACCTGGTGCAAATGAAGAGAAATGGGACAGTCCTGGGAGATTAAAGAGACTCATGGGCTGGGCAGGGAAGCTGAAGGGACAAAACAAAGTTGGAGAGGGCGGTGGTGGTGCACTGCTGCCACGCCCCTTCCTGCCTGCCTTGTCAGATCCCCGGTGTTCATGCTGGCGCATCAGCTCACTCAGCATCTGCCTCAGCCTAGAAAGAAGACAACCATGTCTTTACAAAGACCTCATCTATATCTGTGCCTATCCCAGAAGGCCGGACACTAAGGGATGATGGGAAGTGCTCCTGTGTGTGTGTATGTGTGTGTGTGGGAGCATGGGACCAGGGCTGCTGGACACTTGGACACCACTGTCTCTAGGCCTTTCCCATGCTTCTTGGTGGGAGGGACATGCCCCATTACTTTTACCCTGAGGCCAGGGAAGCAGCTCTACCAGCTATTTCATGGAAGGCCTGGCACTACCCCCAACATGAAATTTCTAGGCCACCCAAGCACCCTCACTCCCATCACCAAACTAGGCCACTCAACTAGGAAAGGTCAGAAAACCGGGAATCATTGGGCCAGAGAAGTCAAGTAACTTGTTAGTGGTAGAAATTGAAACTAGTTGTCCTGAATCCCATCTCTTTGGATTCAGAAGTTGAACTGTGTCATTCCCTCCTCCCCCACTGCATCTGTCATCTTACCAGAACAGTACAGTACAGTACAGAAGGCCCCAGCAGCACTGAAGGGGAATACTTGCTCTGTGGCTGCCCTTGACCAGATCAGAGCCAAGGGCAAGAGAGTCTGGCACTCTAGGAGGAAAAGAATGGCTTCCTACCTCTGAACATTATTCTGCTGCCACGTTAACTGAGTATAGCACTGGTTTAGCTGGTGCATGATGAGATGGACCTGGGGCGATGCTACATTGCTGGGCATGACACTGTATGGCCCTGTGAGCAGGGTCTGCAGCAAACAGGACAGGGTCTGGGAAGGAAGAGAAAGGTTCTGTTCCTGATGGGTCAGGTGAAGACCCCCGGCCCCCCAGCACCCACCTCAAGGACCCCACCTAGCCCACCTGCTGATCTTGCATCAGAGTCTGACAAATGCTGACGCTGAAATCCAGCTGCTTCTTGAGCTGGTTGATCTGCTCCTGCCACTGTTCCTTCTCCTCTACATACGAGAGCTCTGACACCCAGCGGAGGTTCTCCTGACGCCGCATACTGACATTCTGCTGCCTCGCTTTGGCCAGGGGACGGTAATTTCCATCTGCAGAAAGAGGGCGGCTGGCCTTCCACCTGTGGGGTAATTGATAATATGTGCAGACTAAGTGCCATCTTGCAGATACGTAGGGATCTGGGGAGACCCAGCGCCTTCCGCTGTCCCTGCAACCTCAGCTGTGCATCTATGTCCTTGAGGGAAGGGTCCCAGCCCTTCAGAAGTGTGAGGGAGCTGAGGGGCTGACCCTGGATCACAGGTAAGAGGGCCCAGAGCCTGACCTCAGTGATGGCACACAACTAGCCACAGCAGCTTCTGAGAACCCACTGAGCCTTTAGCTGTGCTCTCCTTGGACATTTCCACAAAACCCATTTGGGCTGCTGTACATTCTGCTTAGGCCAGCCCATACAAGAGTTCACCATACTGAGATGTCAGTCCAATAAGCCGCCTGTTCTTTCTGAATTGTGAGCTGCTACCCGCCTGCTCTTTGGGTACAGAAGGGAAAGCGAACCCTGGCCAACCAGAACATAAGGGAGTACTTGGCACCACTGAGATTCTTCATGGCCAAAAGCCAGAAAGCCAGGATTTTTATGTGAATGAGGTACTAGAGAACCCGTGTAGCACACTGACATATTGTGAGAACTCACCAGTCCCACAGCTCATGGACGCAAGTCTTGGAGACCTCCTTTTCCTCTCTCCTTGGATCACTCCAAAGGGAGCTCAACTGTGGAAAGATCCTGCCTTTCTATTTCTTTACCCAGAGCCAATTGAACCCTGTGGGAACCCTGTGGGAAGGTTATAACAGTCCTCTTTCCTCCCAAAGAACAAAGAACTGGATGAGCAGGATCTCCTCCCCATTTTGACCTAGACACTTGGATGCTAAAAACTCAACTTTAAATTCCAGAGAGGAAAGGCTCACTGAAATACTCCATCTCATTCAAACAAACAAACAAACAAACACCTTGGCTCCAAGGCAAAAGAGTGGCAAGGACTAGGCAATTAGGGTCAAGTGACTTGTCTAGACTCACACAGTTAGATGTGTCTGAGGCCAAATTTGAACACAGGACACCTCCTGTCTCCAGTTCTGATTCTCTATTCATTGAGCCATCTAGCTGTCCCTTCCATTTGTTTTATTAGCGACTGTGGCTGGGGGAGACAGCTTTGGCTTCAGTTTTTGTTTTCACTGGGAACCAGGGGAGACAAGTATTTTGAAAAACAAGATGCATGGGGAAGCAGAGAAAACCATTTCTAACAGTGTTTCTATGAGAGGAGAAGGGGATAGAAAGCTCAATCAGAAGCTATGCCTTTAAACCCAAATGTCAGGCCAATGGATCTGAACCAGATTAAAATGTCATTGGGGAAAGAGGTAACAAAATCAATGAAAATACTATCAAACACAGATACTATCATTAGGTTAATTAATTAATGCAAAGAATCCCCTCAAACAGCCATGGCCTCCATTTCTATCTGAGGTGGGCACCCTGGCTCTAGGTCATGGCTCTCAAACGACAAGGTAAAGTGCCACTGGCACGAGGGGAGTTCTGTCACTCAACTTTCGTTTGCTAGTGAAGTCACAGGTCCAGGGCTTTCTACAACTAATTCAGAAATGAGGGCACTTCAGGAACATGAGTATGTAACCAGGACCTTTGGAATCCTCAGTCAACTATGACAATGGTTTCAGTTGCGGACAGAAAGCAATTCCCAAAGAGAGGGATTAAAGAAGCTACAGCATCTACCAGCAAAGGCCTGTTACTAAGGATAGCAACAGGTCTATCTGTACTCCCCCAGGGGGAGGGCGGAGGGGAAAAGCAGGAAATGACCAAGAACAACTCAATCAGAGTCATGTTAACAATAGCTTCATCTGGACAGATGACTGTTTGTGTAAACGAGACCCTTCAGATCTGGTAAGTATCTGAAGGTGGAAATGCTGCCTAAGGTTCCTCTGCTGCTATAAATCCCTAACAACATTTCACAATGTTTTGGGAAAATTAAGATACAGCATGATTTACTGGAAGTTGAAAAAACATAAGAAGTCAAAGTTTTTTGTTTTCAAACAAATGACTAGAGAACACTTTCCCTCTTCCAGAGAAGACCATAACAACACTGAGAAATGGCACAGGTTTCAAGATTAACTGATTTAAATTCTAATGCAAGTATAGCTATACTAAGGGCCTTGGGAAGGCTAAGAACTAAGTATTACTCCTTAAAACAAGGATCACTGGAAAGGAAAAAACAAAACTGGGCCATTTACCCAAATCCACACATTCCTGAGTTTCTTTCTTTGAGATGCTTCTAATTTGGTTTATGTCAAAGAAAGCAGAGCGCTGGATACAGAGGTGCTCAGTATGTAGGATTCCCTGGAAGCATTCCCATCTTCTAGACCGTTTGGGATATTTTTTATGACCCTTTGATCTTGTGAATCATCCAGGCCAAACTCCTTCTTGCCTGACTTTTTACAAATACGGGAAGTAGTAAGGTCCAAAATGGGAAGGCGGACTGCCTGCCTCCTGGCTCAGCATTTTTTCCACTCTACTCTGATGCAAGTCTCCAACGTGCCCCACAAGAGAACAGGCCCCCAACTAACCTATCCTTGTTTTCCTTTACACCATATGGATTATGAGTCACACTGTTAGGAGGATACACAGGAAAGTTATCATTTGAGCTGGCATCTTGTTCTTCCTCCTCCTCCTCTTCTTCCCCTCGAACAACTCCATCAGAAAGATAGCCGTCTTCATCACCTTCTTCTTCATCCAGGGCACACTGGGTAGAACCTCCCCATGTTGCCATTGTTCTAATGATTATGACATAAAATACAGTCAATTTTGCACACATGCCAATTATCTTCAGTAATAATTCCTGTTATAAACATGGGATGGCAAATGCCAAACTGAAGAAGGTGCTGTCCCCTTGCCTCCCCATACTAGTCTTTATAGCTTCAGTCTTATTTCCCTGTCGCTATCTCTCCCCTTCAGCTGCTGCCAGGGTAGACAAGCGAAAAAGAACAGAGATCTGGCAGCCACCCTCGAGTCCCAATTTCTAGGTCTAGGCATGTGATTCCCCTATTGGGTCTGGGCTCTTTGGAGTTTCACAGTAATGAAGGTGAAGGCCTCAGGAACTCAGATGCTGCTGTCATCACTGGTGAATGCATCAAAAGATGCCAGGTGGCCAGGGAAGGAATGCCTCTACAAGAGGGTGGTAAAAATGTATTTGCCCTGAGTCTGGTGACTCTAATCAAAAGGACATAAAACTAAAAAGGATCTAAGTGAAAGAAGATGGTGACCTACGTATGGCCACCAAGTAAGATTACCAAGGAGAACACTGAAAACTGGCAAGTAAAATAATAGTAGAGAAGTCCAGAAAGGCACTAAAGACGGTAGGTAGTGGGGTTAGGGAAGGTGTGTGCTTTGGATGGAGTTCCAGGCCTGGAATTGGGAAGAGCTGAGTTCAAATTCAGACCCAGACACTCAATCACATCACCTCCATTTGTCTCAGCTTCCTTATCTATAAAATGGGGGAGAGGTGTGGAGGAAGAAAGAAGATTATAATTGTAAAGCACTTAGCACAGTGCCAGGCACATAATAAGTACTATATAAATGCAAGCTATTGTTATTTTAAATCCAGTCTCAGACAATGGCCAGGTCCCTTAACCTCTGAATGCCTCAGTTTCCTCAAAAGTAAATTGGAGATAATAATTAGCACTTACATGGAGTCTGGTTTCAAATCTGACCTCAGAAACTTCTTAGCTGTGTGATCCTAGGCAAGGTACTTAAACCTGATTGCTTAGCCTTTGCTATTCTTCTGCCTTAGAATGACACTAAGACAGAAGGTATGGGTTTAAAAAAAATAGCATTTACACCTCCCAAAGTGGTTGTGAAGATTAAAAGGAATGGATACAAGCATTTATAAAGCTTGACTATGTGCCAGACACCATGCCGAGTGTTTTTCAGAGATCTCGAGATCTCTCAAAACCCTGGGGAGGTAGGCCCAGTCCTCTCTGCACTATGTTCTGCAAAACTTATGCTAATGGGGACTAAATCTAAACAAGTCATAAAAAGATGTGACCTGACATATCTCTACACACAAATTTGCAGAACGATAGCTAACCTATAGACAACATCCCCCGGACAGTAATGCCTCCAAGTCTTCTAAACATCGAGTGAGATTTTATAGGTAGGGCAGCAGCCTCAAGGAGGGTGAGTGATGGTGATAGCTACATAGCCCCTAAGTCCCAGAATTGGGCTCTGGAGGTAGAATGTCCAGCAGGTCTATGCTGAGGCCATGCAAAAAGGCTCAAGTGGCCTCACTGGGATGAGCTCAAGGAGGAAGAGAACAAGGCCTCCAAAGAGGACGCTGTATTCCAGAAGAGCAGGAAGGGCACCACTGAAGATGGAAAGAGGAAAGATGGGAGTGCAGGAAGATGATCACACAAGCCTGCATCATGAGCATCAAGAGCATCATGTAAAATGGAGGAGACCTCCCCCTACCCCAGATAGTATTGGGAGCCCCTCTTGGCCCAAAGCATTTTCTGAGCTGAGCATTTTCTCAGCCCAAAGGGAGAACTGTTCTCTTTTCCAGGCATGGTTCTCCTGAGGAGCCTCAGGTAGGGAGACTGACCAAAGAGGAGATAAAATTCTGCCCGTCTGACACGTCCCTTGCTTTGTGGAGCTCAAATCTGAAAGGGCCTAAGGAAGAGCTTGTCTCTCAAACTTCTAAGGAGGAACCTGGCCTAGCTGGAATGGGGAGCTCTCCAGAGCTTGTTCCATTCTGAAGATATACAGAGGAGGAGAAGGGAAGGTGTACAGAGTCATGTATGCATTTAGAGGGAACTCATCAACATAGATACTTCAAAATGTATAAAGAAGATATACAGTCAGGGAAAGCTAATAATAACTAACATTTAGGTAGAATACTACTGCTACTACATAACATTCATATAGTACCTACTATGTGTCAGGCACTGTGCCCAATACCATGCAATTATTATCTTCTAATATCCTCACAAAAGCATGGGGCTATTCTTATCCCCTTTTGAGGAAACAGAGGCAAAGAGGAACTTGTCCAGATCACACAGCAAGTGTCTGAGGCCAAATCCTGTCTTCCTGACTTCAGGTACAGTACACTGGCACCACCAGGAGCCTGAGGACCCCTCAGGATAAACAGAAACTTGAGGCCAAGTTTTGAAAGAATGGCACCAGTTACTCCAATTCTGGGCAGACATAGCCGAGCCAAGAGCTTTCTTAGATGATGTTACCACTCCTATTTAAAGAGCACTTAAGAACAAGATACTTCACAAGATATAAATACAACAGCCTTCTAAAGACAGAAGAAATTAAGGGACAAAAATAAAAAGGACAAAATGGCTCACAGAGCTCACTATCTTGTTGTGAGGAGGAAAGGAATGGCACCAAACATTCAAGAGACCCGTCCAATGAACTACTCCCATTCAGAATGCACTCAAGAGTAAGGTTAGTGAGGGCTTTCCTCTCAACACCTCCAAAAGGCAGGTTTGGGTCAAGTATTTTCCTCTACACTTCAGTAATGAAGAAAACCAAGGGACAACTGCCTCGCCCAGGTTCATGAAGCCACTAACCAAAGCAATCAACCTGAATCTTCAGAACCCAAGACCAGGGTTGCTACCATCACTGCACCAGACCAAGGATCAAATGGGGTGGTGCCTAAAAGAGGGCTCTGAGAGTCAGTTAAAGAGGAGATGATGGCTTTGGAACAAGCAGATTGGGGTGGGGATCTTACTTCTCTGTTCTGCTTTGCTGTGGAGTGCATGGATTCTCAGAGCCATCACTTCTGACTGAAACTGCCGCTGTGGATGCCGTCTCCGTTAAATCTCGCCTCCGCTGGTGCTCAGCCATGAGTGCTTCAAGCTGTTTTCTTCTTTGTCGCAATTCTTCCCTTAAAATCTCATGTCTTCGCATCTCTGACCACAACTATTAAAAAAAAAAAAGGAAACCGGAATCAGTTCCAACAAATCACTGAACAAATACTTGCCACCAATAATTATTCCTTGATTTAGCCTTTAAAAGCCTTTGGTGGGGCAGTTAGGTGGCTCAGTGGGTTGAGAGCCAGGCCTAGAGACGGGAGGTCCTAGGTTCAAATCTGGCCTCAGACACTTCCCAGCTGTGTGACCCTGGGCAAGTCACTTGACCCCCATTGCCTAGCCCTTACCACTCTTCTGCCTTAGAACCAATAGACAGTATTGATTTTAAGGTGGAAGGTTAAAAAAAGCAGCAATTTTCAGAGCTGAAAGTACAGAAAAAAACAAACATCAATTTCAAAGAAAAACTCCCTTTTTGTCACTTCCTTCGGTAGCTTTGCTAATAGTACTTAACACAGTGCTTGGCAGGCCAATAGCAACCACTTAAGAAATGCTACAGATAGGGAAACAAAAGGTACATATGAGGAAGGTCAAGATGACAGTCATCATAGCACACAGTAATAGCAATACTGGGTGATGAATAACTGTGAAAGACTTGGCTCTTCTCTGCAAAACAATGATCCACAGTGATTCTAAAGGACTCAGGATGAAAAATGCTATCATCTTCCTCCAGGGAGAGGACCAATGGAGTCTGAGTGCCAATCCAAACAGACTATTTTTCATTCTAATTTCATGGGTATGTTTTATATGTGTCTTCTTTCACAACATGACCAAAATGGAAATATATTTTGTGGGCTCTCACATGTGCAACCTAGATTAAATTGCTTACCATCTCAGGGAGGGGGGACAGAAGGAAGGAGGAAGACAATTTGGATCTCAATATTTTGGATTACCTATGTTACAAATTATTAATACATGTAATGGGGAAAAATACAATATTTAAAATAAGATGACATTTTAATAAGAGAAATATTTCAGACATTTACTTAAGTTGATAAAAATAATTTCCCAGTTTTCTATAAGAAAAGTAGAATTTAAGATAATCTAGCCCTCAGAATTTCCCTCCTTGGTATATAAAATCTTATGAAAGAAACCCCCCAATCTTGAAATCACTATGAAATGGAACCAAATGTGTCTTGGACACAAGTTTATAATCATTTTTGACTCAGTCTAGAGCTGAAGATCATCAAGTAAACTCCAAAGCGTGGTGCACTATGTGCATGGCTGTTTTGAGCCTACCTCATTATCTGCAGCCACCGCCACTGTGGCCGAGGGATCTTCGGCCACAAATCCTGATTTGTTTGTGGGGCTATTCTGGCCGTCATTCACAGCTGGGGTTGAGGTCACGGCTGGTGTGTACTTCTTGGAAGTGCCACAGTTACTCACATTGGCAGCAGAAAGCTGAAAAGGGAATCACACCTTCCATCAGTGATTACCTTTCACTCCTTCACCTGGCATTTCGGAAAGTACAAGCCTCCAACTGATGGCACAGCCCCTGGGTTCTGCAATCACCCCCCCACTGAAGCCCACCTCCACAAAGAGTCAGAAGAACCAGGAATCCAACACACAGGTGGCAGGCCCCCAGGCACTGATACTACAGGGAGGTGAAGGGAGGCCTCTTCTCTCAGACCCTGCTCCATCACTTCCACCACCCTGAGAAAACCTCATGTAGGACACCTGTCTGAGGCTGGCCCAGGAATAGCCCCATGCCTGAGCTACCTGAAGGTCAGGACACGCCTTCTGGAGGGCTTGTATTTTTTCCTGAATCTCAATCAGCTTCTTTCTCTCTTCCTGCAGCTGTTTGAGCTCTCTCTGCTGCTGTTGCAATTTGGCTTCATAGAATTTCTCTCTGAAATAAAGGGATGTGCCATATTTACCCCTTGCCCAGGTGTCAAAGCTAGGAAGACCCATGGCTGACTGGGCATACCTTGCCTTTCCATTGATCCCAGCATCCTTCTGGGTTTTACTGGTGTTGGCTCTTGTGTTATTAGAGCGCTGCTTAGTCTCCTGCTCTTCTACTGGAAAGAAGTCCTCTAGGTTAGATGCACCAGCAGGGGTGGCTCCAGGATCTCCATCATCATCCTACAGCCAAATTGTCACAAAAGCCACCAGTTTGACTAATGCAGTCTAGAAACCCCAAAGGGCTGAATGAAGATGAAATAGGATTTAAGAACAATGACTTAACCAAATATTTCTGGACTTGAATACCAGACTCCCAGTAATGAGGGAAGTCCATTTCCTTAACATAAACAGATAGTGAGCTATACAAGTAAGTACCCTGGAATTGCAGGGCATCAAAATGGCCAAAAATGTGGCCTGCTGAATGTTTTTGAACAGTCCTCCAACTAAGATTTTTTTTTTACATTTTTAAGTAAAATTTTGTTACAAAACAGATAAAAAAGCTCAAGAACTGAACAAAAACAGTTTGCTGAGCCTAGATCTAATGCAGTCCTCACTGACTTGATAATAGCAGAAAAGAACTGAGACTTTACTTTCTGATCTACAAAGAACAGTGGGAAGAAGACAAATACATGGAGAAATCATGAAGTTACAGAAGCTCAGAAGCCATGCTCAATAGCTACATTTATTTTCAGCCCTTTGTCCTTTGCCACGTCTGAATATGTCTTCTCAATGAATGGCATCCTTATTCTTCAAATTCTTGCCACTGATTCCACAAAAGTTACCTTTGACTCCATATATTTCACCTGTAGTTGCCCAGATAACCAGGACCATAGATAGGATAATGAAGAACAAAAGTCATTTTGAATAATCCATCACCACTACCAGAAAATCAATGTCATATGGCCTACGGGTGCTTCTGGATTTTGTCGACAAAATACATCATGAGTCAACACCCAGAGGAATCCTTCACTAGACAGAAGGCCTTTAGGCTTCCCTGGCAGAACTCAATGGCTTTTCCTGAGTCAAGTGAGGGTTGTCTGATAAGCCTTGAATCTGATAAGGCAGATCGTTCATAGAAACAACTCAAACAGAATGTGTGGCAGTTGATGTTTAATTGGTTAAGTCCAAATAAGTTGAGATCAAAGATATAAATACTTAGACCTAGACTGTCCAATAAAGTCCAAGAGTAGGTAGCTTTTTCTTTAAAAAAAAATCTTCATTACAAGGGAGGGATAAGTAAGTAGGAAGACATATGAAATAAATGTGATGTAAAAGAAAAAAAAATTTTAAAAGGGAAACTTTTAAAAAAGGGAGTTCTTCCCTGAGAGGAGGGATAATCCACTTGTATCATGGAGTAATAAGCAAGGGAGAGGGAGGGCATCACCAGGCCTTTGACTTCTGACCCAGTTTTGCTCACCATGTTCAGGATTAACCTACCCCATCTCCACTGAAGTCTGCTCAATCAAGCAAACATTACTTAATTGATTCATACTGTAGTATATACTAGGGATGTGAAGGCAAAAAAACAATTCTTGCTCTCAAGCAGTGAGCTAAGTAACTATTGTCATCTTCTATTCTAAACTTTTGCTCACACATGCACATATGCATCCCTCTTCTTGGGACAGTACAAGTTCAGATTGCCTTATGGAATAGATTTCAAATTCCACCAGCCTCACCTGTACCATAGCAACCAGATCCTGTAACTGTCTCAGTTTCTGCTTGGCAGCCATCAGTCTGCTGATTTTGTGCTCGAATTCAGCATCCTCAGGAGCGTCATCCCCCAAGCTACTTCTATGACTAGATAAGGAGGCTTCGCTGCCTCCATCCTCTTCTGCTTCTTCCTCTTCCTCCTCATCTTCACCATGCCCTCCTTCAATATCTTGTTCTCCTTCTCTATTATAGCGGCATTCTACATGGAAAACCAACCAGACAATCAAGAGGTACTGATTAAGCATCTATTACATGTCAGGAAGCCTCAAGGAGCTCACAGTCTAATGGAGAGGACAACAAGCAAACAAATACGTCCAACCAGGTCATATAGAAAATAAATAAGAAATATTGAATGGAGAGAAGGCCCTTCAATTAGGAGATATTAAGGAAGCTTCCCATAGAAGGTAGAATTTTAGTTGAGACTTAAAAGGAAGCTGGGGGGCCTGGTGGAGGAGAGAGTGTTCCAGACCTGGGGAACATCCAGAGAATGGACCCAGAAGACGCAGGGCCTTATTTGAAGAATAAGTAGGAGGTAGGTAGATGGCTAAGTGGATAGAGAGCCAAGTCTAGAGATAGAAGATAGAGATAGTGTCTAACTTCCTAGCTGTGTGACCTTGGACAAGTTAGTTAACTCCCATTGCCTACCTCTTACTGTTCTTCTGCCTTGAAATCAATACAAAGTATTGACTCTAGAAGAGAAGTTAAGAGTCAAAAAATAAAAAAACAAATAAAATACCGGGAGGCTGGTGTCACTGGATGGAAAAGTATTTGTGGAGGAGTGACATGCAAGAAAACTGGAAAGGGAGGAGGGACTAGATGATGAAGGGCTTTTAAGTGCCAGACAGAGCTCTGAGAGGTGATAGGAATCTCCTGAAGTTTAACATGAGAGAGTGAGTGAAGGTCACAAGCACTCACCAAGAGAGGATGACATGTTCCGAGGACATAAGTTTGTTGCGGTTCTGTTGTTGATTTCACAGTTTGTAGTGACTGATCGGCTGTCCCTGTTGTTGGTGACACACTGGGCATTTGTGTTGCTGTTCACTTCTGTCCATCCTGCAGCACCCTGGGGGTTTCTAAAGGGAGTAAAAGTCCTTGAGAGTATGTTTATTTTCAGCCAAGTCAAAGTCTCCCATTTCTGGATGAGGCTGTGACACATTTTGTCTTAGCAGCAACAGGGCCTCCATCCCTTCAGTGGAAACAGTCACCAACTCTCACTGTACCCAGGTCACCTGATGTATGTTCTTTAGAAAGGATGCCAATGAGATCTATGAATACCATGGAGAATGAGGAAAGCCAAGACATAGCCACCATGTACATCCCAAAGCCCCGACCAGGTGTCCTCTCCTGATGGAGCAGAAGCTACCTGAGGACAGAACCCTCAGTCCTGAGCCCTGGACCTGGTTCCCAGGGAATAGGTGAGCCGTTACGCCTTCATCCACTGACTCCCAGGTACTCCAGGCTCCCCTGCATGAGATAGGTACCTGAAGCCTAGAAAGGGCCTCACAGGGTTCTCAGATTCTGGGCTTCTGAAAACCTCAGGACTCCTGCAGGGGTTGAACCCATCGTCCCCTGAAGTGATGTCCCTTATTGGTTCATTTCACAACCCAAGGACCACAAGAGAATCGACTCAGAAAGCCTCGACTTGCAGAGATTATATAAACAGGGCCCCAGCCTCAAGGAGGAACTAGAAAGTTGCTTCTCACCGGATGTTGGTCACAGGCCCAGGGTTCTCATGGTCAGAGTCATATTCAGACTCCTCAGTCTCTTCTTCATCCTTGGTGTTCTCATTCACAGCATCGGTCATCATGTCTGATGTCTGTTCATAATAATGAACTAATTCCCTTAATTCATTCAGTCTTTTCCGAACTTCATTCAATTTTCTACAGGACAGACAGAGATCACCTTCAAATATCCTAGCTGGCACTTTGAGAGAATGTTTTGAGATTACCCAAGTGATTTAAACGTATTCTCTCATTTGAATTTCACAATAACCTTGATGTCGATGCTAGAATGATCCCCACTTTACAGATGAGGAAATGAGGCAGACAGAGGTAAATGGCTTGCTCAGGGTTACCCAGCTAGGAAGTGTATCTGGTCAGATTTGAGCCTAGGTCTTCTGGACCCCAGGGCTCTTACCACTGCTCCACCTAGCTGCCTAATGTGTCTAAACATTTATTTTAGCAAAAACTCCACAAAGAATGTATGCCTTTCCCCCCAAGGTTCCATTAGTATAGTGTGTGGTATGAGTCAAAATTTAATACATCCTACAGGCAGCTGGGTGGCTTAGTAGGTAGAGAGCCAAGCCTAGAGACAGGAGGTCCTGGGTTCAAATCTGGCCTCAGACACTTCCTAGCTATGTGACCCTGGGCAAGTCACTTAACCCCCATTGCCTAGGCCTTACCATTCTTCTGCCTTGGAACCAATACACAGTATTGACTCCAAGATGGAAGGTAAGGCCTTAAAAATAAATAAATAAAGCTTTAATACATCCTGAACTAAATATAGGTCCTGCAAAGCAGCGCCAAAGCTAAAGTTAAACCGTAGTCTATATGTCTATATATAGATATAGTCTACATTTTAATTAAATGGGTAGAGCTGTAATAAGAAAATAATTAAACCACATGGCAGAGAGAGAACCACTCTCTGATAGAAATAAGAGGATTTAGGAAAAGACTACAGTTAGGGAGAGATTAGGGTTTTCTTGGCCATTTATTTCCAGGAGCTACTGGTTTAGTTTACAATCTACAAAAATCTCCACTTCAAGCTAGCACAGCCAGAAATACTTCAATGTCTGATAATATTCAAAGGCATGACAATAGACTCTTGATCCTTGAATATAAAATTAGGTGTAGCAAAACCTTCCTATTGGCATTTCTCTGGAAAGACTCAAAGCAGAAATAAGTCTCCTCCTACTTCATCAGCATTCCAAACCTTTAACAGTTGTACAACCTAGTGTCCCAAACATCTTTCCAACAAAGGTGGCAAAACCCAACTCTAAATGTATCCACAACTCCTCCCTCCACACTGAGTCTCTAACAGGTATTGTGCTCTTACTGGAGCTTTTCTGAAGGGTTCAGACGCTCCTCATTCTCACTCTCATTCTGAGATACCACAGTGTCAGGAGGATAAGCAGCTGAGGGGACATGACTGGCAGAGTCTCCATTGGTTGCTGGGACCAAGCCTACTGGGGCAGAGGCCACTGAACCGATGCTCCTTTGATCCACACTCCTCTGAGGGGAAGGAGAAGGCAAAACTAGGAACAGGAAAAACAACATTAGTTGCAACCCAAAATATGACCATGTTTAGTGATGCCAAACCATCCACCCACTCTTCTACCCACCCACCCATTTGTCCATCCATCCATCCATCCATCCATCCATCCATCCATCCATCCATCCATCCATCTGTTCCCCTACTGAAATTACAATTACTACTACAATTATTAGTTGACTCACACATCCTAAAAACTCTAGCCCTTCCACAAAGAGTTCAGATCCCATTCCCAGGTCCCCTTCTGCATTCCCTGGTCCCTCAATCTTCCCACCACCACCATAGTATTTAGTTTCACTTCTGACTACCAATGAAAACAATGAGCAAAAGGGAATGAGAAAAGCCAAGGCTGCTATAAAATATAGATGGGGGGGGGGGGGGGGGGGACTGGCTGGGCTGGCTGGGATATACCCATTCTGGACCATGCAGTCAAAGCACCCAGGGGACCTCAGAAGAGGTGGGAAGATTTCTTCTCAACTTGCTCAGAAATGCATCTGGCCTTAAAGATCTTACCATCATAGTTCAGAGCTGGAAGAGACCTTAAGAGGCCATGGGGTCCAACACCTTCATTTTATAAACAGGAAAATCAAGGATGAGGCTAAATATCTAAAAAAGTGTATATAGGTTTTCCTAACTCTAAGTCCCAAACACTATCCACTGTATCATCTGGCTGCCTCATCAAGCAAAGTAAAGGAAAACTTCAGTATGTAACCTAACTTCTCATTTCCACTCCATTTTATTCCCTTTTTGGTGTCTCTTATAGAAAAAAGAACAAAGAGCACTGAGTTTAGAGTCAGAGGACCTGGATTCAAATTCTGGTTTTGATGGGCACTACCTATGTGACCTTGGGTAAGTCACTCCTTGAGCCTTGATTTCCTCTTATACAAAATGAAAGGCTAGATGGCACATTGGCCTTAGCAACAGAACACCTAGCACTCAGGTTATTTTTAACCATTGCTCTCACCTTTAGGAGGCATAAGGAACATGCAATGCTATTAATTCTACCATTTTATTTATCAAAACACAGTGGTCCAGGACTTCCAGGATAAAATGGCTGCAGATTAAAGGCAAGGGACTTCCTCTCCTCACCACCTACCAATATAAAGTACTTCAAAAGGACAAAAACCAAAATCAGACAAGTGAAGGGGCTCATCCATAGAGCACAGCCTTGAAGATAGGCAGGGTTTGGGCATTTCCACGCTATAAGGAGGTAAAATTACTCCTACCAAAGTGAGAACTGCTCACCCTTCCCCCACTACACCTATAGCTCTAGAGTGAGCACAGAGGAATGGCTAGATTGGGGGGGGGGGGGGGGCGGGCGCTGGCTGAGGACACCACAAGCTTACCCCAGAGAGCAGTGAGACTTGAAACCCCAGGAGGCTGAGGAACATAGAAATTGGGCAGGGAGGGGCTGCGCACAGCAGACATAGCAGAGACTGAAAAATAGCTTCAGGGCAAAAACCCCTCTGTAGCTTGATACACAGACAGCCTGCCCTCCTCACTCAGATTTCTGACTGGGAAGGGAAGAAAGAACTAGCATAGAAATGGCTAGCAACATCCAAGAACTACAATCTACAACTACCAACCCCCCCCCCAAAAAAACACCTCTGACCCTGGATAATTTCTATGGAAAAAAAACTCCAGACTACAGAGGAGATAGCAGAGGACAACAAACAAGTAAACATATCCAAACCTTCCAAAAACAAAATGGAAATTGTTCACAAGCTCTTGAGGAGCTCAGATTTGAGATGATGAACCAAGTGAGAAAGATAGAAGAAACTTGGCAAGAAAAGTGGGAAATAATTAAAAAAGAAAATAATAGTTTAAAAGACAGAATCTCCCACTTTGAAAAAGAAGCCCAGAAATAAAATGAAACAATAAGCAAATTGAAGACCAGAACTGACCTGTTGGAAGCCATGAAAAGCAGTACAGACCAAACTGAAAAGGAACATCAAAAGATCATAGCTGAAAACCAGTCTTTAAAAACTGGAATTGAGCAAATAGAAGCTAATGATCTCACAAGACAACAAGAATTAATAAAGCAAAGTCAAAAGAATGACAAATTAGTATCTCATTGAGAGGGTTGCTGAATTGGAAAACAGGTCCAGGAGCAACAATTTGAGTCCTAAGCCTACCTGAAAATGTGGAAATAAACAGAAATCTTGACATCATATTACAAGAAATTCTTCAAGGCAACTGCCCAGATATTCTTGAACAAGAGAGCAAAATAGACACTGAAAGGGGTCCACAGATCACCCTCTACATTAAATTCTTAAAGGGCATGTAATTGCCAAATTCAAGACCTTCCAAGCTAATTCCAAGCTAAGGAGAAAATACTGTAAGAAGCCAGAAAGACAATTCAGATATCAAGGAGTGGCGATCAGGATTACATAGGATCTGGCAACCTCCACACTAAAGGCCCACAAGGCTTGGAATATGATATTCAGAAAGGCAAGTAAATTGGGTCTACAACTAGGATCATCTACCCATCAAAACTGATAATAAACTTTCAGGAAAAAGCATGGACATTTAGCAAAATAGAAGATTTCCCAAGTATTTGTAAAGAAAAAACCAGAACTAAATGGAAAATTTTTTTTAGGGACTACTGAATTCCTTTTCCCCTTCCTTTTGGTACTCCCCACCATACCCACCCCCTAAGTTTTCTCCTCTCAACTTTCCTGTAGGGTAAGATAGAATTTGATACCTCAATGGACCTAGGTGCTCTTCCCTCTCTGAGTTGATTCCATTGATAGTAAAGTCCAAGTATTACCTATTAGCACTTCCAAATACAAAACTCAAGAGAAACATGAAAAGGTAAACAAGAAAGAGAAGGGAAAAAAAATTTTTTTTCTTTTAAGGGCTTCAGTAAGGTCAAATTGTTTATACTCCTATATGGAAAAATGATATTTGTAACTCTCAAAAACTGTATTAACTATCATAGTAGTTAGAAGAATTATTCATAGGTAGTGGTTGGGGTAGTAAGTGGTTTAAGATGATATGTAAAAAAAGAAAGGGGGGGAATAGAAGATGGCACCAAGAAAAACTTGAATAAGAAAAATAGGATACATTATACTACAAAAAGAGGCACATGGGAGGGGGAGGGGAAGAATACTATTATAAGAAGGAGAGGAAGAAAGTGCTAATAGGTAATACTTGGACTTTACTATCAATGGAATCAACTCAGAGAGGGAAGAGCACCTAGGGCCATTGAGGTATCAAATTCTATCTTACCCTACAGGAAAGTTGAGAGGAGAAAACTTAGGGGGTGGGTAGGGTGGGGAGTACCAAAAGGAAGGGGAAAAGGAATTCAATAGACCCTAAAAAAAATATGGGGAATAAGAAGGGAGGAGGTGGGAAGGGAAGTAAAATAAGGGTGGGGATGAAGGAGACTGATTAAAAGCAAAACACTGGTGCAGAAGGAAATAGTGAAAGAAGGAAGGGCAGGACTAGGAGAGGAAATCAAATGTTGGGGAATACACAGGTGGTAATCATAACTCTGAATGTAAATGGGATGAATTCACCCATAAAACAGAAGGAAATATAAGAATAGATGAGAAAACAAAATCCTACCATATGTTGTCTACAAGAAACACACAGACAGGTAGACACATACAGTTTAAGGGTGAAAGGCTGGCACAAAATCTATTGGGAATCAACTGAGAAAAAGAAGGCAGGAGTTGCAATCATGATGTCTGACAAAGCCAAAGTAAAAATAGATCAGATCAAAAAAGATAGGGAAGGTAAGTACATCCTGATAAAAAGCAATATGGACAATGAGGAAATAGCAGTACTCAACATGTATGCACCAAATGGTATAGCATACAATTTATTTTTCCTTCTGATCCTTCTTTATTTTTTTTGAACATTATTTTATTTGGTCATTTCCAAACAGCATACAAATTTTTAAAGGAGAAACCACTGGAGCTCAAAGAGGAAATAGTAAAACTATACTAGTGGGAGACCTGAACCTTCCTCTATCAGATGTAGATAAATCAAACCAAAAAATAAATAAGAGGCAAAAGATATGAATGAAATCTTAGAAAAATTAGAGTTAATAGATATATGGAGAAAAATAAATAGGGACAAAATGGAATACACCTTCTTTTCAGAGACACATGGTACATTCACAAAGATTGACCATATATTAGGGCACAAAAACATGGCAAACAAATGCAAAGGAGCAGAAATAATAAATGCAACCTTTTGGAGGCAGCTGGGTAGTTCAGTGGATTGAGAGCCAGGCCTAGAGACCAGAGGTCCTATGTTCAAATCTGACCTCAGACACTTCCCAGCTGTGTGACCCTGGGCAAGTCACTTGACCCTCACTGCCTAGCCCTTACCACGCTTCTGTCTTGGAGCCAATACAGAGTATTGACTCTAAGACCTTGGAAGGTAAGGGCTTAAACAAAAAAAATATAAATAAAAATAAACAAACAAATGCAACCTTTTCAGATCATAATGCAATAAAAATAATTAATAAGGGTACATGGAGAGGCAAATCAAAAAATTAACTGGGAATGAAATAATATGATTCTCCAAAATCGGTTGGTTAAAGAACAAATCATAGAAACAATTAATAATTTCTCTGAAGAGAATGACAATGAGGAGGCATCATAACAAAATCTATGGGATGCAGCCAAAGTATTACTCAGGGGAAAATGTATATCCCTGAGTGTACATATTAACAAACTAGGGAGGGAAGAAGACATCAATGAATTGGACATGCAGATTAAAAAACTAGAAAGAGAACAAATTAAAAATCCCCAGAAAAAAAATAAATTGAAAACCCTAAAAATTAAAGGAGAAATTAATAAAATTGAAAGGAAAAGAATTATTGAATTAGTAAATAAGACTAGAAGCTGGTACTTTGAAAAAACAAATAATATAAAGTAGTGGTTAATCTAATCAAAAATGGAAAGAAAACCAAATCAACAGTTATCAAAGATGAAAAAAGCAACCTCACCTCTGACGAAAAGGAAATTAAGGTAATTATTAAAAACTATTTTGCCCAATTACATGGCAATAAATATGCCAATCTAGATGATATGGATGAATATTTACAAAAATATAAATTGCCTATATTAATAGAAAAAGAAATAGAATACTTAAATAATTCATTATGAGAAAAAGAAATTGAACAAGCCAAACAATTCCCTAAGAAAAAATCTCCAGGACCAAATGAATTCACAAGTGAATTCTATCACACATTTCAAGAACTAACCCCAATACTATACAAACTATTTGACAAAATAAGCAAAGAAGGAGTTCTATTAAATTCCATTCATGAAACAAATATGATATTGATTCCAAAGCCAGGCAGATCAAAAGCAGATCAGTCTCCTTAATGAATGAACATAGATGCAAAAATCTTAAATAGAATACTAGCAAAAAGACTCCAGCAAGTCATCACAAGGGTTATTCACTATGATCAGGTGGAATTTATACCAGGAATGCAAGGAAGGTTTAATATAGGAAAACCATCCAAATAATCGGCCATATCAACAAGCAAAACAACAAAAATCACATGATTATCTCAATAGACGCAGAAAAAGCCTTTGACAAAAGACAACATTCATTCCTATTAAAAACACTAGAAAGTATAGGAATAGAAGGGCCTTTCCTAAAAATAATAAATAGTATCTATCTAAAACTATCAGCCAACATCATCTGCAATGGGGATAAACTAGAAGCCTTCCCAATAAGAACAGGAGTGAAACAAGGATGCCCATTATCACCTCTATTATTAAACATTGTACTAGAAACACTAGCAGTAGCAATTAGAGAAGAAAAAGAAACTGAAGGTATTAAAATAGGCAATGAGGAAACTAAGCTATCACTCTTTGCAGATGATATGATGGTCTACTTAGAGAGTCCTACAGAATCAACCAAAAAGCTAGTTGAAATAATCAAGAACTTTAGCAAAGTTGCAGGATACAAAATTAGCCCATATAAGTCATTAGCATTCCTATATATCTCCAACACATCTCAGCAGCAAGAGTTAGAGAAATTCCATTTAAAATCACTCTAGATAATATAAAATATTTAGGAATCTATTTGCCAAGTCAAACACAGGAATTATATGAACACAACAACAAAACACTTTCCACACAATTAAAACTAGATCTAAACAATTGGAAAAACATTAATTGCTCATGAGTAGGACAAGCTAATATAATAAAAATGATAATCATACCCAAATTAATTTACTTATTCACTGCCATACCTATCAAACTGCCAAGAAACTTTTTTACTGAATTAGAAAAAATTATAACAAAGTTCATTTGGAGAACAAAAGATCTAGACTATCAAGGGAAATAATGAAAAAAAAATGAGAAGGATGGGGGCCAACAGTACCAGATCTTAAACTGTACTATAAAGCAGTGGTCATCAAAACAATATAGTACTGGCTAAGAGACAGAAAGGAGGATCAGTGAAACAGACTTGGGGTAAATGATCTCAGCAAGATAGTGTACCATAAACCCAAAGATCCAAGTTTTGGGGAAAAAAACTCACTATTTGACAAAAACTGCTGGGAAAATGGGAAAACACTTTGGGAGAGATTAGGTTTAGATCACCATCTCACATCCTACACCAAGATAAATTAATAATGGGTGAATGACTTGAATATAAAGAAGGAAACTATAAGTAAATCAGGTGAACATAAAATAGTTTACCTGTCAGATCTATGGGAAAGGAAAGATTTTAAGACCAAGTAAGAGATAGAAAATATTACAAAACGTAAAATGAATAATTTTGATTACATTAAATTAAAAAGGTTCTGTACAAACAAAACCAATACAACCAAAATTAGAAGGGAAGCAACAAATTGGGGAAAAAATCTTTATAAAAAAAAACCTCTGACAAAGGTCTAATTACTCAAATTTATAAGGAGCTAAATCAATTGTACAAAAAAATCAAGTCATTCCCCAATTGACAAATGGGCAAGGGACATGAATAGGCAATTTTCAGATAAAGAAATCAGAACTATCAATAAGTACATGAAAAAATGTTCTAAATTTCTTATAATCAGAGAAATGCAGGTCAAAAAAACTTTGAGGTACTACCTCATACATAACAGATTGGTTAATATGACAGCAAAGGAAAGTAATAAATGTTGGAGGGGATGTGGCAAAATTAGGACATTAATGCACTGCTGGAGTTATGGAGCTATGAAGTGATCTAACCATTCTGGAAGGCAATTTGGAACTATGCCCAAAGGGCGTTTTAAAAGACTGCCTGCCCTTGGATCCAGCCATACCACTGCTGGGTTTGTACTCCAAAGAGATCATAAGGAAAAAACTTGTACAAAAATATTTATAGCTGTGCTCTTTGTGGTGGCAAAAAAATTGGAAAATGAGGGGATGCCCTTCAATTGGGGAATGGCTGAACAAATTTGTGGTGTATGTTGGTGACAGAATATTACTATGATAGAAATAATGAACTAGAAATGCAGAAAGAAAGGAGCAGAACCAGGAGAATGTTGTACACAGAGACTGATACACTGTGGCACAATCTAACATAATGAACTTTTCTACTAGCAGTAATGCAGGACAATTCTGAGGGTCTTTGAGAAAGAATGCTCTCCACATCCAAAGAAAGAACTGTGGGTGTAGAAACACAAAAGAAAAACAACTGCTTGATCACATGGTTCAATGGGGATATTATTGGGGATGTAGACTCTAAATGATCACCCTAGTGCAAACACTAAAAATATGGAAATAGGTCTTGATCAATGATACATGTAAAACCCAGTGGAACTGCTCTGGCTATGGGAGGGGGGTGGGAAATGGGGAGGGAAGGAGCATGATTCATGTAACTATGGAAAAATATTCTAAATTAATTAAATAAATAAACTTAAAAACAAACAAACAAAAAACAACACAGTGGTCTGGAGAGGCCAAAGAACTCATTTCTGAAAGCCAGAGTTTGACAGTGGAATACAGTGCCTAGCCTAAAGTAGGAGCTTAAGAAATGACTGCTGTACTATGTGTGGAGCTGTGGACTGATCCAGTCATTCTGGAGAGCAATCTGAGAGTAGGCTGAAAGGGCCATAAAACTGTGCATACCCTTTGACCCGGCAATACTACAACTAAGTTTGTATCTCAAAGACATAAAAGAAGACAAAGGAAAAGAAATGTTGTACAAAAATATTCACAGCAGCTCTTTTTTGTGGTGGCAATGAATTGGCAATTGAGGAAATGCTCATGAACTGGGGAGAATGTCTAAAGATGCTGTGGTATTATATGGAATACTGCTGTGCTATCAGAAATGATGAGCAAGATGCTCTTGGAAAAACCTGGGAAAACCTACATGAACTGATGCTGAGTGAAGTAAACAGAACCAGAGAACATTATATATAACACCAACAGAGTACAATGATTCCCTGTGAATGACTTTCACTATTCTGATCAACTCAATGAACTAAGCCAATTCTAAAGACCCATGATGAAAAATGCTACTATCCACCTCCAACCAGAGAACTGAAAATTTACTCAGAGGACAAACTGAAGGGTTTTTTTTGGAGAACATGGCTAATGCAGAAATTTGTTTTAAATGATTTTGTATTTATATTGAGTTTTTTATTTCTTGCTTTCTCAATGAGTAGAGGGGGAAAAGAGGGGGAACCCTTGAAATCAAACAGAGCTCAAAAACAAACAAATAAATGAATAAATATGTACTTGCTGACTAAGTAGGTTCCAGGTCCAGAACACTTTTCTACATAGCTATTTATTCCTGGTCTAGGAGGAGGACTTGTCCCTCCCACCACCCTCGCAGCCCCTGAAGATGGATGGAAACTGCAGGTCCCCTGGAGTTAGAGTTACTTACAAGCAGAGTTATTCAGATGTTGATCACGCAGTGTATGAAGTTCCCCAAGTAATTTATCCATTTTCTGTTTCTTTTCTTGCAAAACTCGCATTTTGCTAAAAAGTTGAACTTTCTCATCAGACAGATGTTCTGACACAGATGAATTCCTGCTTTGGGAAACCTCCCTAGTTAAGGAAAGGCTTTCTGCTTGTCTCCTATTATCTGGAACAGCTGGGGCCTTCAAAAGAAGAAAATATCTATGTGTAGGTTTATTCACATATGTTATGGATTATAATAAGTATTAAATTCCTTTAAAAAAAACCATGGTTTATTTTCTGGCCCATTTTTTTCTTACCCTATAAAAATATAAAGATCACAGATCTCAAAGAGTAGTTGCCTCTGTAAAATGAACCAGTAAGCCATGTGCTGTCCCCCTTTCTATGGTAGCCAAAAGCTATAATAAGTTTAATGACATACCACTAGGAGCCAGGCATTTGACAAACTGAAATCTTCCTGTGTTATATGCCCTAAGCACCCAGGGCAATGGTTGGTAACCTGACATCACCTTTTACAGAGCTCTCTTGTAATGCCCCTTTTCCTCCTCCACCACCATTCCCGCACTACCCTCCACTCCACTCTCCTGGATTGCCTCCCCCCCCACCCCCCATCTTTCTCCTACCCAGCCTTAGCTCCCCAACTTTCCCATAAATAGACTCAAGTCACACACATTTTCTCTTAATGACCTTTATAAAAAATGTAAAAGGTTCAGAAAAATAATGAGTACAAAAAGGATCTGGGTCAACTCCCACCCAAACTCTGGGAAAACCATGCTAATCCGCAGGAAAAGAACACAACTTGACAAATCAGGTCCCAGATGACCCAAGAGATAGCTCAATTTCAAGGATTTCTGTCTAAAAGCAAAAAGAAACTAAAAGAAAACAAACAACAAAAAAAATCTTCCCCAAGTGGCATGTAGGTATATTCAGGGCAAAGACAGGTTTAAAACAAAATCTAAGTCTTTAATAGTTGTGACTTTTTTATTTTTTAAAAACCCTTACCTTCCGTCTTGGAGTCAATACTGTGTATTGGCTCCAAGGCAGAAGAGTGGGAAGGGCTAGGCAATGGGGGTCAAGTGACTTGCCTAGGGTCACACAGCTGGGAAGTGTCTGAGGCCAGATTTGAACCCAGGACCTCCCATCTCTAGGACTGGCTCTCAATCCACTGAGCTACCCAGCTGCCCCCAATAGTTGTGACTTAAAAAAAAAAAACAATAAAAATTCTCAGATATGTGCAACAAGGAAAATCAATATTCTCATCCTTAAAATCCAAGGACAATTTTTCAGTGAAGGCAATTTCCATGGAATTACATGCATTTAAAATGAAAGGGTACCTGAGAGTCATGAAGTTGATTATGAAAACGCTGGATTAGATCATTGAGTTCCTCGTTGAGTTCTGATGTTATACTTATTCCAGATATACTGCCCGTGGTCTCTGTTACCACTAGAAAGCAAACAATGAAACTTATTTCATTCCTACAGACCACTCCAAAAAGATCATCTGAAAGAAAAAAACCAACCTAAAAGCATCTCCCTCCCCAGACAATGGCGTTCCAAGAGAAGGCAGGCCCTTCATGGCCTTGAACCTAATGACAGAGGACACACTGCCACTGGAGACCTACAATGTAAAAGATGCCAACTCCCTTGAATATGACTGTTGGTCAAAACACTGGCAATGGCTGGCATGTATAGGGCTCATAAACTCTTGTGATCTCATGTGAACCCCACAAGCAAGAGATGGCACAAAGGTCACTCTCTCCATTTTACAGATGAGCAAAATGATGGTGGAGTGCAACTGTCAAGATGTGGCAGGGCTGAGACTGCCACTCAGATACATGCCCAACCCCAACACAGTGCCAGGGTCACAGCAGAAGCCTAATGAACATGTACTGACTCACGATAGAAAGAACAGCTTCCTAGAAATGATTCCTGCTATTGCTTAATTTTCAAGCTAGAAGTGCCGCCCATAAGCTATTCACACAACAGTCAAACACTGTTGAGCATTTTGTTGGGATGGGAGAGATTCAAAGTTTAGGGTTTGGCCCTCAAGTTCAGGGGGCACTTAAAGGCCCAAAAGCATAGTGACTGTCTAGGTGAAAACTGCTACTTGCTTCAGACCTCTCCATCCTGCCCCCAGCAATAGTGATGGGTAAGGGAAAAGGGAAGTCAAGTTCCCCAAGGCTGGAAAGACAAATTAACTCCAGGTTATCCAGGGTTTTAAAAGCTCATGAGGAGTCTAATTGTTCCTATAGGTTAAGAAGGAGTCATTGGGAGTTACTAAATAGTAGCATGGTTAGACATTCGCTAAAGGAAAATCAGTATGGCAGCTGGGTGGAAGATGGCTCAAAGGCAGAGAGATTTGGAAGCAGGCTGACTAGGAGGCAATGTTCAAGAGCTGGCTGGGATTTCTTCTCAGACATTCCACTGCATCTCCTAAACTGAGTGCTTCTCAGCTTCCCTTTTAACTTCCCCCTCCTATAAAACGTTTCTACCTGTTTTTGTGGTACTGTTATCCTTTCAGCCAAGTGGTTGAGGCCATGCCCACAGCATCATCTTCTCACCTCCTGCATGGCCATAATGCAGCAGCCTGCCTGGTCCCCCTGCTTCCCTTCTTTACTCATCCACAAAAAAATAGCCTTGAGAGAGAAAAGGTGTCCCTAGGATCTTCTGCTGCTCAAGACCCCAGAGAGCCACCGTGGGGCTTCCAAATACCCATAAACACTTTGCTGTCTGGTTTCTGCTTGCCTCTGTAGACTTTATGCTATGCTCCTTCTCAAACCCCTTGGTTCTACCAAATGGACTTCTAGTCACTGTTTTCCCAATGTCTCTTGCTTAGTTTCCGAGCCATGAGAAAGAAAGTCATGCATGTCTACAATTCATGTCCCACTCATCTCTGCCTCTTATTTATTCATATGTTATATCTCCAAGGAACATAAAAGTTCCTTGAGGCAAAGGTTATTCTTTCTTTTTTTGTGTGTCTCCAGTACTCAGCATGTAAGAGGTTCTTAATAATGCTGACTGAAAGAATTGTAAACCACAGAATCAAGACAACTTTTAGAGTCAAAAGACTTGCTGAAAGGAGCAGAGCATTTTTTAAAAACTGCATCATGTTTACTGTTTGTTGGTGATAAAAAGAAAAGGCATCTCAGTGAGCCACTCAAGGGCATTTCAGAGGCAGGCAGGCAGGCAGGCAGGCTTTCCTCTGTATCATTAAGGTCATAAGAGCGTCCTTGAGAGACAGTCAAAGAATTTTTTCAGCAACCTGCAAGGTATTCCTGCTAAATGAAGCATCAAACAGAGAGATCCAGCCTTGCTCCATGCTTTCCTGTTCATTGTTATAGAGCAGAGGTATAAAATGTAAAGCCTCGGATGAAAAAATCTTTAGGGCCCCCAAGGAGACTAAATGGTAATTGAGGATAGCAATTGTCCACAGTGGACAGAGTCAGTTAAGCCTGGAGACCCGAAGGTCCTAAATTCAAATCAAGCTTTAGACACTTCTAAGCTATGTGACCCTGGGCAAATCACTTAACCCTAATTGCCTAGTCCTGTGATGGCAAACAGATGGCACACAGAAAACTCTCTAGAGGCATGCATATCAAGGATCCAGTGCCCCAAGGACCCAGAGCTCCTGTCCCTGCAGCACAGAGTTCACTAGAATTCTTAACTAGAAAGTGGAGGGAGGCTCAGCTGGGCTGCTCCCCTCCCCTTCTCCCCAGCAGGAATTAGGAGGCTGGTCTCTTCAAGACAGCATCCCTAGTAGGACAAGTCTGCCCTGTCCCATTCAGAATACAATAGCCTCTTCATGAGAAACAACTTATGTTTTTACTAACAGAAGCAACCAATGCCTTTATATTATTCAAAGTATTGGGGGGACTTGGGGATGTCTCTTGAGTCTGTACTTTAAAAATGTTCAAAACTGTAGTCCAGTGTCGCACTCATCTCTGTGATTTAGGAATAAATCTTATGAACCTGAGGCTGGGCTAACAGCCTCTTGAGTTATTCTCCAGCTCTTCTTTCACAAGCAAACTTGGGCTGCTTTAATTTGCATTCTTAGTCCCCTCACTTCTTATTAGCCAGTTCTACTTGCATTCAAAGGGGTGCCTGAGACAGAACAGGTGGGCTAGAAGCTGGGGGGGGAGGGGGAGGGGAAGGAGACAGGACAGGACAACAATAGTGGCTTGTCAGAGGTAGCTATGGGCCCTGCATCTAGATTAAAACCTAACTTCCAATCCCAGACCATTTGCTAAAAAAAAGGTTCATTTGGAGGATATCCTTCGGGAAGGTTGATGGGGTGAATGTGTCAAGATGATGTCATTTAACCTAAGGGTTATATTTTCCTATAAATAAGGGGTTTTCCTTAGGTTTGAGGAGATCATAGGTCACAGTGCTTGCCCCCCTCACCTTTCCCTCTCCCCAAGTTTGACTACATCACACCACCTCCAGCAGTTCAATGGGAGTGCTTCCTCCCTCCCCTGAGTGGAGTAAGGGGTAAAGGGGGCAAGGCACACCCAGCACTCAGTGGGGGGAGGGGGCAGGGCCTGGCACCTGGTCTGGGGGTGGGGGCCTGGCATTCCATCTCTAAAAGGTTCCCCTTAGCTGGCCTAATCCATACTACTCTTCTGCCTTGGAACCAATACTTAGTGTCACTTCTAAGACAAAGTAAGAGTTTAAAAAAACTGAGAAATGTTTAAGAAAATAAATGAAAATACAACAAAACAGAATAATATGTCTTATGGCAAATGCAGCTCATAGGGATCCCTCTCTGAGCTGTACATCACTATTTCCAACAGATGTCGTGGGCAAGATCTGGAAAAGGTCTTCTTAACCAGACATTCCTTTTGGTGGCTGAGAGTGGACTGATCATATTAGACACTGGAACACTGCAGGACCCCCTCTATGGGAATATCCACTGAGGAAGAACAAAATGTATGGGAAATGCCTCCTGGCCACAAGACAGCCAACAAGGACATCAGTACCTATCTCTCACCATGGACAAGTGAGGCCCAAAGTAGAAGAGAAGGAAGCCAGCCGGCTGAGCTATATTTGAGGAATCCAAGATGCTACACTCAGGCACAAACCCACCTTGATCCTGCCATTTCAACATAGTGATTCTGGTGAGGCTTGGAAGAGATGTTTCATGATTCATAATTTCAATCTCTGATGAATCAAATTATTGCGCATGGCCCAGAAGGAAAAAAGAAACAAGCCCAAAGTGGTGTACAATAGGTCCCTAGGCTGCAGCCTACTTCCAAGATGATCCAAATGCTAGATTACTACTATGCAAACATCGGATGGGCAAAAGAAGTGAGCTCACACTGGAGTCAGAGCTAGGAGTGGCCCATGGGCAGCGCTGGGCAACCGTGGCTTTCATGCCATACCTTCTATGAATGATCTTAAAAGGAAAGCATCTCACATGAGTTGAGAGGGCACAGATAGGCTGTCATCTGAGTGAGGGAAGGAATGTTGACATTGAGATGGAAGGAAAGTATTTTCTAAACTGCATCATTTTTATCCTTAACAATAATAACATATAATTTGTTTTTTATTCACAAATTGCCTTCTAGTATCTCTAAGACCAGGGAAAATTTGCTTTTAAATCTATGCCACAACTTCATATAACAATAAGAAGTCCACAATAAAATACACAATGTGTATTTTGTGATTTTATTTTGCTTTTTAAATCAGAGATAAGCATCTTAAAATTTTTTTCTACTCTAGGACTATAGAATCATAGGATCAGGAAACAAAAAGGCCCCAGAGACCATTGTGAATTTTAAAATTATTCCACCCTACTCAGACAGTGCTTTAGGGGAAGATAAAGTTGTAAACTCCTGATTGAACAATGAAGGTACTTAACTCATACCTTATAGTGAAGCTAGAACTTTAAGCTAAGTCTATTTTTAGATCTAATACAAAAAGGAGTTATGTACCTATAAAGGTTAAATTAATCACAAAAAGGTCAAGTAACTCACAAAAGGTGAACTTAACAAAGAAGTGTGAAGTTCTCTCTCTCTCTCTCTCTCTCTCTCTCTCTCTCTCTCTCTCTCTCTCTCTCTCTCTCTCTCTCTCTCCCCACACCTGAAAGACACTATTTTCTTATTGGTTCTCCTCCTACAAGTCTGACCATTCCTTCTCTGTCTCTTTTGCTGGACCATCCTCCAGATCATGCCTCTAACATTGCCATCCCTCAGGGTTCTGTCCCAAACCCCGCCCCCCCCCTTTAGATTATTTCACTTGGTTCACTGGCTCCCATGGACTTAGTCATCATGTTTATGCTGATGATCCTTAGATGTATTTCTATAGTTCCAACCTTCTTGAATAATTTCTATAACATGGGCACTGTACCTCCAGAAGCTCAGGCAAACTATTATCAGGGAAATTCCTTTGCTCCCTTACATCCTCATGACTCCTAGCCTAAAACATCCAACGACCTCTATAGGACCCTGACATGATTGTCCTCCTTTAGATTTAAGATGGACAGAGAGATGCACCTCCAGGCTACACCTCGATCCTATCAGGCTAAATCTCAGACATCTGTCTGTTCCCTAAAACTAAGGAATCTTTATGAGGGTCATTCCCCATGTCTCCAGGCAGACCCCAGTCAGATAACCAAACCCCTGACTGAATTTCAGGCCAAGGGTTTACCACTCTAGAGTCCTGTCCACACCATGACACAGCATCTGTTGTAGTGTATAAAATCCCCAGAATTGATGGGTTCTGGGAGCAGCTTTCCATCTTGCTGTTCCACCTTGCTATCCTCCTGGCCATTCTCAACATTACTTTCCTAAATTAATAAATTTCTCTTTTTGTTTTTAAGCTAAGTTTTGGAGTCTTGCATTCTTGCACAAGGTATCCTTCCCGAACCCCAGGGGTACACATCTGAACCCCATAACATCTAGTCCTTTATGTCCAACTGCCTAATGGAAATCTCAAATTGGATGCCCAGTAGATATCTTAAACTCAACATGTCCAAAACAGAACTCATTCTCTTCCCCACTAACCACCCCCCCCATCCTATTACTATAGAGTGCAAATCCTAGTCCCCCAGAATCACAACTTGTATGCCATCCTGGAATTCCCACTCTTTCTCATCCCCTCTATCAGATCAGTTATCAAATCATTTAGAATATGCCCTCTTCTCTACTCTGGCACCGAGTGTTGTATTTTCATTAAAATCCAAGATTTAAAATTTTGTTCAAGAAAAATTTTAAGGAAAAAAGCTTGCAAACTCCTTGATTCAGAAAATGAACTGTTTGGAGAAAAGATACCTACAGAAACCTACACTGCATTAAGAAGATCCAGAATGAACTTTTGGGTACAATTGATGGAACTGAAGGGGGTCAAACATTTATTTTGAATGTACACTCTTATGCCAAAGGGTACTGCCCCTTAATTGGCTTTTTGTCAATGCACCTAGCAAACGTTAGTTTTGCTCTCTCTCTCTTCTATTTCCCTCTTATCTCTTACTATTGCAGTTTCCTCTTAGAAGGTGCAATATTGTATGCACCTGTAGTTAGAAAATTTTTAGAGGTACAAGATGATTACGCCAAATGATCAATTGGGGAAGACTAGTCTCCCAAATGATCACGGAGGATTGTGAAGATGGGATTAACTCTCCCCTGCCCATTTTTTAGATTTAATCACCAGAATCATATACACCCCCCTTATCCTTAAGTGGGAGAGGCCTGTGACCCATATGTGTGAAAGTAGATGATGAATCAGAACTGACTAACTGCCCCCTGGGCAGTCCTAAGCAAAGCTTGAGCTATAATTGGTCCATGTAAAATGGAAGGAAGGCCCAGGAAGTGACGACAAGGAAGGGTCTTTAAAAATGCCAAGAACTTCCTGTGAGGAGGTCTTCACCTTCAACTTGACCTTGGAGGAGCTCTGGCTGAGGACTGCTTCTATCAGAACTACCACTGGGTGAGTGGGAAAGGCTGCCTCCTTTCCTGGATCTTCTGGAGGGACGAGCCTCAGGAGAGGCCTCCCCTCTTGAGAAAGGCTTCCTTCCCAGGGCCTTGGCTCAAGGCTGAGGCCCCTCTGACTGAGGACTAATGAGCCCTGCCTGGGTGGAGCCCTGGCTGGGAGCCAAATACTTAAGTGTGTCAGGTGAGATATCTTACCCTATCCTCTCTCTGATTTCTTCCTTTCACTTTTTCTCCTTTTGTAAGTCAATTGCCATAAAATTCCTGGAGACCAAACTCTACATAATCTAGTCCAACCCCTTCCATTCTGCCCCTTACAACTGCCACCACTCTGGTATAGGCCCTTTGTCAAAGACAGAGAAATCTGAAATACTTAATGGGGGTGGGGAATAAGGAAAATGAATAGCATCTGTTTTTTGGAGTTGAATCACCTGATATAATGACCTAACACCTGAGGATAAATCTATGACATCACATACACTGACCACTTGGTTCAGTCCCAAGGAGTTTTTAATTTGCCTTAGCTAAGGACAGCTGGTAAGTACACAAGCCAGGAACAGGAGCACCAAGCATCTTATCCGTACAATAAGGCACACCAGTTGAAGCACAGCCTATGGCTTTCTAATTCTGAGGCATTCAGTGGCCTGCCAGAAGGCCTACTGTCTAGAAGGATCAGAGATACCCTTTCTGTATAAACAGAAAGAAGCAGAGTGTTGACCCAGGAAGCTGGGCCCAGGTCTAGCACCCAGTGGGAGGGGTCAATCCAACAGTGATGTCTCCAACACTGTGACTCTCCCCCAGCTTACCAGAATCATCCATCACGGCAATGGCTTGTTCAGCCTTGTGCTGCAGAGCCAGGAGGGCAGCTTGCCTTCCTTGTAAAGCTCTCAATTGCTCCTGCTGTTGTAACATTCTTTTTAACAAATCATGTTGTTTCTTCAAGTTTTCCAACTCTTCCCTTGGCTCCTGCTGGGGATCTCTGGCCTAAGGAATAAATCAAATCATGCTTGAGTTGGAGTTATCAAATCCTTTGACTATGTCCCCCAGACACCCACACAAATCTTTAAACACTACTAGAAAGATAAACCCCTTGGAGAGAGTTCTGAATAGTCTGGAGAAAGAGTGTGATATCAGAGTGGCTACAGAAATAGAACACGGTCATGAAGGAAGGGTGAGGAGCAAAAAAGTCAATGTAAGGAGGGGACAAAGAAGAGACAATGGATACATTTAGGGGAACAGAGAACAAGAAAGAGGGCAAACATGATAAGAAGCCTACAAATGCAGCAGGGAAGGACAACAGAACTGTAGACCTGGGCAGTGCCCAAAGGCCAGATCAGGACACCTCCTCTACAGTTGGTAGCAAAAACAAAACCTCCCCAAACCCTTCAGAAATACTCCTGATCCTCCTAACCAAGGTCAGAAAGAAAAGAATTAGTTTGATGATTTTATAAGGGGAAGTTTTTTAACTCAATGACTCAATAAACTTCAGTAATTAATTTTCTCTTATAAATATAGAGGACAACCCCTGGGTTAGGGAACTAACTTAGAAACACACAATGTTCCATTTAAGGCATCTTGTAAAAATGTTAAATATAAAGCATCTTAAAGTCTACTTATGATATCTTACAGAAAATATAACAAAAAGTCAATGATAAAAAAATCCATCAAAATTTGTGCCATCAATTTCTGACTTGCATTGAATATAAGATACTTTATATTAACAGTTTTATTAGAAACTTTACCTTCAGTCAACTCTAAATTTCCACAATCCCCCCAAAGTCTGATAGATAGGGTTTCTTAAATGGATTATAATCCTTAAAGAGTTTGCAAAAGAAAATCTAAAGTTGCTCACTGAATATACCTTCTCTTTGTGAAGTCAGAACTTCATTGAATTAGTTTATGGATATGATTTGGTTCTCTGGAGAAATCAGGAAGAAGAAAAAAAATTTCACTTCTGTGCAAATGTTCCTACCAATGTCCATTTTACAAACATTTTTATCTACTTGTCAGGATTTGAAGAAATAAAATCCTGTGTAAATTTGAGTAAGGTCTTGGAAGTCCTCCTACATTCTGTACACTAGGACTACCAAAGAAAGGGAGCCTACCATTATTTGAGATCCACGATGATATTAGAAGAAAAAGTAACTTATGAAACAGATAAACTGATAATAAAAAAATCCATTGCACCCATTTTATATTGTTGGCAGGTATATTGTATCTATCTGTACTTTGGGGATATGGAAGCACCTTAACTGATAAATGTGTCAGCTCTGAACATTCCTGCTTTGTCAACAGAGCTTGAATCAGGGATGTTCTAGCACCATAATCAAAGCTGAGCCAAAGGAACAGAGAAAGGCAACAGGTTCCCTGGGCCAAATAGTGTGGCCTCTATGGCCTAACCCTCTCTGGCTTGAGTAACTTGACCACACAAACTAGCTTAGCTCCACACTCAAAATCCTATTTCCTCTCAACAGTCACTCAGTCACCCTGAATATCTCCAGTGCCTGTAGCATGTGATTTGTCTTAGAGTGGGCAAAGAAGCTTTGTGTTAGCTGGATACACGTCTTCCACACAATAGGCTGAAGGAAGAAGCTGCCACCCTCTTCCTATGCTTTTGGCTAGCACTCAGTTTCTTTCTTTCTTTTAAAAAAATTTTTAAAGTCCTCACCTTCTGCCTTGGAATCAGTACTAGGTATTGGTTCCAAGGCAAAAGAGTGGTAAGGGCTAGGCAATGGGGGTCAAGTGACTTGCCCAGGGTCACATAGCTGGGAAGTGTCCGAGGTCAGATTAGAACCCAGGATCTAACAATGTCTAGGCCTGGCTCTCAATCCACTGAGCTATCCAGCTGCCCCCTTGGTTTCTATTATGAGCTACATAACAGAAGTGAGTGAGGGGGAAACAGAGAGTAATGAGAGAAAAAAACAAAACAAAACAGAAGTCAGATCTCAAGTGCTTCATCTAAGAGTCTACACACAGATGGACACACTATTGGGGGAAATGAAGTGTGTCAGTCTTGGTGATCTCGCCATCACTGAGCATTGAAAAAAATCTACAGCCAAATGGCAGAGTGGAACACAAAGAGAGGAACTGGTAGAGCTGATTTGATGAAAAAATATCATATCTTGGGCTACAGACTATCTCATATAACAATGTTCCTAAGGATTTACCAACAATTCACCAGGAAAGAAACACAGCAAACATGCTAATGTCCTACTGCCAAGGACAAAGAGACGGACAATAAATTGGCTTAAAGAAAGCTTGTGGAGACGTGGAGAGAAGAAGCATAGCATAAACTCAAGTGTGCCTCACAATTTGGGTATTGATTCCCTAATAAGATGGGAGAGCTCCAATGGGGCAAGAACCCTGTTTGTGTCCTCAGTGCTGAACACAGTGCCTGGAACATAGTAAATGCTTACTAAATGCTTGTTGGTGATGAAAACAGAGGCAAGTCCACAGAATAAAAACCAGAGATTAGTAGAAGTTACAAAACAAACTTTTCACTACTTTCAGGGGAGTGGGTCCAACTACCTTGGAAATGGAAGCCTTTTGGAACAAGAGGAGCCTTGGGGCTCTAGGCCTGATATCATCTCCTATTTCAGTGATTCTACCCTGCCTTAGTTCCTCATCCATAATATGAATGCAAGAAGCAGTGTCCTTCAAGGGCCTTCTAAATCTGAGCCTAGGACTCTTGCCCAGAGAAGAGGCAGGAGGGGCAAATACGACTGCCATACAGGAAAAGCAGCTGGGACAGACCAAGTTGAACATGATCCTAAGGGTATCCAGGGTATAATCCTCAGACTAGTAGAAAGAGGGGAACAGACCAAAGAGGTGGGGAAAGGAAAAAAAAAGAAGAAAACACATGTTACCAACCTCTATGGGCCCACTTACCAGCAGGTTACCTATCTCCCATTACACAAAGCAGGAGGGAGAAGGGACTAAGCATTCATAGAATACCTACTACAGCAGTGCCAGGCCCTGGGACAAAAGCTTTTACAAAGTTGATCTCAATGGATCCTCACAACAATCCTGCAAGGGAGGTGCAATTGCAATTATGATCCCCACTGCACAGATGAGGAAACAGACAGAGAGAGGTGAAGTTGTAGAAAACTTAAGATTCTTGCACTTGTTTATTGATTGTTTTTAAAAAAGAAAAAGAAAGAATAAACAACTGATTTTGTAAAGGGAAATATTCCTTTTGAGGCTTTCTTCCAACATGGTGGTCTCCTTCATACTCTCAGACATCGGGATAGCTAAACCATTGGTTAATATCCCCAGGTAAGGTCTCCCAACAGGCAGGCTGATGCTGGCTCAAGCTGTTTGCCACTGTGGTTGTAATGAAGGAGAACTGGGCAGAGCTCATGGTACTGAAAGTTGGGTGGATGGCAAGGTCCTCCATGTGCCCCAGCTAGCAGCTGACCTTATATGGGAGACACCCATGCCAAGAATGTTGGAGACAGAGCCTCTTGGGAGAGATGTGACCACTTGGGGGCCTAACCTGACCCTCCAGAGGATGGGGGGGTGGTATGGTCAGGCTGGCCTACAGAGCTCCAAGAAGGAGCCCCACAAAAAAAAAAAACATTCTAGCAGTGCTACCCAATAGAAGCAGAGAGAGATGACACAGTGGTCTTAGAGTAGGCAGCCAGGCAAGCAGAAAGGGACCAAGGCTCAGAGATCTAGGTCCTGTCTCTAACCCTTTCTAGAGGGGCCTTGCACAAGTCCATCCTCCTCCTCAGGAAAAGGAATGAGTTGGACTCGATGGTTTCTAAGATCTCTTCCAGCTCTTGGCCCAGGATTCCATTAACTGAAGATCACAAAGAGGCCAATGAAGAAGTGGGGCATAGGGATGTGGCAGACTACAATACATAGCAAATAAGTAACTTCAGAGACCAGGAGTAAAAAACATTACCAAGGAGATGCCAAGAAGATAGGCTAGTCAGTGTGGCCAAAGCCAAGGTAAATAGGAGAGCAGCCCATGAGCTCCCCAGCACCCAACATCAGCTCTAGCTCCCCTGGGAAGAGGTTTGGAACAAGGTGGAGGTGGAGGTGGAGGGAATATAATCTCCATTACTGAAGGAACCACACAAAGTGAGGAGATATGTGGTGTGGTAGAGGGAAATCTGAGTTCAAGTTCTCCCCATGCCACATTCTTTGTGTATGACTATGATTTTTCTTATGCCACTGTCATTCCCTAACACCCCACTGTCTTTAGGAGTTGCTGTTATCACTTTGCTGCCTCACTCTGAATTCCCAGGTTGATAAAAGCTAAAGGCCCCTTTCAGCAGACAAAGCCTGTCTTTGAAGACTGAGTATAGGATGAGATCATCAGGCCCCTTAGCCCCAGGAAGAAGTTAGGGCAAATCTACCAGAGTAGACCTGAAGTAAGATAAAAACAAAACAAGGAGAAAAGAGTTCTAACCCTTCACAAAAAAGCACCAAAACAATCTTCAGCTATAGAAAGCTGAGCCCTTCTGGGCCTCCCTCCCAAGCTGGAGCAAGGCTGTGCTGATCCAGAGATCTAAGAGGTCAAGAGCCAGCAGGGGGCCTGAAAAATGCCCAGAGGATCTTATTTGAGAGAAGAATAAACTGGAGAGGCCAAGAGAGACCAGAGAGGCTAAGGGACTCCCCCAAATCACCCTGGGTGATGAAAATCATGCTTGCAAGGATGAGGATGAAGGCCAGAGATGGCAACTGAAGAACCAAAAGCCCCTGGGCCACACTCCAGGCCTGTAAACCATTGGCCCTTCTTGCCAAGCCATAGAGGACTGGCTGACTCCTCAGTGACCAAGTAGATAATGAGATCATTATAGGAGATTATGGGATCAGCAATCCAACAAGTATTTATTGGGTAACTCCTGTGTGCAAAGCATTGGGCTAGATATCAAAAATGGTCTCTGTGGAAGGAATTCTGCAGTCCCCAAAATATATAATCTAGCTAGGGAACCCAAATGAGCCTACTAGAAACCAAAAATAATCAGAATCAATCAGGCAGGATGGAATTCAGAGCGACATTGTGTAGTATAGATTCTAAGTGTTCACGGAATTTAGATGAAGGGAAAAGCAATGGACCAAAGTTATTAGACTAAGTTTCAAGATGGTGAGGCTTGAGATAGAGAATGACTTTTCTTAGACTACTGATCAAAAACAGTGACTCATGGAGGTGTCCTAAAAAGGGACTCTAAATTCAGGACATAGTTAATCATCTTCTCCCAAAAGCTTGGTGTGAATAAAAATGCTGACAATGTTTAATGAGTTGGTACTGATGGTCATGGGTGTGCCTTGACCAAAACCAGGCCAACTTTGACCAAATGCAACCACACTGAGTTTCCCCCAACTCCTTTGGTTAGTTCTGCCAGTGAAGGATTTCATGCCATACATACATGGATTCATCACTTCTTTTGAGTTTTTATTTCTATGTCTTTTAAGAATATACTCTATGGGGGGCAGCTGGGTAGCTCAGTGGATTGAGAGCTAGCCCTAGAGATGGGAGGTCCTAGGTTCAAATCTGGCCTCAGACACTTTCCAGCTGTGTGACCCTGGGCAAGTCACTTGACCCCCATTGCCTAGCCCTTACCACTCTTCTGCCTTGGAGCCAATACACAATATTGATTCCAAGATGGAAGGTGAGGGTTTAAAAAAAAAAAAGAATATACTCTATGGAAATATAAAATGTGTAGCTCTCAAAGATTACACTTCAGTGACTACTAGAGATATTAAGCCAAGCATTCCAAGGACCTTTCAAGACTACAGTGAACCAAGATCAGTCATACTAAAGTGCAAAGGAAAGCATTGTCAGAAGTTAAAAGGCAACACCAAGAACTGAGCAATACCATATACAAAGAGATCAGAAAAGAACCTTCAGAATGACATGACAGGTGGAGTGCTGCTCCTGAACCTTGATAATGTTGTATTGGCTTCTTGACATTGGAAGGACAACGCAAAGAGCAGATTTTAAATATAAAGCCCCCAAGCTCTCCAAAAACAAAAGAGCTCATAACTTTTGCTAGAGAGACAAATTTGTCATGGGCCAAGGCAGAACAAAAGATTGGGTTCTAGACATTGGAGAAATGTAATCCTTGGAGCTGAAGCTTACTTCACCTTCCTGGATCTCTCAAACCTGTCATTAGAAGAACTATGAGTATGCCTCTAAGGCCTATAAAATATCCACAGTTTAAAACATCTGTAAAAACCCTGGTTTGTTTGTTCCTCCCATAAATCTCCAAAAGGGCCTAGAAGACTTTGAGGGAATTGATTGGGAACTAAGAGAAAAAGGAATTCTAAACATTAATACTGACATACCTAAGGGTTAAAATCAAGGCTTGACTTGGAAAAAATGGAGTTTGTTGGCTACCTCCTCTGCCATTTCCAGACTTGAAAAGCACTAAGAAGAGAAGGGATTTGCTCAAGAGCTCATGGCCAGGTGGCATCAAAGTGAAGCTCAAACAACATTCTAACCCCTATACCACAGTAATCTAAACGTGATGAATGACAAGGTAAATTTCTGGAACTCTAGGGGATCTCAAATTTTCCTTTCCTTTTTTATTGTCAGAATACTACAACATTGAAAAGGGGACCCTGGAAGGAAAGACACACAAATAATACCTTACGGAGTTAAAGAAATGGATATGAGGTGAGTCTGACATAGAGGATGTCATTTTTCTAAGGATCATAAATCATTTGGCACAGAGAGTAGTAATAAATCACTGGATTGAAATGGAAGCAAACCCAAGAATGGCAAGTTTATTTAACTAAGAGAACAGAACAGCAAGCATAAAACAATGGAACACTTGGCCTAAATCCAAATTTAGCTTTATATTTAGTTTATACTTTAGTCAAAACAACATCTGGTGAAGCACCAAAAAACCCCAGTAAATTCAACTAAGCACATGGCCTATAGATGTGTTTTGTTTTTTCAAACCCTTAACTTTGTATTAGAATCAATACTAAGTATCAATTCCAAGAAAGAATAGTGGTAAGAGCTTGGCAACCGGAGTTAAGTAACTTGCCCAGAGTCACAGAGTTAGGAAGTATCTGAGGCCAAATTTGAACTCTGGTCCTCAAAATTCCAGGCCTGGTGCTCTCTTCCCTCAGCCACCTAGCTCTTTTTTCAGAATACTATTTTTGAAGAACTGAAGGAAATGCTAAATTTGGGTTAGAATTTAGTGAAAGTCAAGCTGAATTATCTTCTGTTCACAGACCTCCTGAGATCTATTTACAGTCCACAGGCCAAGAACCTCTGTTTTCTGTTTTCCACTTATATTGGTCCCCCCTCTCCTCACATCCCAGGGTTTCTATCAAGCTAAGGAATGATGATCCTTCTCACACATCTTTTCCTTAACAACTCCAAATTCTTACAGAAATATAGCTATGCCACCAACATTACTATGGCTAAACTTTATTATTTTATCTTTACTTTAAAAGAAAAGCAATCAAAAATAGTCTTGAGCACAGAGAATGTCTTAGAAACAGGAAGTTCTGGATTCAAATCCTTCCTCATAGGGTTCCTGAGCAAATCGCTTCTTCTCTCAGGGCTTTTTAAGTCATCCAGGAGATGCCAGGACCTGCCTTGGTAGAAGAAGCTTCCTAACTTGGGAGTTTTCAATAATAATGAAATCACAGGTCTAATCCTTAGCTCTAACCCATACAAATAAAAAGGAACTACTTATCAGTGAATAAGCAGAAGTTTTACCCCAAGAAAGAAAGTCTTCTACTCTTTCTTGTCCGATATATACACATACTACCTTAAAACGAAATTACTTTCAATGGGGCTATGAGGGTAAAATATGACAAATTAATACAGAAAACATTTGTGAGAAACATCTCTGAAATCAATCTGACTGTGGAATGAGTTGAAAGAATTTTCAAGTAGCATATAAAAAAGCAGCAAAAGGGAACACTAAAACTATTTCCTTGGGGGAGTTGGGTAGCTCAGTGGATTGAGAGCCAGGCCTAGAGGTGGGAGGTCCTAGGTTCAAATCTGGCCTCAGACACTTCCCAGTTGTGTGACCCTGGGCAAGTCACTTTGGGTTACCCCACTGCCTAGCCCTTACCACTTTTTAAGGGTTTTTTAAAAATTTTAATTTAATTTAAAAAACTATTTCCTTTCAGGAAAAGGCAAGGGGAAAAAGGAGATGTGCTGGATTTTGTGTTGGCTATAGGGAATTACTAGTAAGCGAATGGGCCACATGACTGATCCCCTCCACTGTGGTCTTAACAAGCAACTCTTTTTAAGCTGTTAGAGATTTGGAAAATGTGTTCAATGTGTTCTGTATAAAGACAGGGAATTGGCTTAAGTAATTAATCTTTAGATTCATGTGAGGTGAAAAACCCTTAAAAATCCAGGTTAACAATAGTGATCATTTTAAACAGTAATTGTCACAGAAAGTGAAGAAAGAAGGCATCCACCTAGAGAGGGCCACCCCACCCCTCTTGCCCCCCAACCTCCGCCACCCATCCTGGCTTCCCAGGCTTTCCCGGGAGAGGCCCCCACAAGGGGTGCAGGGGCTGTACCTTTGCGGGTAGTCCATGTCCTTGGCTATACTTCCTATTAGGCCACATGTCCCTGTCATTCTGAGCAGGTCTGTCACCTTTCCCTTTTGGACTTGTAGGGACGTCAATGTCTGAAACCTGTTCTTGGGAAGCTGAATCCCCTAGTTTGTCCTCAATGCACGGCCGAATTCTCAGACTACAAGATGCCTCCTTTATTAAATAGTGTAGCGCATTAATTCTCTTACACACACTCCTGTTCAACACACACGTTAAAGGCAGCCTCATAAACAAGGCCCGCCCACTCACCAGCCCTCCCAGCCCATGCCCACATCCAGCCCCACCTTGCCCCACCAGGAGGGAGAAGTCACTGAAGTCCCTCCTGTTAACTGGGGCACCAGAATCATGGCTATGCTCCGAGCAGCATCCAAGGGGCCACTGCCAAGGCCATGCCTACCTGCCCAGCCCCTCGCCATCCTCATAGCTCTCCTCCTTTGTCCTTTCCTAACTGGGAACTATTGCCTGTACACACTAGCATCTCCAAAGCCTAAGTCAATGGCATCATCTTTATGAATATATCTCCACCCCAATCACAATGGGTAGAATGAATCAATTTAGAATGTTATTTTGGGGGTAAATCTGGGCTACTGGGAACATAAATATCCCCTCTGCTGAAGACCATTTCCACCTGATTTGCTCAAGTTGTCAAAGCAGCCAGTTTTACAATGGCTGCTGTGGAAACAAGACAGAAAAGAACATGAAAACAGGTTCATTTCCTCTTCAAGGAAGGGAGGGAATGAAGCAGCAGTAAAAACAAACAAATATATTACCTAAAACAAATTTAACCCTTAATTTCTAATGCAAATTATCCTTGGGCATTAGCCTCAAACAAATAGCCCTCCTCCCAATAAACAAAGACTGTTACCTCTTTTTCTTTCTTAAACCATTAATTTCTATTTTAGTAACAACTTTAAGACCAAAGAGCAAGGGATAGGCAAATGAACTTAAATAACTTGCCCAGGGTCACAATAGCTAGGAAGTATCCTCGGCCAGATTTGAACCCAGGTCCTCCTAACTCTGGGCCTAGCTTTCTATCCACTGAGTCATCTAGCTGCCCCTAGCTCCCTTTTATCACAAGGGGAATTTTACTGATCAAGTTGAACTATTTAACTTATTGCTGTCTTAGCAAAGACCAATAGAAACAGAAGCTCTTGTAGTAATAATAGAGGCCATTTCTAGAGCACCTACTGGTGCCAGGTCTGGTAATGAGAATGGAATGATGATTATCTCATTAGAATCCTTTCAGCAAATCTGGGATGGAGGGGTTATTAAGGTCAGTCCTGATGCTCTTGCCTTTTCTGACAACTCACTCCCCAAAGCTTCGGAAATTCCTTTCTTTCCAAGGATAAGTAATGTTTGGTAGCCCCCATTTTTCTGGAACATTTTAGGCAAATCCCCTTCTCTAATCTACCAGTGCCCACAGCCCCTCTGACATCAGGTAAAGCAAGCTCAAAGAGAAAACTCATCTTCTTTCTACTGGGTTTGAGGGTCATTTGGCTCTGTAAGTACGGAGGCTAACCCAGGAGAGGTGGGGACTACAGAATGAATGGTTCAAAAGGCAGGTCACCAATGAAATGACTTTGAATCTTGGCAACCTTGACTTTGAGCTCCCCAACTGAAAGCCTACAGGGACACCAACATGTCTTAAAACAGAAAGAGAATCCAGGAATATCTTCACACAATGTGTGTCTCCCTGCACCCCCCATCCCCCAGGTGGAAAAATTGCTCCTAAGTGGGAAACTGGTCAGAGCAATGCTAAGTTTTGCTAATTGAAGGGAGGCCCAATACCTTAAAAATAAGCCAAATCATGAAAATAGATAAAGCTATTGAATGATAAACCGTCTGATCTAGCTCTCAAATCTGAGTGTGCTCAGGGCTCGTCTCTGATCAAACAATGTCTTGCACAAGAGAGCTACAAAAATCGTCACCTTCATTCCCAGCATGTTAAGGACTAAGAAGCAGCTTACCGTGGTGTCTGAAGCCCCAGACTGCACATCTACGTTTAGTGATGTGCTCTCAGCTACAGAACCAGATCCCACAGCGGAATCTATAGTCCGAACATCCTCCTCCTCATTTTCTCTAGCCTGAAATATTTCAGTGCATGTATAAATCATCCAACTATTAAAAAGGGACAACAGAGAGTGAAAATGGATGGCACTTTGTCTTGGCAATCACACACCACTCCCCTGATATCATCAGAACACCCAGCAGTCAATCAGTGACTCCTGCCAATGACGCAGGGATGACATTGGATCAATGGTCAAAGGGTCTAACACTCACAAGCATCTTTTGCAGAAATTTCAGGTAGGATTTTTCTTGCTCTTTAAGATGGTCTATGAGGTGTGTGAGGCGCTCGACATTAGCGGATCTCTCATTTTTCTCTACAAGGTCATCCCGCATGGAACTAGCCTTGGCAATATAGTCACGAATCTGAACCAGCCTGCTCACAACCTGCAGAGAGGATATGCTGTCAGTTAAGGCTCACAAGCATAGTTGGGAGATCTTAGTGTTAGCAGGCCGCTGACCCCAAGGGTTTTCCCACATGGAACTGCTTCCAGGCTTTGTCATTCACATGACAGAAAGAGCTCACCTCAATGAACCCTTCTCTACTCAGGCTGGCAGGCAACACTATTCATTTCAAAAGATCAATTTTAAAAGCAGTTAGGCTCATAAATAAGGTTTTTAATGTTAACCCAAGAGTACAGAATAGGCTGGGGAGGGAAAGCACTGCTTGTAATTTTAGACTAAAGCCCTAAAAGAATCCAAATGACCACAAAACTCTTAACAATCTGACATGGGAGACTGACTCCAAAAGCAACTTCTGGTGGTGTCCATCAATAATGCACCTCAGTCCTCTACATTCTGTAGGTTCTCTAGCATGCAGTAAGTGACTTCTACATGCTGGGCACTTGGGACAGCATCTAATAGATGTCCAACAGTAACTGATGCTCACAATGATAACCTGAGGTTCAGAAGAGCAGCTGCCACTTACCCTGTTGTATTTTAAAGTCTACAAAATGCTTCTGCCTAACTGCCCTCATCTAAGCCTCTCTCCAAGCCTATAAAGTAGTTGTTACAGGCATGACTTAAGCCCTTTGCAGATGATGGCTACCAAATGTCAGGAGATGGGATTGAGTCCAACATTCTATTAACAACCACAAATGCTGGTGGTCCCAAAGGAAATGCAAGGTTCTCAAAGCTCCTCTGAATGGAATTTATTTTAATTAATGAATTTAGACTATAAACCATCTAGAAACTTTGGTGTCTTTTAGTGCATTCTAGTTTTCTGCTAATCAGTTAACTTATAGAGGACCTCTATGGTTCAGTGATGCTTCTTAGCCATAGCAATTTTATAACTGCAAACCTTTAAATACTTTGAATACATTGGGAATATTAATAAGATTTTTTTTTCCCCTGTAGTGGGGAAAACAGATACAGATCAATTGCTACTTAATCTAACAAAATTCCTATGTATACAAACTCCTAGAAAAATAGATTTAAAAAAAAAAACCTGTGCCTTTCATTTTAAAATCAACACTGTATATTGTTTTCTAAGGCAGAAGAATGGTAGGAGCTAGGCAATGGGGATTAAGCAACTTGCCCAGAGTCACACAGCCAGGAAGTGTCAGAGGTCAAATTTGAACCCAGGACCTCTCATCCCCAGGCCTGTTGTTCTATCGCTGAGCCACCCAGCTGCCCCCATTTGGGGAGGATGTGGGCAAAACCTAGAAGGAGCACATAAGTGATGATAGCATTACCTGGCTGCTGTCCATTGCAGGTTCTCCTCTCCCATCTTCTTCAGAGACTTGGCAGTTTTGTAAAAGATCTTTACTCAAAGCTGATGCAAACAGCTCTTTACACTGAGATGACCCACTGGTTTCTCTTGCTTGAGGACTTGTACCAACATCCTTGCTTTTGTTTGTATTAATCTGCATTGACCAAAAGTTGTATGGCTTTCTGTTTTCTGCCAGTTGGCGCTTGTTGTTTGCTGCTGTTGCTCTACCTTGGGAATCACTTCCAATGCTCCTCTAAGGTGAAAAAGAAACCCAACATCACCAACATGAGCAAGTTCTAAGAGAGCCTAAGCAACTCTATATTTCTCCTAATTATGTTCCCCTTCAAGTTAGGACCACACATCTCACACCCAGCCTTCTCACTCACTAAACAATCTCCTTAGACAGCTCAAAACACATTTCGCAGCTGGGTCTCTCTAATCATAAGTCAGAGACAATGTACCTGAGGTCTCTGAATTACAGCCACAATGCTTACTGCCAGGTCTTACTTGTACACAGGATTTCTGGAAAGCGACAGGCCTAAGAACCAATGGACTTTTGGCACATTGACCTAAGAACCTGGCTTTAAAAAGCCAGTTCAAGTCACTAATTGATTCCTTCACCTTAAGCCATGAATTCACCCAAATGCAAATCCCATGCAGCATGGAAGGCTCTCTGAATAAGTAACAGAGGCCCAATGCTGAGAAATTTGCTGGAAAAACTAAACCACTTCTGGTGGAGACACCAAATTCAGCATTTCTGAGCAAAAGCTGCTGACAAATAGAATGATACACCTTCAAATCAATCTTGGATCCATCCTCGATTAACACACCAAGAAACCCAAGTGCTTGAGCTAAAAATAAGCATCAAGTCAAGCAGTGACCCACAAGAACTGTAAAGTCATTGCTATTCTTCCGTATATACCAAAAGGAGAAAATAAGGACTGCCTTTGACACCTCACTGCCTGCTGATTTAAGGTATCTTCCCCTACAATAATTCACCAACCTGATCTAAGTCGCTGAAATTGATCCTCTGCTTTAGTTTTTCTAATTCTGCTTGCTCAGGAACAGACATCTGTGTCATATATCTACTGTGAGGAAAAGTATGAGGAGTTTTTGTCCTTCTCCGCCCAACTCCTGGGGACGACTCAGGGGAAATGTCATTCGTTACCCTCTTTTCACTCTCTACACCAAATTTCTTCTTGTTTTTCTCTGCTGATCTGTTTGCTTTCTTTTGTTGGCCACCCCAGTCCTTAAAAAGGAAAAAAAAAGTAACAAAATCAGAGTTAATTAGTCCTTTAACAAAGGTAGGTATTTTATTTAGGAAATAAAAGTTTGCTTGGCCTTAGAATGTTAATACATGCCAGTTCTTAGGCAATTAAATAGTTTCATAGAAAGATTCAAATTTCTCTGGCCTTTTTAAAGAAATTGCTGCCCCTAAAACTATATACCCTATGCTTCTGGAAGTAAGGCTTTCTCTTGACCCTAATATGCTAAGTAACATAAGTAATATAATAAGTAACATGCTAATATGCTAAACCCTATCTTTCTTTGAATCTGTAGCAAATTAAAGCACTTAAATGCTTGTTAAAATGAGTTAATCCAAGGCCCATAATCCTTTATCCAAGCCTCACTGAAATACAGTAGCCTGGAACTATGTAACTCAGTCCCTGGAACACCAAACCTGGAGTTAAGTGGACCTGGATTCAAATCTGGTCTCAGATACTACCTAAGCAGTGAGATCCTGGGCAAGTCATTTAACCTACATTGCCTAACCCTTACCACTCTTTTGTCTTAGAACTGATACTAAGACAGAAGGTAAGGGTTTAAAAAAAATACAATAGTCTCAAGTTCTTCCTCATGCATACTAAGAGAATGTGCTAAAATCACAAAACCTCCTTATGTCCAGCAAAACCCCACCAGGGAACAATCAATCCTTTCAATAAAGAATATAGCTGGGGGCAGCTGAGTGGCTCAGTGGATTGAGAGCCAAGCCCAGATTCAGGAGGTCTTAGGTTCAAATTTGGCCTCAGACCCTTCCTGCCTGGGTGACCCTGGGCAAGTCACTTGATTAAGTCTCTTGACTAAGAGCCCAGGGGCTTGGTTTCAATCCTGACCCTTCTTCTTGCCTGCATGACTTCAGTCACTTCACAGATTTTTGTTTTCTTCATTTGCTAAGACCTCCTAAGTCCCTTGCAGTCCTAACTTCTATGGTTCAACAAATACAAAGATCGAATATTGCTTTCCTGACCGAATAAACCCATTTGCATGACAGTTTTCCTGGGCTTGTCTGGGCTAATCCTTTGGGGAGCAAAGTGACTGAAAGTAAACACTGTCCCTGATTTAACTGTGATTAGTAGAATAACATACCATATTGTTCAGTCGGTCGTCCACACTCTCATTACTCCAGTTTGGCAAATCTTGACCATTCCTGCCTTCTTCAAAAGGACCTCCTCCGGTGGCCATATTGTCCCATTAATCAAGAATTATCTGCAGAACAAAAAGATGTTAAAAACAGACCCAGCCATAAGATGGAATTTTTAGTATATAAAAAGAAAGGTTTATTCTTATTTAATGTTCCCCTCTCAGTCAAATAAAGGCTCTACAAAGAAGATATCATGCAGCAAAATGGGGTACTACCAAACACACATCACAGATCGAAAGGCCAGACTATCTGGTAACAATCCACTTCTGGCAGAATGGGCCTTTTCTGAGCTTGACTCTCCCTGCCTGACCACCCCAACAAATCCAACAGTAACTAAGGCCTGGGGAGAGTCTACTTCCACATCTTAAGTTCATTCTCTCTTTCTATGCCTACTGATACCAGCCTTGCAGGCCCTCATTGCTACATATGTGGACTAATGCAATAGCTCCCTAACTCATCTCCCAATTACCAATTTCTCTTTCTCAGTGATGCTAAAGTAATCTTTCTTATATATAAATCTGACCATGTCACTTCTCTGCTCAAAAATATTCAATAGTTTCCTATTGGCATCTGAATAAAATACAAACTCCTTAGTCTGGCATTCAAGGCCTACCACAATGCCATGGTTGACTTTCCTCATGTCACTCCCCACCATACACTCTATGCCCTGAATTGGGCTGCTCTGAATCCTTGGTATGTGTTCAATACAAAGCATCTGTGCATTTGCCCTATCCCTTGCTTTAAGGCCCAGCTTAAATGCCACCTCTTCTGGAAAGCTTTCTCCAATTGCCAGGCCCTCCCATCCCATTCAGGCCAGTTGGGAATGAACCTCTTTTTCCTTCTTCCTACCCTGCCATAGCAGAATTCAATTCTCCAAAATTACACTTACTGTGGCATTTGGTAAATCCTAGCCTTATCATTATTGTAGCCTGATGATAAAGTTAGAACACCCACTACATGCATGGCAATTATTACATCTTGATTTTCACTGTCTTCCCTAGCAGCTAAGATGAGCCCTGTATGTATTTGGGAGGCACTCAGGGCCATTAACTAGTGAAGGAATGAATGAACTTGAAATCCTGAGGGCGGTTCTACATGTAGGCAGCCTCCTAACAGAACTCTAGGGCCCTAATTTACAGTGAGGTACAACAGCACTTGAATTTATGAGAACACCCCTCTCTGATAAACTCTCGATTACCCACAGCAAGAAGCAAAAGCAATGAGGTGAACGCCACCCACAGCACCATGTGGATTTATGTGAGTGTTGTGGGTTTAGAACCCACTGAGGACAATCCACCCAGTGGATCCTTACATTCAAGGAACTTATACACAAACCCAAGAGCACAAACTTCCAGGTAACTGAGGAGGGGGGAGGCGCATTGCTAGCAATTGGGAATGTTGCTGTTGTCTTTCTCTTTTATTTCCCCTGCTGGCTGAGCCCTACTGATTTGCCCTCCATCATTTTCTGGTCCTTTACCATCTTCCATTAACCTCCCACTAAACCTTATGGCCTCCAGCTTCTGTCTCTTGGGGTAATGGTCCTTATGCAGAGATGCAATTATAATATTCCTCTGCTCTCACCTCATAGCTCTTTGGCTTGGCCTTCAAGGTCTTTTCTATCCTTACTTAGTCTGCCCTTTTCCACTTTGTTAGCTGTTAACCCCTCCACCCCCCACTGAATCACTGTTCAAGAACCAGCCTGAACACCATATTATCCACCCTGCCTTGGACTTCACCTGTCAGGCAGGTGACAGAGGCTGGCACTAGAGAAAAACTGCCAGCCTGGAGAGTATATGAAATTGATCACCTCGTGGGGGAGGGGCCCCAGGAGTGAATTTCCTGAGGAGAAAGGTGGATAAGGACTTTCTCCCGAGGGTTACCCACTTTTCCTGCTGGTGACTGGAAATCTTTCCCCCCAACACTTCCCAACTGAAGGGACTTTCTGAAGAGAAACCTGAGCAGACTTTACCTCAGCTCCTGTTGCCCAGGGGTGAATCAACCTGACTTTCTCTCAGGGGGCTCAGGCTGCCAAGGCCCAAGTTCCCTCCAAACTTGAGGAGGAAGGAAAAGGGTTTAGATAGAGACAGGGACCTCCTTTTCCCCACTTTCCTTTTCCCATTCTTCCCTGCCCGTTATTCCTTTTGTAGTACCTGATTGAGTTAACATTAAAAGGTTATCTGTTCCCCAAGCTGAGTGTGAGTGAACGAATCTAGGGGAGACCTCTGAGTCTCGAGTAGTGGAGGGGGGATAAGAGGGACAAGAGTATATTAGGGAGAGCAGCTTTAGCTAAGGAGGGAAGGCAGAAGGGGGGAAAATCTTCAAACCCCCTCTCCTCTCTCTGAGCCAACCCGTTACATCTGCTGTCTCCCCTGAACCCCGCTTTGCAGGAAGGTGGGGTTCTCCTCTCTTTCCCCCTCTCCATACACCAAAGCCCAATCCTTCCTTTGGGGGTACATTCCCTTCCTTTTAAAAAAAAATTTAAAAACAATACACTCCCTTCATGCATTCATCACACCACACCATCTGTACAAGACTCACAATCCCATGAAGGTACAGAAGAATGCTTTACTTGTCTTGGTGTGGACCCCCTAGGATGCACCAATGTTCTCTGCAGTCAGAGCCCATTAAGTATTTGTGGACTCTAAATGGAGAGAACAGGAGTCCTGAGCTTAGAAATCCAGTCTGAACTAGAGGCAATAGTACATAAGACAAATGAAACAGTCAGGAACAGAAACACTAAATAGGGGTGCAGATAATGCCATTGTCTGAGCTGAAACCAGTCACAGAGCAGATTAACTTTTAGTCCTCTCAACCTATCAAAACTCCCCTTGATATGATTGGGGATATAGACTCTAAGCGATCAAAATAGGTCTTGATCAATGACCCATGTAAAACCCAGTGGAATTACTTGATAGCTATTGGAGGGGATGGGAGGAAGGAAGGGAAAGAACATGAATCATGTAACCATGGAAAAATATTCTAAATTAATTAAGCTTTTTTTTAAGTACAAAAAAAAACCCCTACCCTTGTTATTACTAATTTGCTAACAACTTACACATTCAACAACCATTTCTATAGAGCCAGCCAGGCGATGGCAGAGGGAAATTTACCCTAAGTTTACCCTTATGACCTCCTTTCTTTGCCACTGGGCAACTGTGATTGCTGCCTGGCTGGCTAACCTGTTAATTAATTCTACCTCCTACAATCACACAAACCTTCTCTCTGTTTGCCCTACTGCCCCATTCTCATTCCTTGAATGAGTCAATAGTCTATATAAGTATGACTAGGGATATGCCCATATTGACCTCTCCAACCCTGCAATTCCCATTCAGAGTTTACTCTGTCCTCAGGTATCAATATTTAAGATGAAGCAGAACAGAAAAAACAATCTGGAATATTTTTTTCAAATGAACTACTGTGACTCAGTGGATGGAGAGCAAGGCCTGGAGACAGAGATCCTGGTTGTTCAAATCTGGCCTCAGAAACTTCCTAGCCATGTAACCCTGGGCAAATCACTTACCCCATTGCCAACCCTTACTGTTCTTCTGCCTTGGAATAGAGATTCTAAGACAGAAAGGCAAGGGTTTAAAAACAAATAAAAAGAAGCATACTGTTGCTTCTTACTTTTCAATGCCAGTGTTCTAGCCAAAGGACCCAACCACCATGAATTATATGTATATAGTAAATGCAAAACATCTAAGGCAGCTAAGGACCACAGATTTAAATCTGGAATAACGATCCTCAGGGATCGCTGAATCTAACACCTCTGTTTTACAGATTGGAAACTGAGGCTGACAATGGCACACCACATTCTATAGATTTTATAAATAAGGCTGAGGTATTCCCAGACTAGGGTTCTACTCAAAGGGCTTTAAAAGACTGCCTGCCCTTTGATCCAGTCATACCACTGCTGAGTTGGTACCCCAAAGAGATAAGGAAAAATACCTGTACAAAAATATTTATAGCTGTACTCTTTGTGGTGGTGAAAAATTGGAAAATGGGGGGGGGGTGTCCATTGATTGGGGAATGGCTGAACAAATTGTGGTATATGTTGGTGATGGAATACTATTGTGCTAAAAGAAATGATCAACTGGAGGAATTCTATGTGAATTGGAAAGACCTCCAGGAATTGATGCAGAATGAGAGGAGCAGAACCAGGAGAACATTGTACACAGAGCCTGAGACACTGTGGCACAATGAATGCAATAGACTTCTCTACTAGTAGCAATGCAACGATCCAGGACAATCCTGGGGAACTTATGAGAAAGAATGCTATCTACAACCAGAGAAAGTACTATGGGAGCATGAAACATAGAAGAAAAACATAGGATTGATTGCATGGTTCAATGGGTATATGATTGGGGATGTTGATTTTAAATCATTACTATTTTTTAATTTCTTTTTTTTAAGTTTATTTAATTAATTTTGAATATTTTTCCATAATTACATGATTCATGTTCTTTCCCTCCCCTCTTCCCATCCCCCTCCTGTAGCCCACAAGCAATTCCACTGGGTTTTACATGTGCCATTGATCAGAACCTATTTCCATGTGATTAATATTCGCACTAGGTTGATTATTTAGAGCCTACATCCCCAATCATATCCCCATCAACCCATGTGATCAAGCAGTTGCTTTTCTTCTGTGTTTCTGCTCCCACAGTTCTTCCTCTGGATGTGGGTAGTGTTCTTTCTCATGAGTCCCTCAGAATTGTACTGGGTCACTGCATTGCTGCTAGTAGAGAAGTCCATTACATTCGATTGTGCCAGTGTATCCATCTCTGTATAATCTTCTCCTGGTTCTGCTCCTCTGTGATAGAGGCTGGCACTAAAGAAAAAGTGCCAGCCTGGAGAGTATATGAAATTGATCACCTTACGGGGGAGGGGCCACAGGAGTGGAATCCTGAGGAGAGAAGACTCTGGCTGGAGAACAGTGAGGGTCTCTCCGTCTTGAGACGTTGAAGAGAGAAGGTGGATAAAGACTTATTCCTGAGGGTTACCCACTTTTCCTGCTGGTGACTGGAAATCTTTCCCCCCAACACTTCCCAATTGAAGGGACCTTCTGAAGAGAAACCTGAGCTTTACCTCAACTCCTGTTGCCCAGGGGTGAGTCAATCTGACTTTCTGTCAGGGGGCTCAGGCTGCCAAGGCCTGAGTTCCCCTGAAACTCGAGGAGGGAGGAGACAGGTTTAGATAGAGACAGGGACCTCCTTTTCCCCACTTTCCTTTTCCCATTCTTCCCTGCCCATTATTCCTTTTGTAGTACCTGACTGAGTTAACATTAAAAGGTTATCTGTTCCCCAAGCTGAGTGTGAGTGAACGAATCTAGGGGAGACCTCTGAGTCTTGAGTAGTGGAGGGGGGACAAGAGGGACAAGAGTGTTTTGGGGAGAGCAGCTTTAGCTAAGGAGGGAAGGCAGAAGGGGGAAAATCTTCAAACCCCCTCTCCTCTCTCTGAGCCAACCTGTTACATCTGCTGCCTCCCCTGAACCCCGCTTTGTGAAACCCTTTCCTTCTCTTTTATTTTTTTTAAACACCTTTCACTCTGCATCAACTCCTGGAGGTCTTTCCAGTTCACATGCAATTCCTCTAGTTCATTATTCCTTTCAGGACTAGTATTCCATCACCAACAGATACCACAATTTGTTCAGCCATTCCCCAACTGAAGGGCATCCCCTCATTTTAAATCATCACTCTATTGCAAATATTAATAATATGGAAACAGATTTTGAACAATGTCCATCAAAATCCAGAATGTGGAAGGAATGAGGGGAGGGAAAGAACATGAATCATGTAACAATGAAAAATATTCTAAATTAACTAAATAATAATAATGATGATGTATTTTTTTTAGAACTAGGGTTCTACTGTAGCAGCATTAGCAAGGGTCTAGGAAGGAGCTTACAAGACTTCCTAAGCTCTGCACAGTACAATACATGGGCTAAAACAAGCCTGGATACATACCCCACTTTGGTTCTGTCTAAATAGGCCACACCATCCTGTCATCCTGGACTCATCCTTCCCTTTAGCATGAGACCCCTGTCTGGTTAGGATGAGTATGGAACCAGCACATACCACTGACCATGGTCCTCCTCAAATGTGCTGGATCCCTTTCTACTTCTCTGTCTTCTTGGCTAGCTCTGCCTTCTTTGGACTCCAACTGCTTCCTGCAAGTTGTTTTCTGAGACAGCCATCCAACCAAACACAAAGGAATAATATGAAAACAATTCAAGTGGTTTCCACCTAAAGATTTATTTCAACCACAGAATATCTTAACTTGCCTAGATCTAGACAGTCTATCTACCTAAGAAGATTCTTTAAAGGTTCAACTATTTGTTTGGTAACTCCTCTCCTTAGCAACAACCTGGTATTTCCTCAGATGGTTTGGTAACTAAACTAAACATACAGTGTGTGGTTGCTGCTAATGGAAACTGAGAACAGAAAAGCAATTCTCAAGCCTTCCCGGGATCAGTCACAGCTTCTCCCAAAGAACTGTCCCCAATTTCCCTTTCAACAATGGTTAGGTAAGGCCTTCTAAACAAAGCAGGATCAATCCTAGGGTATTTTTCAATGTTCTGAGCTTAGAGATTTTCTTTCCTGATGCTCTCTAGCCTTGGCTCAGAAGGGGAACCCTGGCAAATGAGATAATAGGAGTATACACTTCATAAGCATTTCCCTCAATCCGAGCCTCCCTGAGGCCAGGGAATGATATCTATCAGCCTTGCTGTGTCAGCTCTGGTTTACAAAGGAGGGGGAGAGGGAGAAGAATGATGTTCAGTGTGAAATGACTTCCACCAACTGAATAATTTTAATCTCTCAAGCCTCAGAGACAAAATTCTTCACACTATTTCTTCTGTCATTCTAAACTTCAGGTCCTTCACCTGCTGGGCTTTGTGAACCTGTTTTTGTTGTTGTTGTTGTTTTAAATTCCTTGATAACTGTAGTTCAGCATAACTGATGGAGCTTCCTTTGTAATCCTATGCCTTATATCTGAAGCATTTACAAATGTGACGCTGAGAAATATCCCGAACAACCCCTCCTCAAAAGTTGAAGAAGCTCTACTCTTTATTCTCTCCCTCATAGATTTAAACCCATGTCAATTCCAAGTCCACTTATAGCTCTAATTCTCCTGAGCTACTCAGAACATTAGATCAGAGCTAAACCTGGAAGGGCCCTTACAGGTCATCTGTTCCCACCCGTTCATTTTACAGGTGAAGACATAGAGGCCTACAGAGATTAGGGAAGTGGTGCCCAAGTGGTGCCCACACAGCAGTCACTATCTGAGGGGAGGATCTGAAGCCTGCTCCAGCCAGTGCTTTCAAGATACATGGATGCTCCCTAGATATCTCAAATTCAGCATGTACAACTCAGAACTCATTCTATTTCCTTCACACTTCCCTAGTTGTATCAGGGGCAGCTCCATCCTTCTAGGCACCCAGGCATGCACATCATCCTGGACCCCAATCTCACTTGCCTCTCCTCCACTGTGTCCAATCACAGTGACCCCAGATGTGTCTACCTACGCATTGTCTCTTCTCCATTTCATTCTCTCTACTCCCCTGGCTTCAATCACTTCTGCCTGGAATACAATAAAAGCCTTTTACCTGAACTCCCTGTGTTGCCACACTGATATTCCTAGAAGCATAGCTCTGACCACCTCACTCCCTCACCTAGTAAACTGCAGAGATTCTCAGCTATCTGTGGGAACCAATATAAGTTTCTGTTGGACATTCAAAGCCCTTTAGAAGCCTTGACTCCTTCCTAGGATAATCCATACCTAGCCACCCCGCCCCCCCAAGCACTTTTTGGTTCAGCCAACTCAGCTCCCCTTTCTGTGCCCCCACGACCTAGAAAGCACTCCTTCCTCACTTCTGTCTCAAACACTCTAAAGCTCAGCTCAAAGTCCCCTCTGGAGCAAGGCTTGTCCTGATCCTCCCAGCTGCTGGGACTTCTCCCTCAATAGGAGCTTGCATTGATTTCATAGGTGCTTGTCACTAGACTGGTTCTACTGCCCTCCCCACTCCATCTCTTCTCAGCCTAAGCCATTTCCTCTGGGGCAAGCTTATCTACAGTACCCCCCCCCCCCCCCACACACACACACACTCTTTCACCATAGAATCTTTGACCTGCTTCCCCATCCCTCACCAGCCTTCTGCTTCCATTTCCCTCTCTCCCAAGAGGGGCTGACTTACTCCCTTACTCCCTTCCCTCTACATCCCCTTCATTGTCTTCTTCCTACCAGAAATCAAAAAGTGATTTCCACATCTCCAAAGAGGAACCTCCATCACTGCAAGTCCAGTATTCCCTCTCCACCTTGGCCATCCACCTGACCCAAACATCTACCAGTACCAGATCTCAAACTTAACTATAAAGCAATGATCATCAGAACAATCTGGTACTGGCTAAGAAATTGAAGACTACATCAATGGAATACATTAGCTACACAATATACAGGGGTAAATGACCTGAGCAACCTAGTGTTTAATAATCCTGATCTCACACCTTATACGAAGATATGGTCAAAATGAGTATATGTCTTTGGAAGTAAGGAGTGATGCCGTAAGGGAATGTAGAATACTTTACCTGACAGATCTATGAAGGGACTTTATGACCAAACAAGAGAGAGAGAGAGCATTATAAGACATAAAATGAACAATTCTGATTATATTAAATTAAAAAGATTTTGTACAAATAAAACCAACATAACTGAGTTTAGAAAGGAAACAATAAACTGAGAAAAAAATTTATAATTTCTCTGATAAAGGTCTAATTTCTCAATTTATAGAAAATGAAATCAAATTTATAATACAAGCCATTCCTCAAATGACAAATGGTCAAAGGATAAGAAAAAGCAATTTTCAGATGAAGAAATTAAAGCTATCAATAATCATAAGAAAAAAGTTCTAAATTACTCTTGATTAGAGATGTGCAAATTAAAACAACTCTAAGGTACCACCTCATACCTTTCAAATTGGCCAATATGACAGTAAAGGAAAATGATAAATATTGGAGGGGATGTGGCAAAATTGGGGCACTAATGCATAGTTTGTGGAGCTCTGAACTGATCCAACCATTCTGGAGGCTAATTTGGAACTATGGGCTAGAAAACTGCATATCCTTTGATCCTCTAATAACACTACTACATCTGTATCCCAAAGAGATAATTTTAAAAAAAGGAAAAACGACCTACTTGTACAAAAATATATAGAGTAGCTCTTTTTGTGGTGGCAAAGAATTAGAAATTGAGAGGATGTCCATCAGTTGGGGAATGGCTAAACAAACTGATACATGATGGTGATTGAATAAGAAAGGATAAGCTAGGTCAGCTAGATCATAAAGAATTGAAAAAATCTACATGAACTGAAACAAAGTGAAAGAAGCAGAACTGGATCAGTCTTATATACAATAATAGCAATATCCAACGATGATCAACTGTGAAAACTTGGCCACTCTCAGCAATGCAATAATCTGGGACAATCCTGAAGAATTTGTGACAAAGAATGCTATCCACCTGCAGAGAAAGAACTGCTGGAGTTGAATGGATGCAGATCAAAGCATACTATCTTCCACATCAGTGTATTTTTGGTTTTATTGTAAGGTTTTGATTTGGTATAAGTGTGCTCTTAAAACAAAGACCAATATGGAAATGTGTTTTGCACAGATCAAATTGCTTACCATCTCCATGTGGGAGGAGGGAAGAGAGACAGTTTGGATCATTGTGAATAATGTAAGTTGAAAATTATTACATGTAACTTGGAAAATATCTTTGAATCGAAAATATAATGTGAAAAAGATGCTCCAAGACAATCTCCCACCCCCTTCCATTTGCTCCTTGTCATGAATCAATCCAAGTTTAGGCCCTCAGTAATCTCTTTTGTACCTTGCTTTTTCCCTTCCTACCCAGGCTGCTAATTAAACTGAATAAAAAGTGTCTCTTCTACCAACATCCAGGAAAGGCCAACAAAGGGGAACCAAGGCTCCATTCTAGTAGCCAGACATCCTTGGTTTCATCTGCCAGTCTGTTTCCTGTCCCATTTCAACAACACCCCTAACTAGGAAAGCTTTTCTAGGCTGTACAGTGAAAAGGGTCCTGACCACAATGTCCCTGGTCTCATCCTACCTGAGGAGATGGGCAGAAGGGCTACTGGGGGGACCTACAGCTTCCAGGGGTTCCGTGATTCCTCAAGGTCATGCAGTAAATCCAAGGTAGGTCTGGTGGACAGCTTTCTTTCCTTTCTGAGTCTCTCTAATCCTCCTCAGGCCTGCAGAGGTGGGCAGGTGTGGACAGCCCTTCTCCCTGCTTCAACTGTCACTCCTCCCCAGTTCTCCCAGTGTGGCTGAGACTCAGTTGCTTGCTCCCTTCCATGAAGGTGGATGGAACAGCAGCTCGGAAAGCCCCTTGCTGCAGAGGCTCTCTCAAGAGTTTCTGCCAGTTGCACGTAGCCCCTTGACTGACCCACTCTCAGAGGCAGGCCTCAGATTGGGCGGGTCCTGGAACCTGGGGCTGGTCTGGAGGGCAGGTCCTGCCCTCGAAGGAGACCTCGAAGGCCTAGGCTTCGGCCCCAGTGGCCAGCAGAGAAAGAGACTGCTAGAACCCACGGGGCCCCAGAGTCAGTGGTGGCTGCAGGACAGCCCCAGGCGCAAGCTGCGTGATATGGGACATGATAGGGCCGCCCGTCCCCGCACCCATCAGGGGCCCAGAGCGCCCGCGCGCGGGGTTTTTTTTCCCTCCAGAGAGGCTTCCGAGGGAGGGCCAAGCGGGTACAGAGTGCTCCCCAGGGATTAACCCGGGAGCCCTACGGGAAGGACAAAGAGCTTCCCGCCCCCTCTTCTTCAACCCCACCCCCTCCCCGCCAACCCCCAGCAGCCTCCCTGGAAGAGAGCCCGGGGGCGGTTAGGAGGCGGCGGCTGCGGCGGGAGCTAGGGTGGGATTGCTGACCTTACCCCCAGCCGCCTACTACCACCTCCTCCTCCTCCTCCTCCTCCTCCTCCTTCTCCTTCTTTTCCTCCTCCTTTTCCTCCTCCTCTTCCTCCTCCTCCTCCTCCTCAGGGCGGGCGCGTTCCCGCTCCCACCCCTCCCCTCTGCGGGCTTGGCATCCTTCACATTTTCATAGCACGCCCAAAACGAAGTCCGGCCCAGCCCCTCCCACCCTGCAGGGTAAACTGAGGCCCATGGTGGGGGGGGAGGCGGGACGGGCGGTGCTCCCTGCCGGCTCAGTCCGCAGCGACCGCCCCCTCCCCGGGATGGGAGTAGGAGGGTCTCGCGGGGTCCCCTGACCGGCGCGCGAGCCCCCCTCCGCACCTCTGCTCAGATCTCCAAGTTCCCCCCCAACACCTCCATCTACCCACGGAGCCTCCCGGACATCCCCGTCCCCCGGCCTTCTCCTCTACCTCGGCGCCTGCGTCCCAACCGCCATCTTAGGAGCTCATTGTGGTGGGAAAAGGGGGAGGCGGGGGGAGAGAAGGGGGCGCGCGCCCAGACCTGCGCTGTCGCCTCGGCAACCCATGCACGTACCTATGCACGCACATACAAGCCGCCACTACCGCCTACGCAGGGGTGACCATCTGTCGTGACGGGACGCGACGGAACGTAAGCAGACGTGCCGCCTGGCTGGCTGAGCCAGCGAGCAACCTGACCCGCCACGTGGATGAAAACTACTCGTCCCAAAATGCAAAGCGCGCGTGCGCTGACTGGTAGGGGCCGGCCGCGGACGAGTCTACACATTATAGAGTTCCCTCTTCTGAGCGCTCCTGTGGCCTTGAGGTTCTTTCCCCCTACAGTGCCTACGCTGATGTCACGGATCCGGGGCGCAGCCTGGCCGAAGGGGTCAAGATCCTAGCTGGGACTGGGGTCTCCGCGGCTCGCGTACTCCCCTCACTGCGCCTCCCGCCTCCTGGGGACACCGGGAAGAACCAGATCATGCGATCCTCCAGGGGTGGCTTCTCGTGTCGGCTCTTCTCCTGGAGGCACCCGCCTCTGTTCTCTTTCTTCCTCCCCCTTGGAGTGAAATCCCCCCTCCTTACCCTTTTCCTCCTCTTTCCACTAGGGTATACTCCCCATCCCGCTCCCCTTGTGCGGATGGGGTTCCCCTGCCCATCCCCACCTTTTGGCGAGGGACTTCTCTCCCACTACAGTGGGAATCTCTCCTTGGGGTGGGGTGTTCTCCTGCAGGGGGCCTTCCCCTCCCCATCCTCGACCCAGTTGTGGGGTTCTCCAGGCCCCTTCTCCGCAGGAGCTGGTACCCGACTCCTTGCCAGACAGCCACTACCACCCTGCATGCTCTGGCTTCTAGGCCTAGGGGCGGAAACCTCCCTTTGACCCTGCGAAATGGGAATGTCTAAAAAGGAAGCCCCTTTGTTTAGCTCTCTTGACTTCCAGGTTTTTACACAATCTCCCCATCTCTTTGCACCCAAACATCATCACACGCATTTCAGCAGTTACCCAGTTTTTAATAACAGACAGATGAAAGCAGATGTGGACAAAAAGAATGCCCAAAGACACAGATTGCCCAGGCAATAGGAAATTTAAAAACTGCTTCTTCCCCACCTAGCACTACAGAGCAAGAGATGTGGGAGAGCTGAAAGGTTCCCCAAGCACTGAGTGCACCTCTGCCTCACAAGGCACCTAGCTATCTCTTTGATCTCATTACCGTCCACTATGTGAGGAAAAATAGCTCTACCCACCTTCCCAGCATCCTCCATGGCCTGACCTGGCTTTCTCAGACTACAGCCTAACTGGTTATTGTCTATGTAAGTTAGGTGTCTGGATCATCCTAACAGTCTCCAGCGCCCTTTGGGGGTGTGCAACTTGCCACGGAGGGAGAAAGGAGAAGGGTTGTTGGCTTCCGAGAGCATATATGGGAGGCGCTGGCTGGGATAAACTAAATTGCTGTTGCCCAACGTGCCCAAAGTCCTAGTCCCCAGAGGGCCAGTGCCCCGCCCCATACCCAGGGTTCTCCAGCTTCTCAGCACATCTTAATAGCTCTGTAGCAGCCGAGGCATTACTGGATAAATGGACAGTGGAGGGGGCAGCTAGGGAGAGGTCTGGGAGTTTTTTTGTTTGTTTTGATGTTTTTTCTTTTCACTTTGCTCTCTTAGGAAACATCATTTCTAAGCTAAAAATGGTTTTTAAAAGTAAAATCTTGGACAATTCCTTGGAAAAGAGTTTTAAATAAATCATCTTGACCCTTTTTGTCTTCTGAACATAAGATTCTACATTATTTTAAGAAGCTGGAGTTACACTAAAACATTAAAAATACATTTTGTTTCTCCCATTTTAATGTCAAGTTTTGAGATGGGAACAGAAAATAGTGTTATACCTCAGTAGCAAAATTTAGGTAATTTTAAGGTTTTACGTTTTTCACATTCGTTTCTGAAATGTTATCCAATAAAATGTAAATTTTTTGTTTTGCTTTTTTTTATTTAGAGAACAGAAGCCACAGCTGGACAGAAAGTCATCTTTATTTTACTTTTTTCTTTTTTTCCATCTTTTGAGAAATTTTTGATTTTTTTATTAAGCTTAGAAAATGGGGAATATCCCCATGTCTAAAAAGAAGATCCCCAAGGGGATCCCTAAGGAAAGTCCTTTACATAAGGTATTGATTTCATAGGAATCTGAAACAGCAGAGATATTTAAGACCAGAACCTTGCTTTACTTCACTTTGACATAAATCAGAAAATGTTGCCCTGACTCAGAGTTGACCCACCATGATTCAGGTGCCTGGCCCTCCTCATTTCTGGTTACCTCTTCTCTTGATCCAACCCCCCAGTCTTGACTCCTTCAGTCCCTGCACTGACCATTTCCCCTCCCCCCCCAAATCTGAACTGCTTCTACCCTGTCCATCTCCTTCCTTCCCATCCCACCTTCCATCCCATTTCTCTACCTGCCCTTATAGTCCTTCATTCTCCCTGCCCAGCCTCCCTCTTTCCTCCAGTCCAGCCCATTCCTATTTCTCTTTCCCCTACCCTCACCACATCCCAGACATTGTGTTCCATCTCCACTCAAACAACAAACCAAATACCAGACATCATAGACAACTCCAATACAGGTCTCCCCTTCCCAGCCCCCAGAGATGTTCCCAATCAAGACAGATGGGATTTTAATAACTATTAGACATTGTTAAACTGGAAAAAACACAGAATTATTAAATAGTCAGGAAAAAAACACACTTTAATTAAGAAAAAGGGGTTCGCTGCTTTCCTCTTAGACCTCCACATAGAGCTCTGTGATCCATACCCACACAGAGCCCCAAGACTGGTTGCTCTGGTCACTGACCCCTGGGAATGCCAACCATGCTAGATTGGACAATTCCAAAGAGCCATGAAAATTAGGAAGCTTATATGCCCTTTTGGGAAACCAAGGGACAGGGAAATATGATTGAATAACATTACCATGGCTACAAAGAAATGGGAGTATTCAAACTATACAGACAGGATACAATTAAGGCTTGGAAAAGGAACCACAGCCAGAGGCTAGGGTGTTTCAGAGGTCCATCCAGCGGCTTCTCTCTGAGGACCCAGGGTCACTTTGCCCAAGTGTGACTGCATGGTTGGATGAATGAGGTGAGACACACTGTGCATTCAGCCCACGTATGCAGGCATCACACCATGCTCTGCCATAGTATTGTGGTTCGTTTATTATATAGGTTTTTGGTACACACACATAATCAATTCTCTACATATGTGACATTCTACAATTTGATTGGATATTATCAAATCACCTAAACAACACTGTTGTGATGTTACTACAACAAAGAATTCTGTGATCATTTACTAGATTTCAACAACACTCTGTGACAGGTATGATTAATGTGAATAAAGTTATTTGTATGTTAATACCCCTTGACCTGCTGAGAGAATAATTGTACTTTTGGTCAGCTTTCACTATCCATCATAATTGCTTGGGAGATGAACAACAAAACATATTCATATCTAAGTGTGAGGACTTTAGGCAAACCAATTTTGGGGTTTTCCTCAATTTACAAGTTCTGTTTTTCTTGTGTTACTTTGAAGTGTCTAGCAATACTGCTTGGCATCTGTTTCAACAAATTCTTTTGAGTGTGGTAACTGTAGGACAAGATTCATTATAATACTCAAGCTTTTGGCTGGTATTTATTGTAGGGCCTTGGAGCGTGTCTTGTGCTTGAGAAAGGAGGGGTCACGGGCAATAATCTTTGGGCTTTTATTCTGTAATTGCAATCTTTTGGGGGTAATAACCTAGGGAGCTTAAAGTAGGGTATATATTTATTGATCCTACAAGTATTTGCTCTCATGTTATTTCTCCTGTATTGGGGAGAGAATAATAATCATAACAAGTCCACTAGTGGGGAAAATTTGGGGAGAGAAGTCACAAAGGGAGATCAGCAGGGGGCCCTCATTCTGGGGTCTACTTTGCTGACCTTCCTTCCTTGGACTGTGACCTTGTTAATGGGTTGGGGTATGATGGCCTCTAGCAGGGTGTATGGGAATGGACTACTTAAAATGGACACTAAAAAGGGTGGTCCCTGCACAGAGGTTGGTCTTCTTGGGAAGGATCTCTGATACAATGGGAGAGACTACTTAAGACAAAAAGAATATTTAGCATTTGCTTAGCCCCACTTAACTGGGATTATCATTTACCTTAGGGTCTATTATTCAGTCTGAAACTGCTAGTCTGAGATTCCCTTCAGCTTGGATTCTCAGGGAAACTAGGACAAGCTTTGGGGTCTCCATCCTTCAAGCTGACTAAACTTGGGACTCTCTTAGATTCCATGTCAACAACATCATACAGCTTCTTCCCAATGGATATTGATAGACTCATAAATATGATCCCTCCTTTTGACAAGGAACCTATAGTGGTGATTAAAAGATTTGAAATTATATTTAGACTATAAAATCCATCCTGGATGGATATTACAGATTTGCTTCATGCTTTGTTAACTGAAGGTAAAAGAAACACAATCCTTTCCATTGTAAACAGGTCTCAAAATGAAAATACAGCTCACTGGCCCTTAGAAGATACCCAATTGGATCCAAACTCCATCACAGATTATATACATCTGTATGAGGCCAGGAAAGTTTTATTAAGGGGAATGGAAGATTTTGCAATGACAAGTAATTGGACTAAATTTGAAAATATTAAACTGGAAAAGGATAAGAGACCATTTTGTTTTTATGACAGAATTGTTAAGCTAGGGTCCAAGTGTCTTGGGTTGGATGTCTCTAAAGAGAAAGACTTTAGAGTCACAAAAATTCAGTTTGTATATTTCTCTTCCTGAGAAATTCAGGAAAATTTGAGAACAATTACCCAGATTGGTCTAGCATGAACATAGAGTGATTTAAGAGGATAGTAGATGGCTATGAAAGACAAGAAAGAGAAAAAACTAAAAAGGAGGAATTAGAAAGGTGAAAAAAGGAAAGAGCTAAAAGAGAGGAATTAGAAAAAAAAACAGAACAAGGAAATTGAGGCAATTTCTCCTTCTTTGAAGGAATCCAGGAAAAATACTAGTTGAAAAGCAATCAATAAAATGCTATTTTTTTGGGAAACAAGGTCATGTAGCCATAAATTGTAGAAAGAGGAACCAGGAGAATAGAAACATAAACTGGGGAAATTATAATAATAATAATAATAATAATAGAAACCCCAACAGGATTAGTGATTGTAATAGGGTAAATCATAACTCAGACCATAATACCCCTCAAGGAATCTATAATCACTGTGGAGCACCACAGAGAAATAGTCAGAATGACCAGAGATGGCCAGGGATATGGCCAAAGGAATCAAGATTTATGTTAGTGCAAGGGAGGGGAAGGGACCTCTAAAAATCTGGAGGTAAATTTAAGCCTTTTCAGACCTCACTGTTGTCTCAGTCGGCTGCAATACAATCTTAAATGCAGATCTACACCCAGGAAACATTCTAGAGATCATCCATCCATTCAAGCCTTTTGCATGTATCCAATAAAAAGAGCTTTCATTGCCACACTGTATGCACACAAGAAAAAGCATATTTGGACCCAGGAATGACCTACTCAAAAGTAAATGACTGACTGAAAATTTTTACACTCTTTGGAGTTTAGTCATCTGAATCATCCATCTTTTCTCCCATCACTTTTTTAAGCCTCAGCAGCTAACAGAACAATAAATTGAGCTTTGATTTGGAGATTTGCCCATTTCTTATGTGTAAATGCTCTCCCTGAATATTTCACAGTTGAGTTGGCTCCAAACCACCCTTTCTTGGGGCCTTCCATCACACATGCCAGTAGCAGCTTCACCAAAGTTCCACTCTGCATTGATGGCAATCAGACATCTGAACATGCTCTGTGTAACCTACCAGAAAGGGAAATCTGCACAGGCACTGAGGACAGGGCTGCCATGAGTCAGACCCTATTTCACACTTTTCTCTTTTTTTGAAGCAGTTAGGTGGTACAAGAGTGTTGGGCTGGGAGGGGAAGAAGAGAGTTGAAATTTGACCTCAGATGCTTTCTAGCCATGTGACCCTGGGCAACTCATTTTACCTCTGTTTGCCTCAGTTTCTCACCTATAGAATGGGGATAATAACCATACTTCCCACTGGGTTGTTGTGAGAATCAAATGAGATATTTGTAAAGCACTTGGCATGGAACTTGGCACAACTTGCTTCCTTCCATTCCCACTTCCAGTTCTAGGCTCTCATCATCCCCCTAAGCCTAGAGTATTGCTTTGTCTTCCTGGTCACTCCAGGCCTTCTGAAAGCCTAATCTGTTCACTCCTTGGCTGCTCTAGAGGCAGTATGGGACAGTGGGGGCAGCATTGCATCTGAGGTGAGAAAACCAGGGCTTGGCTCTGCTGTGGCCTCTGGCACATCACTTGACCCTAACCCTTTTTCTCCTCCTGTATAAATGACAAGGATGACTGGGGAGCCTTTCAGGCTCCTCCCAGCACTAAATCCTCTCTAGGACTAAAACCCAAATTCAAGACCCAAAAGGCAGTTCTCCAGTTCTCCAAACTTTGCCAGTTCCTCCAGACTTCTACACTAGCCCAGGGCAGCAGCCAGGACTGTGTTCAGTGCAGACTTGGAGTCCTTTAATGCTCCCCTCTGCAATTTTCCTGGTCAAGGTCCTTGTCTTCCTTTGAGGGATCTCATCCTTCTCTCTGGTCAAACATTTTGTCACTTTGGCCAATGCAATCCATCTCACACTGGCCATCTCTGCAGTGATGAGCCTCTCAGCCCTTGGCTCTGCTATCTGTTCTTAGGTGCAAAGCTTGGAGACTTGCTCAGGTTAAGGCTTCCCCAACCTGGCCTGGTATTGCCTCCACACCATCCTGAGGCCTTGGGGGAGGAGGACATCATAAATCAGAGCTGGTTTCTCTATTTGCTCCTGGCTCCAGTTGGTCTCCCCAGAGACGCCTGGCCTACAGCAGTGTTCAGGTGGGTGGCTTGGAGAGACCCAGGCTGGTTACCTGGAGAAATGGAAGGAGTAGAGGGCTTGAGAGGCCCCTGGGTAGATGAGAAACGGATTGCCTCGGGCTGCATTAAGTGGGGCCTGATTTACCAGCTAGGGACTTGTCAGATATCCACAGGACTGGGCACCTCAGTTAAAGAAGGTATTGATCAGCTAGGGAGTGTCCAGAGGACAGAAAGTTGGATGGGAAAGGCCAGGGAATCCATGACAGAGTGGAATTAGGTAGAGTTTAGCCTGCAGAGAAAGAAGACTACAGGGATGAGAGCCATCTGGAAGTATTTCAGAAGTTCACACTGGGTAGAGGGACTAGCTAGGCTTGTTCTGTTGGCCCCACTGGGAAGGTGTGACCATGAGAGCTTTCTCCAAATGGGATGGGCTCCCCTACACCACCTCCCCATCTCCCTGGAGGTCTTCAAGCATACAGGGGCTCCCTTATGCTATGGCAGGGATTGTTTTTGTCAATGGGGTAGACTAGGTCATCCCAAAGTTCCCTTCCAACTCTCAAATTCTGTGACCTCCATCTAAATGGGAAATTCTATGAAAATGGAGGTGATATGTCTTACCTCTTTACATTAAAGCCAGAAAATCAATTATAAATAGCTTAATGCTTAGGGTGTGATTTTTTTTTTCTTAAACCCTTATCTTCCATCTTGGAATCAATACTGTGTATTGGTTCCAAGGCAGAAGAGTGGTAAGGGATAGGCAATGGGGGTCAAGTGACTTGCCCAGGGTCACACAACTGGGAAGTGTCTGAGGCCAGATTTGAACCTAGGGCCTCAGGTCTCTAGGCCTGGCTCTCAATCCACTGAGACACCCAGCTGCCCCCTTAGGGTGTGATTTTTAGTAATATTTAATCCCAAACAAGAGTCTATATGTGTAACTGGATTAAAAATGTGGGCCTAGTCAAGAACACATGTGACACCCAGTGGAATCACGGGTCGGCTATGGGGGGTGGGGGGGAGGAAAAGAAAATAATCTTTGTCTTTAATGAATAATGCTTGGAAATGATCAAATAAAATATTATTAAAAAAATGTGGGCCTAGGATAATACCTGAATTATAATTTCAAGTGTGTACAGTAATTTTCAATGTGTTATATTAATCATGTTACTGTTGTAAGAATTAAAATTTATTTGATTAAATAGAAAAAAAAATTTTTTTAAATGAGATTGTGGTCATCGTTTATAAAATATTAGCCCCTAAGTCAAAATGACTTTTATTTACAACAAGGTAGAGATAGTGAAAGTGGGAAATATTGGAAGGAGACAAAGCCTGCTCTAGCCTACCAGTCCTAAAGTCCTGCTTTGGTGAAGTTCGGCTCAGCTCCCAGCACGGACTTCCCCAAGTCCTGATTTTCACACGAATTTCCCAGTAGTCCTCAGCCAGAAGTCCTGGTGGGGTCTTCAGCCAGAGTTCCACCAACCCAGAATGACTCCAAGGAAAAGTGTCTCAAGCTCTATTCACCAACACAAAATCCAAGGGAAGAGTCTCTCCAAAAGCCAAGAAAGGAAAGAGACCCCAGACCATGTTGGTCTCTTCTTTTATACCCCTTTTTCCATGTCCTTTCTTGCCTCTCCCCCTCTTCATAGAAACCAATTGCAGTCTTTCAATTTGCCTGGCACTGCCCAGGGCTGGGCAGTACCCTTTGGAGGTGAAAGCTTTCTCTAGCAAGTGACTGGTGAACGCTCTTACTTCCTGTTAAGTAGGGGTACTTTAAGTTCTTGATTGATGAACTCCAAACAGACAAAGGGAATAAGGAATTCCCTTTCACACCATGCTGATCATTTTATCATGCACTTGCATCAATTCATGTAAGAAGTGACTCTGTTGGGCTGGAAATTGTTTCAAAGACCTCTTGTCACAGGACTTGGCAACAGGTAGGGAATGATAAAAATGTATCTAACAAAGGAAGGTTTCTGGTTTTAAATGAGGAAGGCCCCTACACACCTCTGGCCCTGATTCTCGGCTAACACCAAAACCAGATCTTTGCCCAGTAGAGTCTCCCAGCCTCCTCGTCAGTCTTGTTCAGAGTGAAATTGGAGAATTCCTTAACAACAAGGTATTTCCCGGGATCACTCAAATAAACTTGGGAGTCCCTAAAGCATGCAAATAAATGCGACTTTATTAGCTGGTGAGCAGGAGTGGGGCCACTACCTGTTAGATTTAAAATGGTTGAAGGCCTTAAACTGTAACAGTTAAAAGAGTGATGTTGTAAACTGTAGTGAGTTAAAATGGTGGAAGATATAAATTGTGATAGATATAAGAAAGGGTGAGTAAATTTGACCACAGAAAATATGTTTCACTACAGTGTTTTTAAATCAAATATAGGGTGGTCACCAGGGAAATATTCCCAATTATTCAAATACCCCAGTCAACTGGGTTTTATAGAGATTTTAATTAATACAAATGTGGAATTAAAGAAAAGAGAGAAAGAGAGAAAAAGGAAATAAGTATGAAGGGCCTTAAGCCAACATGGCCTAGACCTGAGTCTTAAGAGAGAGAGATCAGTCAGTCAGTCTTTTAACACTCACCACAAGGTCTGTCTAAGCAAGGATTCTAGTGACACCAGGCCAGCTCCATCTCAGCTGACTTCACCAGAGAGAGTTCTAGCCAGAGTCCTCCTTAAAGAGCCTTCCAGCCAGAGACTATTCCAAAGGGCCTCTCTCCAGAGCCTCCAGAGGGACAGAGTCCCCTCAGAGGAGCTCCAGGGAGACCTCCTTAGAGATTGTCCTCCAAGAGCTTCCCTTCTCCAGAGCCTCTCTCAAGAGATTCTTCCCAAGCGATCCTCATCAGAGATCCTCCAAAAGGATCTTTTTCTCAAGAGATTCTGCTTTTTCTTACATAGGGGTTTTTCTCCTATGTCACCTCCCTTAAGTCCTTACATCTACCAATCACTGCAGACGTTTTCCAAAGGACTGTCCATCTGAATTCTTGCTAAGTCAACTAATCTCCTCAGTAAGTCTGAACCAGAAAAAATGTTGCTGTGTTGACTAATCTCCTCAATAAATCTGAACCAGTGAAAACACAGCTGAGTCAACTAATCTCATTAAGAGAAAACTTGCCCAACCCTTTTAGGTACCTAGCATCTCATTGTATCAATTCTAAAAAACAGGCATGGCTCAAAGAACTCCTTGCCTTATTATAAGCATGGGTCCAAGTACTTTCATTGTTTAGCAAGGAGTTTTCTCCCCTAAAGCAGTCTTAAGTATGGGTGGAGTAGAGGTCCTCCCATACCAAGGATTTTTCTCCCCTAAAGCAGTCTTAAGTACAGGTGGAGTAGAGGTCCTCCCATTTCTGATCCTGGTGAGTTCTCACATCAAAATGGGGAATGTTTCCCAGTAGGGAATTTGTTCCAATGGAGGATTCCTCGATGTGGAAATTTTTAACATTCACAAGTCTGAGAAATTTCAAGATTTACATACCTCAAGCCAAAGCCCTTGGCAATGCTGCAATACCAGCAGATAACCTCCCAATTTATAGGAAAAAGATTCCAAGACTTAGCTCACATAACAGCATCTATGGTATTCCACTGATCATCCTTTATCTTGGCATCCTGTTGTGGGATGAATCTGGCCTCCCTGGAACCATGACACTATCTTTTAAACTGACATTTTTAGGGATGGTCAGAGTTCAGGGTCCAAATATGTTTTACAAAGAATTTAATCAGGGACAATTGATGAAACTTTTGGTGCCAGCCAGATAAGTGGGCCATTTCTTTGTTCATTGTTTCTCTTTTGGGGTGTGAATTTCAAAACTACTCAACCCTGTTCAAACCATTCTTTAGAAGATGGGATTTGGCTATTTCCTGATCAATAACAATAGAGATACTTGGAATGACAGAATCAGGTCTTGGAAACTACAATCTCCACCCTACTCAGGGTAACAGGATTTAGAAAGGGCTGCAGCAAAGCTCAAGATTTAATTATTTGAGAATATGGCCTTCAACAGACATGTGCAAAGGGGACAGACCTCTGGGCGGTCCTGAGTTAAGCTAGAGCCACCATTGGCACACGTGAGACACAGGAAGTGAGGTAGAGGACAGCTGAGGAGTCTGGGGACTTCCTGTGTGGAGGAAAGGTTGTTGTTGGAGCCTGGTGCTTGGAGTGGAGGCCCTCAGACTGCTTCTCCATTTTGGTCACATGAGTGATAGGGACTGATCTCTTTTTTTTGCCTCTGCTATCCAGGGCCTTGGGCCTTTGGCCCAGCCTAAGCAGAGGGGGTATTTAAGCCCTATTCCCTTCTCTCCCCTTTCTCTCTCTCTCCCTCTTTTCCTCTCTCCCGCTTTCTCTCTCTCTCATACCTTTCTTCCTCCTGTTAGTAATTAAAAACTCCATAAAAGGATGACTGCTGACTTGAGTTTTCATTTAGGAATTACATAGCTGAATTCCTTGGTGACCTTAAATTAATATATATCAGTCTTTTAAAGTGATTTCCATATCACATGGGGCTTATCTCTTAATCTGGGTTTTCTCTAGCAGGCACCTTTTGGAATGTTAATTGGGCATGCTGCCCAGTCAGGGTTAATGGAAGGACTTCCCCTTTCAAAGGGGCTACTTAAAGCAGTTAAAGGTTTATGTGGGAAACTGGGAGACTGGCAAATTGGTGGTAGCTTGCACAAGCAGCTTGTTCAGGGAACGGGGACTGGTGTGTGTGTGTAGGGGGGATAAAGTTTTCCTAGCCTCTAGTTGCTACTTAGCTCCTAAATTTATTAGGGTACGACTATAGGGAAAAACTCAAGGAAAATGTCAATACACTTCTTATAGGAAAAATATTTTATTATTGAACCAGAGAGATGAAGAGGCTTTTGTGTTAAGGATGGGGGTGAGGCAAACCTGTCCGACAGAGGGATGCTGTCCCTTAAATTATTAGGGTTACAAGCCAAAATGTTACTTTGAGAATTATACAATAATTTCATTCCACACAGTTTGAATGATAAGGGTTCGACTTGAGACAATGAGACCAGGGTAGGGCGATTTGGCAAAGCTTTAATGGAGGAAGAAAGGAGGGGGATGGTGGGAAGAAGCAGCAAGGGGAAGCCCAATGCCAGTAGATGGCTAGAGTCCCAACTGAGTGGGGTGGGATATGGATGATGTAGGGAACAAGGCAACTTACTGTCTGTTATCTACTGTCAATGCCTGGTACACTGGAGTCCTCAATGAGTGTTTGAGAATGATCCTCCCCACCTTTTCCTTTTCTTCCTCATCCTTCTCCCCTCTCCTATCTTCCTCTTCATTCCCCTCCCTTCACTTCCTCCTTCCCCACCCTGGGCTATATATATGTAGTTGACCAGCAACTACAAAATATTCTTACATGGGTTGACCACCTGAAAGGGAAGCTGGGGACTGAGGGAATATAGATTGAGGGGTTTAGAGATTAAGGAAGGGAGGACATAGAGAGGGAAATGAGGCACAGAGACTCAGGATTCATCAGCATAGCGTCCAGCTTGTTGAATGCTCCTCTGATGGTAGGAGAGAGAGCTAACTACAGGTGAAAACATTTTTATTGATGTTTCCAGCAATGGGGAATGGGAGAAGTTAATCAAACATGTGACATGGTAGAGAATTTAGCATCAGCTTGGTAAACAACAACAAAATGAAAGAGATGGGAGGCTAAAACAATGTAGTAGCCGGCGCCCAGTCCAGAGGTTCATTTGGCCTTCGGACTGCAGGTTGTGGGGACGGGTCAGAACACAAGATTTGAGCCCCAATTCAATGCAAGGATCCAGAAATCAATTATGTGAAATATTGGAAAAATATCCATAAGTCTGGTACATGAGGACATTGCTCATAAGAGTATGCTATTGAATGCATCTTTAATACTTTCATGACCTGTTTATACCTGGAACCCTACAATATACTACCTCTCAATGATCAGGAGATGAGCTTGCAAGAGAAGACATATTTGGTAACCTTTGTCACACTTGAATATCAACATTCCTGAATTTTAATTAAATTTTCTCCAAACAACACTCAGGGAATTCAATGAAAAAATTAAGTGGACAAGAGGCAGCCTAGGAAATTCAGTGCCTGGATAGAAAATGGTCCTCTCTTGATTCTTCTGTAACTTGAGCCCACTGGAATGGGACTCCTTCCCTATCAGTGGAGATAAATGCCTGCATGAGGGTGGGATGGAGTTGGGGAGAAGGGCCAGGAGAGCTCCAGTCTCTTCACCCTCTGCGGGATCTTAGGGGTGCCTCTGGCTACCAGCTTTCAGAGAGAAGATGGATGATGACAACCCTACTTCAGGTTACTGAAACAAAAATTAGAAACTCAACATGAGAAAAGCCAGCAGTCTCTATCATGTCCTATCTCCAGCTTGCTATATTAGAGACTTTGGGGAACACCCTCTTGGTTGAGATGTGGGGCTCTCTCTAAGCTGAGCTGAGTAAGCTCACTTTGCTGCCTCATTCTGAATTCCCAGGTTGATAAAAGCTAAAGGCCCCTTCCAGCAGACAAAGCCTGTCTTTGAAGACTGAGTATAGGATGAGATCATCAGGCCCCTTAGCCCCAGGAAGAAGTTAGGGCAAATCTACCAGAGTAGACCTGAAGTAAGATAAAAACAAAACAAGGAGAAAAGAGTCCTAACCCTTCACAAAAAAGCACCAAAACAATCTTCAGCTATAGAAAGCTGAGCCCTTCTGGGCCTCCCTCCCAAGCTGGAGCAAGGCTGTGCTGATCCAGAGATCCAAGAGGTCAAGAGCCAGCAGGAGGCCTGAAAAATGCCCAAAGGATCTTATTTGAGAGAAGAATAAACTGGAGAGGCCAAGAGAGACCAGAGAGGCTAAGGGACTCCCCCAAATCACCCTGGGTGATGAAAATCATGCTTGCAAGGATGAGGATGAAGGCCAGAGATGGCAACTGAAGAACCAAAAGCCCCTGGGCCACACTCCAGGCCTGTAAACCATTGGCCCTTCTTGCCAAGCCATAGAGGACTGGATGACTCCTCAGTGACCAAGTAGATAATGAGAAGCTACTATGGAACCAGCAATCCAACAAGAGGCCATCTGATCCGCCCGTTCATTTTACAGGTGAGGACATAGAGGCCTACAGAGATTAGGGAAGTGGTGCCCAAGTGGTGCCCACACAGCAGTCACTATCTGAGGGGAGGATCTGAAGCCTGCTCCAGCCAGTGCTTTCAAGATACATGGATGCTCCCTAGATATCTCAAATTCAGCATGTACAACTCAGAACTCATTCTATTTCCTTCACACTTCCCTAGTTGTATCAGGGGCAGCTCCATCCTTCTAGGCACCCAGGCATGCACATCATCCTGGACCCCAATCTCACTTGCCTCTCCTCCACTGTGTCCAATCACAGTGACCCCAGATGTGTCTACCTACACATGCTCTCTTCTCCATTTCATTCTCTCTACTCCCATGGCTTCAATCACTTCTGCCTGGAATACAATAAAAGCCTTTTACCTGAACTCCCTGTGTTGCCACACTGATATTCCTAGAAGCATAGCTCTGACCACCTCACTCCCTCACCTAGTAAACTGCAGAGATTCTCAGCTATCTGTAGGAACCAATATAAGTTTCTGTTGGACATTCAAAGCCCTTTAGAAGCCTTGACTCCTTCCTAGGATAATCCATACCTAGCCACCCCCCCCCCCCCCAGCACTTTTTGGTTCAGCCAACTCAGCTCCCCTTTCTGTGCCCCCACGACCTAGAAAGCACTCCTTCCTCACTTCTGTCTCAAACACTCTAAAGCTCAGCTCAAAGTCCCCTCTGGAGCAAGGCTTGTCCTGATCCTCCCAGCTGCTGGGACTTCTCCCTCAATAGGAGCTTGCATTGATTTCATAGGTGCTTGTCACTAGACTGGTTCTACTGCCCTCCCCACTCCATCTCTTCTCAGCCTAAGCCATTTCCTCTGGGGCAAGCTTACCTACAGTACCCCCCCCACACACACACACACACTCTTTCACCATAGAATCTTTGACCTGCTTCCCCATCCCTCACCAGCCTTCTGCTTCCATTTCCCTCTCTCCCAAGAGGGGCTGACTTACTCCCTTACTCCCTTCCCTCTACATCCCCTTCATTGTCTTCTTCCTACCAGAAATCAAAAAGTGATTTCCACATCTCCAAAGAGGAACCTCCATCCCTGCAAGCCCATCATCCCCTCTCCACCAGACCCAAACATCTCTCCAAAACACTCCAAGACAACCCCCTGGTCTTGCACTCTTCCCACTTGCTCCCTGTCACTGATCAATCCAAGTTTTGGCCCTCAGTTACCTCTTTGGTACCTGGCTTTCTCCCTCAACACCCAGACTGCTAATTAAATCCAATAAAAAGTGTGTCTTGTACCCACATGGTAAGGTCCAACAAATGGGAACCAAGGCGTCCATTCTGGCAGCCAGACATCCTTGGTTTTATCTGCCGGCACCCCATTTAAACAACACCCCCAACTAGGAAAGCTTTTCTGCACTGTGCAATAAAAAGGGCCCTGACCATGGCATCCCAACGGTGGGTGTAGGGATCCATGGTCCCATCCCGGCCATACACCAGCCACCTGAGGCCGTGGGCACACGGTGGGCTTCAAGACTAGTGCTCACAGTCATGCAGGCAGGTCTAGGGGGCAGCTGCCCAGCTCTGGAGGACTTCCAGCTGCTGCCAGGGAGCTCCCAGTACTGTAATCCTCTTCTCTCTCGGTCTCTCACAGCCCCTCCCCTAGGGCAAACTTAGACAACTCTCCTTCCGTCGGCTTTCTCCAACACTGCCCTCCACTCTCACTGCCTTGCTGGCTGCTGCTGTTCTCACCGTTGCACTGCTTCTTTGTTCTCGGCTGGGCCCCCTCCCCACGGGCTATGGGAACCCCTGTAAGGCCCCCCACAGGCTTCAGAACGCCCCTGTAGCGCAATGTGCTCCCCTCGGCGACTGGCTCCCTGGTGCCCTAACATTCGGCCCTGCGCCCACGCGAACATTTCTTTTTCCCTCCTGAATAGACTCTAAACTTCCACCCTTCCACCATAACAGCGGGGTATGGGGCACTCCCGCACCCCGGAGTCACCCGAGGTCCCAGAGAGTACCGTCTCTCGGTCTCCCTTTCCCCCCACAGCTTCCCGGGGGTGGGGGTGGGGGGCCCGGAGGGACGGTTAAGAAGCGGAGGCTGCAGGGAGAGCGAGGACCGAACCCACCCCAACCTTCCACTGCCCTCTGCCTTCCCGGGATAGATGAGCGGGAGGGTCCCAGAGGGTCCCTGCATGGGGCGTGGGCACCACTCTGCACTCCTACTTAGCTCTCCGTGGGGCACTTCTATGTCCGCACCCCCCGAACACCCAGCACCCAAGCCTTCCTCCCATCTTAGGAGCTCATTGTGGGGAGAGGGGCGTACGCAGCGGAGAGATTGTAATACAAGACAAGCCGAGACGTAACATAAGCGTCCGTGCCAACGGGTCCGCTTCGTGGATGAGAACTACACGACCCAGAGTGCAGAGCGCACGCAGGTGCAATGCCTACGAGAGCGCGTTAGGGTTCCCGCTTCTGAGCGCTCCACCGAGCATGCCAAGCCTTCACGTGACAAAGGTGATGCTGACGTCACAGAGCCGGACAGCGGCCGGGCAGAGAGGGGCTGGGAGCCTGGCTGGGGCGGCGTCATGCTCGCTCTGTCCCCTCCGCCCACCCCGGGTGACTCTTTCTGCACCTCTGCCGGGGGATTGCGGCTGATACACCGGATCACTGCCGGGAGCCGCCGCCCCTCCTCCGAGCTCGTTCCCGGCTGCCACACTCTCTAGTATTTGACCGTCCCTCCTCCCCCAAGGGTGTGGACTCACCACCTGGGGACTGCCCCTCCTCTCTCATCCCTCTCCCCTTCTCAGTGGGATTTTCTTTCGTCCTCTCCACCGCGCTCCCCGTGCAGGTGCCGGAACCCTTGCCAAGGAGCCACTACCGCGGTGCAAGCTGCCCAGAGGCAGAAACCCACAGGAAAAATACGAACCCCAAGCTGGAAACCTCCCTTTTGGCAGCACGAAAATGGGAATGTATAGAGCGCAAACCCCCTTCTTTGGCTCTCCTGACTTCCAGGATCTCCCCTTCTCTTGGCACCCAAACATCAGCCCCATAGCTTTTAATAGACAGATGAGAGCGGCCGCGGACCAAAGGAATTCCCAAAGACCCACAGATTGCCCGGGCAATTGGAAATTGGAAAGCTGCTTCTTCCCCACCTAGAGCTATAGAGCCCGAGATGGGGGCCATGTCACAGAGAAGGAAGCTTTGTGCAGTGAGCTGGAAGATTCTCCAAGCACTAGATGCAGCTCTGTCTCACCCTGCACGTGCCTCTGAACTCGCCCTTGGTTGGCGAGTTCTCTTGGTTGAGCTGAGTTATCTCACTCCCAGTGGCAAAACTTCGTTCTGGATTGTGTGATGTATGTTCTTTTAGGCACAATTTTCTCTGATTTCTGTCTTCATAACTGACTTGTGTTTGCTCTTTGCCTTCTGTCTGTTCACAATGGAACTGATATTTGGTGGGGAAAGAATTGAGCTTGGATACAAACCTTTCTCCATTAAGAAACAGCTATCATAAAAAAGAAAAAAAAAGAAATAGCTATCCGTAGTTTGTCAATTTCTTTGGACTATTTACCAGTTGAGGAATAGCTTGATTTCTTGTTTTATGTAAACATTGCAGTTTACTTTCTATGTGCATTCAATGTTATAGGCTAATTGAATTTCAAAGAGAACGCATCTTAGACATCAGCCCAGGAGCCATCCTTGCTGATCCACAGATTCTTCCTCCAGGGGTACAGATTGCAACCAACATCATCCTGTGCGACTCCTAGATGTATTCTCTCACAAACCCTCCATCAAACTTTCCTCTGATTCATTCAATATTAAACAATTTCCCAGAAATGCAAATCTAAGTCAATAGATTTTAAACTCAAGCTTATTCTTCAGCTCTGCCAGTGGGGAACTTAGGCAATTTAAACAGTCACAAATTGAAAGGGTCTCGTTTCTGTCTAGTTTCCTAGTTCTTTGGGACTTGAATTCTTTCCAAAGTTGCTTTCATTCATTATTTTCCCTTGCCTAGGCCCATCACCCTTGTGCCTTGAGGGTCCTGTTGAGTTGGTGTGTACAAGCACACATGAGGAAGACTAGGTCCACATTTTGCACAAGTTGCCACATGATCCCTGAACAACAGAGCTGTTGGACAACTTGTGACAGCAGCCGAGACAAACAGTGGACTGGCAGTCCTGAATTCTGGAAATTGAGAAAGCACAACACAAAAGAAAACACAGCCCGTGGCCTTCCTGGAATTTCAGTCAATCATTGGCAGTCCTAGAACAATCTGCAAACAATAGGAAATAGGTCAGAAAGGAAAAAATGACAGATTTTTACTGGAAATGTCACAAAAGGTGAATAAGGAAGCTGACAGGTTCTCATGTCAGCAACAGAATCTCTTCTGGAGGCCTCTTTCCTAAGGCAGCTAATGATTAATTATGGTATTTGCCTGTCTTTTCCTCTACTCTCCCACTTTGAGAACATTTGTTAAATCCAAGTCTCATTTGTCCTTTAAAGTTAAAAAAATTCTAATATGATGTAATGAATCACATATAATTCTGATAAAATGAGGTATGTAGCATGCCCTTTGGGTCCTCTCTCCCAACTTGCACTGGCCCAGTTGGGTTTATTCACAAAAGGAAGAATAGTACTTCTCTTCTCAGTACTTCAAGGAGTAACCCTGAGGAATTTTGACTTCTAAAATAGGCCACCACCTGGTATGCTTTCCAGTATTAGTCAACCAGTAGGGACCAATAAATTAATTTTTTTTAAACCCTTATCTTCTTTTTTATAATTGATACTCTCAGTTCTAAGGAAGAAGAGCAATGAAGGCTAGGGATGGGGGTTAAGTGATTTACCCAAGGCCACACAGCTGAGGAGTGTCTGAGGTTGGATTTTAAGCCAGGCCCTCCAATCCCTAGGCAGCTCAATCCACTGATCCTCTTGGCTATCCCTGGCCCTCCCCACCCATTACTTTTTTCAAAAGTAGTTTTTCTTACATTTCTTCAAAAGCAATTTCCCCAAATTAGGAAGTACTCTACCTTTACACACCCTGGAAGAGAGTTGACTCATTCTTAAAGTTAATGAATGTGAGTGTCTTTGGGGTACCCCATGACTCCTGGTCTTGGGAGTCCTCTCTTTCTGTAGAGTCCCTACCAACTATGCTCCAGGTTGAGGTGTTGGCTGTGAACCAGTTATTTCTCTTATTCTTCTAGGCCAGATACTTGCAGGGTCTCAGCTAACAAGACAATCCACTTTGGATCTGGATCATGCTGGCCATTCATTTGAAGTGGCGGCTCCTTATCAGATCTATTCTACCACCATCTTGGTTACTGGTTGGACTCATGGCATTGCTGGATCTCCCACACTCCTCAGCTGCCTAGGCACTCTCTCTTGGCATATCTGTTATACAGAGGCACCATGTGTTCATGGCCACATGGTAGCTGGCTGGGAGAAGGGACAGCCATTGCATGTCCCCCACCTTGCAGCCCGTAACAGTTTTTTTCTTGCTCACTGCCAAAAAGAAATGTTGTATTCTAGTACAGTTTCTTGCCTCAGTTCCTCCACAGACCTCAATTCTTCAGGCTTCCAGCCCCAGCCTCTCAGAGACCCAGGAACAGGCTCACCAAGCCTTCCCCAGTTGAACTGGAACTAGGAAGGGCAAATACGCATATGCTCCAAGAAGGGGGCCTCTTGACTAATCTGTCCTGCCCATCCCCATCCATGTATGTGCATTTCTAGTGGAAAAATTCAGCTTGACTATGTGACTTCCTCCAGCCCCACTCAGCAGAATAAGAGGGGAGGAGTGAGGAAGCAGACAAGGTAGTGCCTCTGGCTGTGTTTGGATGGTATCAAATGTAAGATGTTAGTAGTGATGGAAGAAGGCCATGTGATTGTGTGAATAGAGCACAATGTAGAGATGAATGGGTTCAATAAGAGGATTAGGAAGGGAGTATAGCAAAAACAGAGGCAAATGGTCTACTGAGTACTAGGGAGTAGGGGGAACTGCAGGCAGAGATGTTCTGGTAAATGTTTAATAACTGACTCTAGGGGGGAAATGTAGTCAGGATACACTAAATTTCATCTGCATTATTCACATTTTCTCTATCATTGTCTTAAGTTTAGACAAGCAATAAAACTATATATCAAACCCTGATCTATAGTGATTTTTTTGTTTGGAGGGAGATAAATGTTCACCCTGAAACTTTAACAGTCAGCTCTTAGCTTGTCTGAGCTGACTCCCATATACCACCGAGTGAAAATTCCAGTGAGAATAGGAACTAGAAGGGAGAGCAGGAAAGTCTGGGGAGAGTTGGGAGGGGAACCAGTGATGGGATAAAGGAATTTCTGGGCTCCCAAAGCATAAGATGAGGGTTCTAGCGTTAGCAGGCTTCATTCCTAACTTCCTGTGGTGGGGGCTAGAGCCCATATTAATTTTCTCCCAAATAATATGAACACTTGGGGGCTTTTTCCCTATGGGAGCATGAGAGACCTGAAAGCCCTGGCCTCCAGCACCCCTGCCTTGCCTCCCCTTTAAAATTGTGGCCTTCTGACTTTGCCCAAGTTACTCAATGATCTGGCCCACTGAAGCCTCATTTGGAAAAACCAGGAGGTTGCACTGTGGATTGTTTACACTCTTTCCCTGTCCTCATCTGGTCATCAGAATCAATCCAGGCATTCCCTAAAACAAGCAGCCACAACACAAGTCTTTACATAAAGAAAACCCAAGATTGCATTTTCCTAAAGTCTGAACAAAGGGTGAGCATGTGGATGTCAGAATCCTGGGGTTTGGGCCCTGTGCCCATTGGTGGGTCTCTTTTCCAGGACAATCAGTGGGTTCTTATGTTGACTCCTGGATTGCAGCCAGGGTCCTCTGCTCCTGTTTCCGGGGCAGGTCTTCAGGCACCACCAGTGCTCATTTGATCAGTGGTTAACAGTGGTGCAGCTGTTGGAGACCCTGGATCTGCCCGATAGAGGAGTCTCGAGCCCAGGAGAAAAGAGCCTCAGCTGCCCTGTTGGAGCTGACTATTGGAGAACTTCCCCAGGCAAGTCTTCCTGTTTGTCTCTATACCAGGGGCTTTTGGGCATGCGATAATATCATAGATATACTTCTTGGGTTTGATTTTAGGAATAACTCACCTAAGCTGGATGGGGGCCTCAGGATATGGTATCACTTTTTCTTTCCAGAGTAGTTCCCTGCTTTTCCCCTTATTTGGCCATCAAAGTAGGGAGAGTCACTGGAAAGGCAATCCTTGGTCTTTCCTTTGGCAGGGTACCAAAGAGATGGGGGGGGGGGTGGAGACAGAGAGAGACAGAGACAGAGACAGACAGAGAGAGAGAGACAGACAGACAGACAGAGACAGAGAGAGAGAGAGAGAGAGAGAGAGAGAGAGAGAGAGAGAGAGAGAGAGAGGAAGGAGGGGGGGATATTGTTTATTTGTTGTGGTGGGACTTATACCTGTGTTAAGGTCTGGGATTTCACCCACCACCATGGAAGTCCACGAACAATGCAAACAGGCAGAGAAAGGCCATTTATTGAACTGATAATGCGCATCAGTGGGAACCTCTATCATCAGAGTTCTGAGTTGCTTCTGACAGGCTGGGCTTTTTATACTTTTCTGTAGACACCTTATCTACTATATACCATCCTTGGAATTTTGCCTGCATGTATGGCTCTTATCGGCTTCCTACTATTCTTGGAACTTTGACAATTCTATATTATTGGGGTCCTCCTGGCCTGTTGCTTGACATACTTATTGGGGTCCTCCTGGCCTTTATCTGGTACCTACTGCAGCTGGCGGTTTGGCATATTTATGGTTCTAACAAGTTTCTCAAGGCTGACCAGCTCATTAGGCCTTCCTGCTAGGATTTGGTATATTTACGGTTCTGACAGTTCAGCTTGTTAGGCCTTCCTGTTTTCTCAAGTTTGGCCATTTTCTGGCCTCCCTCACCTATACCTCTGATTTATCTCCATGCTCCCTCTAACTCCAGGATCATAGATAGTCCAGGAGGGCATATTCTAGATTAGATTCAAAAATTACTAACAAATAACAAATTCTCTTCACTCAGCTTGAGCCCCCATTTCCCCTCAATTCCACCCTCCCTTAATATATACAGTAATAGCAAGTCACCATTAATGGCTTGGGTTGCTATCAACACAGGCTGATAGCCCAGAAAGTACCAGCACACATTAGAAAGAAAGTCTCCCACTAGCAAGATGCAATAATGCCACCTTTTCCCTTTTGTCGTCCCCCCTTCTCCCAGATGGAGGCCAGCCAGAATGGGTCCAAGAGTTCCCCAAATTAGAGAGAGCCGAGACTAGGTCAGATCTCATCCAAGAAGAGAGCACCAGGTTCAGAAGAGGGAATCTTGGATTCGTTTTCTTTTAGGGGCATTTTTTTCCCAACAGAAAGATGGTGAAGTGGTTGAGTGTCATCCTTGCAGTGACCTTGATGATGGACTGGAGAAGCTGGGTGAGTTTTCTGTTGGGTATACCTAAGGGATTGAATGCATAATGCTGACATTCCTTCTTTCATTTCCTCCTTCTGTATGCTGAGAGAGATACAGAATTTGATCAGACATCTTAAGTTTCTGCCCTCAGGGAGTTTGTGAGCCTACCAAAAAGCCCAGTGGATTCCTCACTGAATATCTTAGAGATCTTAGGGAGCCTCAGTGGGAAATATGGAGAAAAACAGGAGATCTGGGGCCTAGTCCCAGTTGTAGAACTTTCTGGCTTTGGGACTCTTCAGACTTGAGCTCCCTCCTTTCTAAAATGGGACTAAAATGGCTCTCCCATTATAGGCATCTTCTCCTTTCTGGCCATCTCCAAGTCACTCTACTTGCTCTGTTCCTTCTTTAGATTTTAGACACACTTGTGGCACTGTGTGTGCTGAGACACTGTACTCTGATTGCTGAGCTTTTACTTTTTGTCCTAAACTCACCATGCCATTTCCTGGGAATTTCCAAGCCATTCATTCTTACCTCCTCTTCTTCTCCCTGCTGTACTCCCGCCTCTGATCCTGTCTGGGGTTCCCTGTTTAGAATGTAAGCTCCTGGGGGCAGCTGAGTGGCTCAAGGGATTGAGAGCCAAGCCCAGAGATGGGAGGTCCTGGCTTCAAATCTGAATTTAGACACTTCCTAGCTGTGTGACCCTGGGCAAGTCCCTTAATCCCTGTGGCCTACCTGTTACTGCTCTTCTGCCTTAGAACCAATATTGGTTCTAAGATGGAAGGTAAGGGTTAAAAAAAAAAGAATGCAAGCCTCTTGAGGCAAGAACAGTCTGACAAATCATAGATTTAAGCAATGGATGCTTTTTTATTCCGTGATTTATCTCAGAGTCAGATGAAATAAGGATGCCATTGTGTATTCTAAGCAGTTAATTGAATTCACCAAAGCATTTTCTGAAGCCTTTGTGCTAGAACCATAAACTGCTCCAGTTATAGCAGCTCTTGCTAAATGTATAAAAGCATTTCAAAGCAGCAGATGAGGATGAGATGTTAACTGTGGAAGAAGGCTGTAGTGAAGGGGCTGGCAAAGATGGAGGGCTTGAGCTGAACAAGAAGGAGCAGAAAAAGGTGAAGGTGATTTTGAGGAGGTTGCATTTGTGAAGAAGGCCAGAGACTGAATAAGAGGGGGCCAAAGTGGGAGAAAATGAGGAAAATTTGAAGGAGAACATTCTCCAGGCAGTTATAGGCTTCTCTCATGGCTTCTGGTGAAAAAGGATCCTGAAGGAGAAGGGTAAGAACTGGGAGAGAGGACTTCAAAGAGAAGGAGAAGGGAGTTGCAAGGCCACATGTTAGCAGAACAATTAGTCATTTTAAATTGGTAAGGAAAAGACAATATTGGAGAAAGAGCCACCCCAAAGTGGAATGGGCCAGCCCTTCATTGGCATTTTCAGGATGGGGTGGGATGCTGGTTTTGCCCAGACTAGAGGCCTCTCCTCACTTTGCTTCATTCTAGCCCCAAGACTTTGATTCTATGATTCAGTCCCAGCTAGAAATGGCTCCCAGTTATTGAGCAGGGAGTGGTCAGATTGGTTCCTATATGAGATGCTGAGGTATAGGAGGAGTTGGAGAGCCTCAGGAGCAAAGGACTGTGCAGAAGGCAGGGGATTGGGAGGATGAAAGGTGACTGGCATCTTAGCTGAGGTGGGCCACCCTGGCCTCACAGCTGGAGGCACTTTTCATGAGCTTTGACTGTGCCACCCCCCTCATCCCTCATAGGGCACTGTCTCTCACAAGGCCATCTCCAGGCAGCTTTGCTTGCCCTGGGCCTACCCACCCAGGCAAGAATGGCCAGAGTTCATGGAGGAGGAGTATTCCCAGTTGGGACACAGGGTGGGCACCAGGGAAGGCAGAACTAGCTCGTCCAGTGATGACTTCACAAAGTCAGCCATATTTTCCATCATAGAGAACTCTGGCTTCCCCTCCAGGCTCTAGAGAGCTGTCTTCAGGAGCAACAGAGGCTCAAGGACCAACTGAGACTCCTGGAGGCTCGGGTCAAGCAGCAACAGACAAAGATTGAACAGCTCCTTCGGGAACAGGAGCTTCAGTTGCTTGACAGAGGAGAAGAAAAGAGCTTCCGCCATGTTGGAGGAAAGAGGCAATATGCAGGTCAGTATGCCTTCCCTTGGCCTCCCCATTGGTTTTTAGCATCTCTGTCCATGGTGAGTGGGGGAGAGCTCTGACATTAGGATCCTGTTCTCTCCTTGGGAACTTTTCTTCCCAGCCCCAGCCAACAAAACAAATACAAAACACCTTCCATCTCTAATCTGTTTCCTTCACAGCTTCCCTTCAGGTCCCATTCTTCTCTCTTCTTCCTGAGCTAAGCCTTAAGAGAAATGCATAGTATATGAACCTTTTTATAGAGACAGTCTGGTTCAGTCCATTGAGTACTGCACCTAAGCCTTGGAAGGCTTGGATTCTAATCCCCCCTTGGACTTCTAGTTCTAATATTGGTCTTGTTATTTTAACGGTGTAAACCTGGGGTTCATGAATTTGTATTTTTAAAAAAAGGTTGTTAGCCATTTCCATTGGATTGGTCTCCTTTGTTTTGTAATCGTAAGTATTTTGTTTTATGCACGTAAAGCTGTGATTGTAAAGAGTCCATAGCCTTTGTCAGACCCTTGGCCAAAGGTGTCCAGAAAGAATTCAGAAGCTCTGCCTTAGGGGGATGGGACTTAGCCAGAGATAGACAAGAGAAGATGTACATGAACGGGAGTGGGGGGAAAGGGAAGAGAATAAAGAAATATAGGGCCTGCATTTGGCTGGATGGCCACTTTTCAGGAATGTGGTCAAGAGGATGCTTATTGGAATATAATTTGGAGAGGCAATGCGGTATAGTGGGTGGCGAGCCAGCTTCAGAACCAAGAAGACTTAGGTCCGAGTCCCACCTCCTCATGCTCTGGGCCACCCGACTTGCACATCCGAGTGGCAGTTGTAGAGGAGATGCCTTGCTGAAGACCACTGCCTCCTCCGGGAGTTCCCTAGACAGGCTAAATGGAGCAGAAGCCTCTGAGGTCCTGCTCTGAGAGCTGAGACTTGCCCCAGGACACACAGCTGACCCTCAAACTCTGGCTGGTTGGTGGGTTGGGGTTCAGCTCTCCTCTAATACTAAGATGCCTTCCTTGAGCCTGTACTTAGGGTGATGAGAGGATAATTCAATTTCCCCTCTCTTTAGGTCTTATTCCTCAATGAACACTTACATTTCCATGCCGGGGATACAAAGATGAAAACTTGTGTGTTCTCTGCCCGGGAAAATCCCCCATTCTATCAGGGGCTAATCTGACATGGACAAAGATATGTACGATCTGAGTCCGATTGAGGGTTGTTCTAGGAGAGCTAGGTGGCTCATAAAAAAGATATAAAGGGGAGCCCCAGACCCAGAGTGGATGGAGCACTTTCCACTTAGGGATTCCCCTGAGGACCCAGCCCTGATCTCCAGCTGTTCTAATGCCCGCTTAGTGAGACTGAAGCAGAATCCCCTTCTCTCACCCCGCCAGTTGCACACAGGCCTTGGAGACAATCGATAGACACAACATCCGCATCTCTTATTATAAGAGGGGATACAAACGGGGGTCCCAACTCCAAGGGATCTGACTAGTCCCCCACAATGCTCTCCGTCCTTCCCAAGAGGGAGCCTTCTGGTCTTCCCACTAACTCACAGCTGCCTCTTTCTATCTGGCTTCCCCAGAAGCTGACTGAGCTACCAGTCTGTGACCGGCCGGAGCGGATTAGATTTCTTTCAGAAGCTGCCTCTGAAAAGGCTTGTGACTGTTAGGTTGAGGTCAGTGAGCTCCGACAAGGCCGCCTTTCCTCCATCCTTCCAGACAGGAAGAGACCAACCTCCTACAGGAAGTCCCTGCTCTAGCAGCTGTCACTTCCCAACTGTTCCTCCTCTGCCTTCTGCCTGCTAAAACCCTCCCCTGGAGCTCCTAGGATGCGCCTTAAAGACAGCCTCCGCCTCTCTCACATCTCATCCTATCTCTACCCTTCTCCCATTCTCATCAGTGAATTGAGAGCCGGGCCTAAAGACAGGAGGTCCTGAGTTCAAATATGACTGCAGACACTTCCTAGCTGTGTGACCCTGAGCAAGTCCCTTAGCCCCTATTGCCTAGCCCTTACTGCTCTTCTGCCCTGGAACCAATACACAGTATTGACGGACAGAAGAAGGTAAAGGTTAAAAACAAACAAACAGAAAGCAGCTAAGGGCAGAGAGATCACTTCTGGCTGTATGGGTCTAGGTCAAATCAAGGCAGGCTTCATGGAGCAGGTAGCATAGGATCCAAAGCTTAAATAATAAGAAGCATGAGAGAATAATAAAAGCTAAGGTTTATATACTACTCTAAAGCTGGCCGAGTACTTTACACATTTCATTTTACCCTCCCAATGTCTGGGAGGTAAGTATATTGTTATCACCCCATTTTACAATTAAGCAAACTGAGGCAGACAAAATTGAAATGATTTGCCCAAGGTCACAGAGTTAATAAGTGTTTGAGGCAGGATTTAAACTTTGCTCTCCCTGACTTCAGGCCTCAGGCCTCCTCACCACAATCCATTCCAAGTATATGGGAGACCTTTTTAGACAAGACAGGGGCAGGATGAGAAGATGAACAGGAGTTCAGTTTCAAGTGGAGAGGCCCAGAGGACAAGGAGGGGAGAAGACTGAAACAGGGTCATCTCAGGCTAGATGGTGACGGTCCTGAAATACTGGGCGAAACCTCTTTAATGCATTCTTCAGAGATGTCAACTTCTCTTCCTGTAGGAAGGTCTAGTCATGTCACTGTCCTGTTCAAAGGTCTCCGAGCCAGTAGAAGAATAAAAATAAAAAGGTTCCCCCTGGAATTTTAGACCTTTCTTTATCTGGCTTGCCCCTACCTCCTGCCTTTCCAGATGAGTTGTATTTCAGCCCCCTCCACGTACATACACAACCTTTCCTGAACTCAGGCCTCTATCTCTTTCTTCCCGTGCCTTTGCCTGGGAGTCCTCTCAGCCTTTTGAAAAATCTGTATCCTTACCCATCATCCTTTGTTTCCTTTCTGGTTTTCCTTCTGCACAAAGCCCTTCCTAATTCCACCCCTGCCATCCCCAACTGTTAGCACTTTCTGTCTCTCCACAAATGATCTTTGATGCTTCCTCTGCATCCGTGACACAGCCTGCCAGTCCCTGAGGGCAGGGACCACTCTTCAGTTTGTCTGGGCATCCCCAGCTGGAAGCATGGGCTGCCCACATAGACATGTTTTGTTGAATGGACTCTCAGGACCACTCTTGGGGCCGGGAGTCTCCTGACTGGTATTTTGCAAACAGACTGTTCAGAGATATTCAATGATGGACACAAGCTCAGTGGTTTCTACAAAATCAAGCCCATGCAAAGCCCGGTGGAGTTCTCGGCTTACTGCGACATGACAGATGGAGGAGGCTGGACAGTGGTTCAAAGGCGTGTGGATGGCTCAGAGAACTTTGACAGGTACCCGATTCAGGGTTTGGGGTGTTTTGGTGAATAGCTCGGTGCTCTGACGGCTCCCCATGTTGGGTGTTTGCCTTGGAGTTTCTTTTCTCTAATTAACACAAAATCCTGAAGAGCTCATTGCTTTTCCAATAAGTGACAAAGATGGAAAAGAGATGCAGGCCTTGGTTGCCTAGGAGAAGGGGCTTAAGGGCAAGGATGATGGGGTTCTCACCTTGACTCTGTAACTGCCGTGTTCCACTAACCTTAGGCAAGTCAAGGCCTTTCTCTGGGCTTCAGGTTCTCATCTCTGAAATGGGAATAACAACATTCACAGGTGCGTGAAAGTACTTTGGGATCACAAGCATATGCTGGGAGGAGTGAGAAGTGAAGAGGGGCTGGAGAGGGAGGCAAGTGACAGCCACATTTGTTTTTTCCTTTGATTTTCAGGAACTGGGCCGACTATGAGAAAGGTTTTGGAAATTTCGTCCAGAAAAATGGCGAATACTGGCTTGGGAATAAAAATCTCCACTTCCTGACCACCCAACGTAAGATGGCGGGGTTGGGGTGGGGAGTGGGGGAACCTTGTTTTATTCCTTAGGAAAGTTCCTGTAGCTTGAAATTTTTTTTTTAAAACCCTTACCTTCAAGAGTGGTAAGGGCTAGACCATGGGGATTAAGTGACTTGCCCAGGGTCACACAGCTTGGAAGTGTCTGAGGTCATATTTGAACCCAGGACCTCCAGTCTCTAGGCCTGGCTCTCAATCCACTGAGTCACCCAGCTGCCCCCAGCTTGAAAATTTTAAGGTGCTTGGAGGACCTAGTGGTGCTTCCTTTTTAGAGAAGGTGGGGACTGATGACTGTCAGCAGGAGGGAGGGAGGCAGAAGGGAGACAGAGATAGAAAGAGAGAGAAGAGAGAGAGAGAGAAGAAGGGAGAGAAGGTAGGAGAGAGACATATAGAAACAATGAAAGAGAGAGAAAGGGAAAGAGACAGAGACAGAGAGAGGGAGAAGGAGGGGGAGAGAAAAGGCAGGAGAGATAGAGTGACAGAGAGAGGGAGGGAGAGAGAGAGAGAGAGAGATAGAGAGAGAGAGAGAGAGAGAGAGAGAGAGAGAGAGAGAGAGAGAGAGAGAGAGAGAGACTAAGAGCAGGGTGGAGAGGTAAAGAGCAAGCACCAGCACCAGCCAGAGACCAAGCTAAGTATAATGAGCAAAAGAGAGATAAGGAGTGAGAAGGAGAGCAGGAATAAATAAGGGGCGAACAGAAAGAAGAAACAGGAGACAAAGGGAGAGAAAGAAGGAAAAGGCTGCAGGCAGAGAGGGATGGAGGGGCCCTCAGATTGAGCCTTTTCTTCTCCCTCTGTACCTTCCATTTGTAGGCAGGACAAACCCCCATTTTCCTTTGTTCCCCGTGAGTGGAAGGGTTCAAGGTAGTTGATGCTGGGGGCAGCGTCTTTCTGATTTGGCAATTGGAGTCCACTGTGGCTGACCAGCAATTCCACTGCGCACTCCTCCGGCCACCGTCCACGTGCCCGGGCATCCAGGGACTGTCGCTGGTAGCAGGTTGCTCAGGCCCCCCAAGCCTGGTCTGAATGAGGTCTTTCTGGAATGAGCATAGTGTTTGCTGCAGCACTAGCCCATTTCCAAGAGCAGCCAAGGGCAGAGCTATGGCCAAGCCTCTCTTCTGTCTTCTCCTTCTCTGAGCAGTTGCCCCTCCCTAGAGCTCTCTCTTGGGCTGGCTGCTTCCATTTACTGGCTTCCTCATGAAAGGGACTGCAAAGCAGAGCAGCAGGGCCTTGGGATCTCGTGTCCAATCCTTTCATTCTTTTGGATAGTGAAGTACTTAAAAAACCAAACAAACCCTCACCCTCCACCTTAGAATCAATATTAAGTATTGGCTCCAAGGCAGAAGAGCTGTGAGAGGTAGGCAGTGAGGGTGAAGTGACTCGCCCAGGGTCATATGGTTTGGAGTGTCTGAGGCCAGATTTGAACTCCTGTCTCCAGGCCTTTGTGCCCCCACATTAAAGCACTTCTGAAGGAGATAGGGCTGGCTCCAAAACATCTGACTTTAGAAAGAATACCTTTGAAAATCTAGTTTCAAAGACCCTAAACGAATAAAAAGAAAGATTCAGAGAGAAAGAGGAGGGGGCAGGGGAAAGAGAGGAAGAAGTGGGTAAAAGTTGTTGCAAGCTCTAGAGACATCCTGGCGCATCCGGCGTGCCCACCGTGGTGCCCACGGCTTTCCCTTTCTTCTCTGTAAAACCAAAGGCCCACAGAAATTGGGCAGTGACAAAAATGAGGCCTTAAGTGAAACCAAAAGCAGCCGTGAAAGCCCAGACTCGGGCAGAGCAGAGATCCGGGGCTGGGCTGCCACCTCGGAATCCCCAACAATCCTGACAGCTCCCATCTGCCTGGCGTTTCAAGAGTCCCAAAGCACGTGACAGATGCCGGCTCATTTGAGCCTCCCAACAACCTGATGGGGCAGCTCCAAGCGATGCCCCCCTCGGACAGAGGAAGAAACCGAAGCTTAGGCAAGGGACGCCCCCAGCATAGTGTCACACAGCTCTGAAGGGTCTGCGCAGGGTCCCCCGCCCAGGACACTTTGCACCCCACTGCCCCGCTCCCCCTTAGGGGACCCACAGGTACTTGAAGATCCCCAGCCTGCCAGCTTGTGGGGCGGCCCCTTGGAGAATTGGGAATTCAGCTTTCCTGGTTAGGGAGTCTTCCCATCCTTCCACCTCAGTGGCTCTTTTTTGCCACGTGCCTACCTGCCTTCCCTCTGGTCCTGGTTCAGGGCTCTGGGTTAGCCCTTCAGGTCCCGGAGAGCCTCCTGGTCTCCGGGCTCCTCCTTCAGCCAATTCTCCCATCATTCCCTGCAGGTGACCCAGAGCCTCCTGGTCTCCGGGATCCTCCTTCAGTCAATTCTCCCATCATTCCCTGCAGGTGATCCGGGGCACTCCTTTGGCTCCTGCTTTTAGGATGATACTTAGGTTTTCATTTTCAGCATGCTCCTCTCTGCTCACATTCTGCTGCCTGCGGAGGTAGCACAAGGCTGGACTTCCTGTTGGGAAGACCCAAGTTCAAATGCTGCTGGAGAGACTGACTAGCTCTGTGACCTCTCTGCCTCAGTTTCCTCTTCTGTAAAATGAGGGTATTCTTTTGCCAACGTCAGGGCATTCTTCTGCTTGTTTCTCTCCTGCATCACCCGCATCTTCTCTGTTTCCACATCTTCCTCCTATGTGTTCCCCCAACCCCCGCCCTGGAGTATTGGCCAAACAGTGACAGACACGGCCCGGTTGGAGCTGGTGGGTTCCTGTAGAGGCAGGGAGTCCCAGAGGGCACTTGTGGCCGCTCCTCCTGGATCTCCCGCCCCTGCCGTTTCCCCGCGGCGGTGGCCACCCCCCGGCGGCCCCCAGGCAGGTGCTCCGGCCGCAGGCGCGCATGGTCAGCGAGCGGTGAGCTAGCCAGCGCCCGCCGGCTTGTTGTTTGGCCAGGAGACTACACTCTGAAGATCGACCTGGCTGACTTCGAAGGAGAGAGCCGTTTCGCCCAGTACGAAAGCTTCCGAGTGGGCGACGAGCAGGTAGGGAGGGGCGGATGGTGAGGGAGCCCCGGAGGGGCTGCAGCCCCGGGCGGCCCCGCCCCAGGAGAGCCCGTTGTGCCCTCAGAGCGCCTACGAGCTGAGCTTCCGGGAGTACTCGGGCACCGCGGGAGACGCCCTGTCGGGGAGCTTCCATCCTGAGGTCCAGTGGTGGGCCAGCCACCTGCGGATGAAGTTCAGCACCAGAGACCGAGATAACGACAACTACTCGGGCAACTGTGCGCAGGACGACAAAGGGGGCTGGTGGTACAACAGGTACGGAGCGTCCTCCGGGCTCTCGCTCAGCTCTCCGGCACGTCGGCCACTCTGGGGGAGCGCCGGGATACCCAGGGAGAGGACCGGGGAGGCACCGTTCCGGCAGCTGCAGACAGGATGGACGGATGGCAGAGAATCTCAGTAGCGATGGGCATCGGGGGATCCTAGCGGGCCTTCGTGGAGGCCAGGGAGCCCAGGAGTGGAGATCCATGCAGGGGCCTCCCTGGAGGCAGAGGGCACGCTCTGGCCCGGGGGCCGCTGGGAAGTGCAGAGGAGAGGTAGGGAGGGGGCTCTGTTTCAAGGACGAAGCCTCAGCAGGCTGACCCAGCAGCACCAAGATGTCAAGCCCAGTCTGCTTTCCTGGCCTGTCAACAAAGGAGCTAGAACTCAATGGCCGGTCCGCAGAGTAAGGGACAAGGAGGCAGGACACCTGGGTTCGAGTCCCGCCTCCAGTGTGTCCTAGTCATGCCCAAGGCAACACACAGAGACAACTTGAGTTGTCTGGAAGGAAATCGGGGCTGGAAGCCTGATAGTCTCGCGGGCTCCCTTGCTTCTCCACAGAGTATTGATCCTATAGAACAGGATTAATATAAAATTATAGCTAGTGTTTACATAGCCCCTACTATGTGCCAGAACTATACTAAATCTCCTTTGGGCCTCATAGTTGTTACTCTGGGAGGGAGGTGCTATTTTTATCTCATTTTACAGATGAGGAAACTGAGGCAAACTTGCCCAACCTCATACAGCTACGAGTCCGTATTTGAACTCGGGTCTCCCTGCCTCCGGGCCCTAGTGGCCTTCAGAAGGCACAGGACCACAGCATAGAAAATAAGAACTAAGGGAAGGGATAGAGTTCATCTATGAAGGTCCATTATAAACCCGTGCCCAGGACTTGTGAATCCAGTCCAAAGGGAGAGACTTAGGCAGTGAGGGGATGGCAGATGGACTCTGTTCCCCCTTGGCTGTGACCCTGGGGCAGTCCCTCTCCAGGGCTCTAAGGTACAGAATTTTGTACTGTTGGAAAGAATTTCCTCTCTGGGAGCACCTAATCATGACAGAATCCCCGATCCAGGACCGTGTCCCTCTCCCCTTCAGGAAGGCAGACCCTGGGTTGGTCTTCTGCCCCCAGTGCCAGGCCCTCCACAGCAGAGGCAGAGGAGGGCTGGCTCGGAGGATGAGGGAAGGACTTGCTGCTTCCCTTATCTCCCATTCTCCCCTCTCAGGTGCCACTCAGCCAACCTCAACGGTCTGTACTACAGAGGGGCCTACACCGGTGACACGGACAATGGCATCGTTTGGTACACCTGGCATGGCTGGTGGTATTCCCTGAAATCGGTCGTTATGAAGATCAGGCCCCGTGATTTTGTGCCCAATGTCGTCTAACTATGCATTCGAGCTCTGGCTTCTCCATCATTCTTCTGTATTAAAACTCACCTGCCATCCCAAGTGGGCGATGGAGCTTGGCCAAGGCCATCTTGTCCTTGTCACTGTCTGTCCTTCGCCATCCTTTTGGGGAAAGACATGTGAGGAGAAATGAACCAAATAAAGGGTGACCACACAGGAAAAGGTGGGCAGCATGGCGGGGGGCCAGGAGAGAGCCCAGAAACCCAAGAAAAGCTGGCTGCTGTCGTAGGAGTGAGATACAAGGAAGAGACATCATGCTCCTGGGAGGGCCATCTTGGGTGGCCACGAGAGCCCAAAGGCCAAGAATCAGGGCAGCCACTGTCTCTGCCTTCTGGCCCACTCAGAAACTGCCCCACCTTCTTCGGACCAGGTGCCCCGTTTAAGGATAAGCTGGACAGGGAGAGGAGAGCAGCCAGGATGGGGAGTAGATGATTTTGCATTGTCATCTCATAGCCTTTTACAATGTACAAAGCATTGTGTTTGTAAATCACAATAGTAACATAAATAATACATTTTGAGAGGCCTTTAAGGTTTGCAGAACACCTTTACAAACATGATCTCGTTTGGTCCTCACTCTAGAACTCAAAAAAGTAGGTGCTATTATTATCTCCATTTTACAGGTGAGGAAATGGAGGTGAGGGGACTTTCCCAGACTTACAGAATGAATGAGTGTCTGAGGCTGGGTTTACACTCAGATCTTCCTGAGTCCAGACCCAGCACTCTACCTTGCCCTATGAGACATGAAGTCCATTGAGGAAGAAGAAGCAACCGGAGGTCATGGGGCTTCAGCTAGGATTCCAATCCCTATCTCCCGGTGACAAGAAAACCCCAAAGTGGGGTCACAGAGTCAGGCGCTCCTGGAAGGACTGAAAAAAGTGTACTGGTCCCCTGATTCCCAGATGGAAATTAAACCTCCCGGAGTTTACAGTTAGATGAAACCGTGGAGTGCCATGATCTCCAAAGACTTCCAAGGACAGGAGACCCCAAGAATTGTCTGAGCAGGTTGTCCCCGATGGTCACTGAGACCCTGGGACATGGTATCCCATACCTGGGAAAGGAAGAGGAGGAGGACTGGGAGATGAGCAGCAGCAGGCCAGGAAAGCTTCCCAGAGGAAGAAGACTGTCCTGGTATCCAGGGAAAAGGGATGGAACAAAGGTGATGCCAGGATGATGGGCAAACCAGTCTTCTCTGAAGCCTGGGGGAGCACTGGCACCAATGGCCTTGGATAGCTTGTGCTGAGACAGTGATGGGCACATCCACCCATCATTTCCTAAAAGCGGGGGGTTCACTGGAAAGGTGACCCCTTGTTCCCTCGCTGGCCTCCAGCATTGAGGGAGCCTCACACTAGGTGGAGCTCTAGAACTGCAGCATCCTGCCTAGTAACGTGGCAATGGAGATCCCATGGGGCAGGCCCCAGCAGCAGCATCCAGCTTCCTCCCTTGCCCTCCCTTCCCCTTCCCCCACACATGGAGAGGGCCTGCCAGCATCTGGCCTGGGGCAGCCCCCGGGCATCCAGCTTCCCCCAGGGGAGGGATACTGGGCAGAGGACACGGCTCAGGGATTCTTTCTGCTCAGCTCCATTCAGAGGGCAAAAGTACCTACAGCCATGCCCCCCCCCCCCCCCAAAGGAGGGGACTGTGGAGAGCTAGCCTGGCAAGAGGCAGCAAGATCAACCCTTAGACATGTTCTAGCTGGGCAAATAACGAACCCTTCTGTGCCTCAGTTTCTCTATCTCTGAAATGAAGGAGAGGGAGTCAGCGGCCTCCAAGGGCCCTTCCAGACCTAAATCTATGACATATGCTAGCTGAAAGAAAACCTCTAAGTGCCAAGGGGGCAGCTCTGTGCAACTGAGGAGCTTTGGCTCCACAGTAAAGAAATCAAAGGTCTGGATTCCCTGTCTTTCCCCTCCCTGCCCCCAAAGAATATCTATAAGGTGCTGTGTCAGGTTCTGGGAGTAAAAGGGAGAAATGACTTATCATGCCCTCCAGGATCTTGGAGTTTGGGGGTGGGGGACAACAGAGGGAATCTGGAGGGAAATAACTGCCCTCTGTACTCTAGGAACCTTCTAGTCCAACATTATTCCACCAAGAAGGAAACAGGAGAGAAATCCAGTGACTGCCCAAGGCTATTAAGGCAATTGGTTGAGAGGGAATGTGCCTAGGTTTCCTGACCTTGCTCCCTGGACTTTACCTCTTCACCAGTCACCTTGGAGGTGGCCTCTGCTGCCTCATGCTTCTTAATTGGTCACCTGCTCTCCTGGACCCCCATTTCAGGCAGGACCCCAGCTACCACTTCTCTTCTGGCTCTACTCCCTCTAGATGTCTTTTCTATCTCCTTGCTGGCTGCCTCACCCTTCTTCCCATGCACCTTTTCTGCTCTCCTTTAGAGGCTGGCTTTACCCATGAAAATGGAATCTTCTGGGGGGAGGGGACTGCCTGTTTTGCTTGTCTCCTGTACACATAGCCAAGCCAATAGCTGGCACATTCAAATGCTATATCTCAGTCTCTATCATACATCTCTGTCTCTGTCTCTGTCTCTCTCCATCTCTCCATTTCTCCATCTTTCTATCTATCCATCCATTTCTCCATCCTATCTATCTATCTATCTATCTATCTATCTATCTATCTATCTATCTATCTATCTCCATCTATCCATCTATCTGTCTATCCATCCATCTATCCATCCATCTATCTACCCATCTATCTATCCATCCATCTATCTACCCATCTATCTATCCATCTATCTATCCATCCATCTATCCATCCATCCTCTATCTATCTATCTACCTATCCATCTATCCATCCATCTATCCATCCATCTATCCATCCATCCACCTATCCATCCATCCATCCATCTATCTACCCATCTATCTATCCATCAATCTATCTATCCATCTATCTATCTACCCATCTATCTATCCATCTATCCATCCATCTATCCATCCATCCATCTATCTACCCATCTATCTATCTATCTATCTCCATCCATCCATTCATCTATCCATCTATCCATCCATCCATCTATCTACCCATCTATCTATCCATCTATCCATCCATCTATCCATCCATCTATCTATCCATCTATCTATCCATCCATCTATCCATCC